>NC_039364.1:158579014-158896073 GCF_003573695.1 Papaver somniferum | reverse complement strand
GGATGATGATATGGATCCAATCTGACGGCTACATGAGAAGTGGGTTATGGATTTGGGTTTTGGTTTGGGAGATAAGTTGGGCTTGGGATAATTCTGAGCCCATTTCTTCTTTAAGAACAATTTCTTCCTCTTCAAGCCCACTTCTAGCCTTTTGGTCTTGTGCACAACATTCTTCGCGGCTTCCTTGTGTAATTCCTCCCGGCTTTTCACCACTCTTCAGCTCTTTTCCGCTCCGCAAGTTATCCAGACTTTATTTATTACCTAAAAATGCAAAATTAAGTAAGAAAAATATTTATTCTTGAAAACAATGAAAATACAGAATATGGGATAAAATGTAGAATTAATGCACAAAAGATGAGTTAAATGCCAAGAAAAATATATAAAAATATGCACTTTTTAGGACTCATCAATTACGCGAAACCTAAGCAACATAACCAGTGTACAAGAAGATACACCGCAACATCGGAAAACACTTTGTTGCACCTAAGTAAACTTGTCAGTTCCTTCATCGTGGGAAGAAAACTGAATTGACAGTTCATAGTTTGCTTCCTCTTGAATCTGTTTGCAAATTTGAATTATATATATGATTTGTGGGCATCTTGAACTGGTTTTAGTTATTCTCATGACAAATATGGTTTTCCTCACGATGAAATGGGTGTGTAACGATCTTTATGACTTATAGTAGATATGTTACCTCATGTTATTGTATGTTTGCATTAATGAGTTGGATAAATAAGGGTAATTTTTTTAGTCATTTTTTTCCTAGCTAACCATTTTTAACAAAATCAGAACCACATATTTGTTCTTCAGTGACTTGTACCTAACTTGTATAAATTTTCTATCTGCAAAAAATCAAAATCCAGTAAAGGCACTGACCAAGTTTAGTGACCAACTGCAGATTCAACAACAGACCCTAGATTTTACTTGATAAAGTATGTTTCGCGGGCTTCAAGGGCTACTTTCACTTTGTCTTTTTCATCTGATTCTTCATTTTGTGTACTTTTCCTGATGACTCTATTGACCGTTATTTTTGTTGCTATTCCAGATTACCCTTGTTGCACCTTACAAGGTAGTATTACGTGCTCATTTATATAGTGGTGATGTGGTTGTATGCCGAATTCAGGTGAACTATTAGATTGCAAATCCTTCATCATTACAAGTCATTCATTATGTCTCATTGGTGATCTAAATCAGGATAATTAAGATACTGCAGTCATATTTTTGGCTAATTATGATTATTACCGTGTTTTATAGGATATCAACTTGATGGGTATATAAAAGTTCTTGTCCTTTTTTCTTTTTGTATACCTTTTTTCATAGATTATTGTATTTGAATGACATCATTCAACGTAGATCCTGATCAACAACACCACCAAACACAAAAAACTAGTTTATATGAGAATTTAATTAAGCTGGTCCTGTCACTAATACATTAGATATGTTAGTATACACAAACAACTATGTGCAGATTATCAATTAGTTTCTTTGCTAATGTGCACATAGTTATACACATTGATTCTTATGTACACCCGTCGATTGTTAATGTGTACATAGTTGTACATCCGTTGATTGTTAATGTGTACATAGTTGTACATATGCTAATTATTAATAATATAGAACCGTATTACTATAGTTGCTTGTTTTTCTTTGAATTTGTGTTTGATAAAATCTTTTTTTACTCACAGGTTGTGCACAGAAAGACCATAGAATGTTGGCGTCCAAGGTAATGAAGAAGGAAACGTACAAGAACAGGTCACTCAGAGTTTGAAAGTTGAAATTAAAGTCATCAAAGCTCAGATTTGGGACACTTCTGGTCAAGAAAGGTCAGTTTTTTCCCCCTCATTCTGGGTTTTTAGATTTTGAGCTAGTGTCAGTCAAACCATTTTTCGTCAGTTTGGGTTTCTGTTTCATTTAGAGTGATCTGGTATTAGTGTATTAGATTTTAATGAACCGGCTATTGGTTAAGATCCTATATGTTCTATTGAATTCCGTAGTTCTTGGTTAATTTCTTTATTTAGATTAATGAAAGTCGTTGTATATTAGTAGTCTTGATTCCATCCGCGTAGATAATAACTCTATGACCCATTTAAAAGAAAGAGGGGATTGAATGGTTACCATATATTATGACATGAGAGTGGCTTCTACTTTATGTATATGAACATTAATCTTATCTTTTCTATGCTAGTGTTCTATTTTTTTTTGCAACGTTATGGACTGTGCCATGACTGCTACATGTTGATTAATGTGTACATAATTGTACACCTGTTGATTCTTAATGTCTACATAATTGTACACACGCTGATCGTTAATGTGCACATGCATGATTGTATACCTTTTGATCGATCGTGAAGATTTTGTGTGGCCTGGGGTACTAAACACATGGTTCATGGCTAATATTTCGTTTTATATAAAGCCATAAAATCGTTTTGTTTGGATTTGGTTAAAGTTACAAATCTCTAACCTGGCCTTTTCCTTTGGATTAGTTTGGAAATTTGTAATTTCAAATTTTCATGGATTAGCTGTTGCGTTTTTTACGATTTGATAAAAATGCAGTTCACATTAGTCTGTTACAAACTCAGCTGAGCTTCTAATATCTTATATATCGGCAATAATTTCCTTAAACATTCCATAAGCTTATTAACTGCTTTATATAAATTATAATCTGATACATCGTAATTATAGGAGTTGGTTCTTCCGCTTACATCTTGCGTATATAACTTACTTCACTTTGGGTATTTTGGATGCAGAAAAAAACCCAGGGCTGATAGTATCGATGCTTGCTGGTAACCCAAAGATTCTTGAGCATCTCAATGCAGTTAATGAGTTTCTTAAATCAGATAAGGTGTGTAGGCTCGGGATTCCGATTTCTTCTAACAATGCTTCTACATCAATTCAGCTACTATTTTAGACAAGCAAGATGTTTTTGGCTCTACTCGACGTTAAGAACTTGTTAGTTCATCAGGTATGATGGTGAATTTCTCCATATTCTGCTTCATGTTTGCAATTAATTTACCATTTCGTACTCAATGTGCTCCGAGTGGTGCAAAGAATGCGTTCTTCCAGTCAATCTTTGTACACTATGTTGTTCTTTTATTCAAGTGTTCCTTGTCAGATGTCCACTATCTCTGCATTTTTGTACCAGTTATTTGAAAAACAAGACTCTAGGTTATGATAGTTATTGACTTATAGTCGGGATATTCCAATTTTCAGCATACAACGTCACTGTTAAGAAAGCAAGTTGTTATTTTATCGAAATACATGTTTTTGATCTACTTAATCTGCAAGTACTAGACATTTTTCATTCCGCAACGACTTGTTCTAGTTCACATCGACTCGTTTTGTCCTTGATGCAGGTTAACTGCTAAATCATCCTCTGCAAATTCGGCTATTATCCAATTAGATCTTGGCGTGGTTGATATTTTTGTCAGTATGTGTAGATTAGAGTGGCAGTCTGGCTATAGTTGATGTCGAATTTTATGGATTTTTGTCGATATGTACGTAGTTGTACACCGGTGAAAAAAAACTTAAAATGAAAATTATATAGTCATAAGGGTATTCTTTTTATAGATCTCCAAAAGAGCTTTCCGAAAATATAAAGTTTGCGAATTTTGGACTAGCAGTTCCAAAGATAAATTGTTTTTTAATTATTTTTATATTATTTAAAGTTGATGACATCATCATGAGTCATTTTGGACTAAAATGTTAATATTTGGACTAAATTATAAATCATGAAGGTTATTTGTGTATTTTCCATATTTTAAATAACTTTTGGACTAAATTGTACCTAGTCAACTCGGTGGACTAATCCGTACTTTTTGATGCGTTTTTGGACTAAACCGTATTTTTCCCATTAAAAAGTTCATTAAAAATAAAAAAAACAAGAAAACGGACCAACCATAGCACTATTAGGATTTAGGACTCTTACCAAATAAACGGCTGAGATTTACTAAAATTACTGAAGCTGATAGGACACTTATGTCAATACACAAGTTTTTCTTATACCAAAAACCCTAATAATAACACAGTATCACCACCACCAAGTGGATTCCGCTTTGGGTTTTCTACTTCTGACTCAAAACCTCCAAAAACCCTTACTGTGTGTGTGTGTGGAAGACCTCTCTCACGATTACTGATCCTGTAAGTTCACTTTCCTCATATTTTCCTAGTTGACATGATGGGTCTTTCTGATTTTTTGGATTTTATGTGAATTTTCTAGGATTTTTTTTTTTTTTGAGCAAGAGATGGTAACTTAGTATCACTATTGATTTGTTTATGAAAATTGATTACTAGCTCAATTTGTTGATTTTCAGATTTAATCGACTTCAACTTGGGGTTTTCCCAAAATTAGATTTTTATTCGAGATATGCTGTTGTCGTCAATGTAGATAAAGTGTTTGAATAGTTGTGTTAAAGAAAGTAATTTTGATGCAGTTCACATCAGAATCAAATGTAATTAGATGAAACCCTAGTTTAATTCCTGAAATCCCTATTAAGGGTTCAAAAATTGCTCGGTTCCCATTAGAATTAAATAGAATTACACAATTTTGATGCAGTTAGGGTTTCACACTTTGTGAGCGAGACTTCTTGGTTTTCCTGTTACTTCTGAAAATTTGACCATGGTCTCTCGAGTAAAAATCTACTAGATATATTACTAGCCAAATATTTCTTTGTTGTTTTGATTTTCTTTTTTGATGTTTAGAAAGATCTGTGGACGCATGAACTGTGGGTACAAGAAGTTGAGTTACAAGTTACAACATACATATCGAACCACCTTAAAAGGCCTACAATTTAAATTAGGGAATGAAGCCACTGGCTTTTGTGTCCTCACATATCTATGTGTATTTAATGTTCTCTTTGAAAATATGGTACCTGCTTCTTTGTCACTCAACTTTTTAACATTTCTTTGAGTCCATCCTAGTTAGTCTTAAGAATATTTTGTGGTGTTAAAGCAGATGATTTCTTCATTAAGTAATATTCCCTAAATTTAGCCTTCCAGGAATGCCTCTTGTGAATGTTTTAATGAAAGCTACAACTTTTCATAGTCCCTCCAGGAAGCATATACAAATTTGTTGATCCTGAGCACTTGTGCACTTTAGCATCTGAGACAGATGTGTGTGTGTGTGTGTGTGTAGAATCTTGGATAGAGGCGGATAATTAACTGTCTATTAGAGATCCTGATCCGATATGTAGCCTTTTTTTGTTGTTGCATAGTTCTACATGTCTCTTTTTAAGATGAATTTTTTCGATCATTTGTTGGAACTATAGGGATCCTAGATTCGTTCTTCATCTAGCTTCGTCATGAAGAGCCATCGATTCAGATTTGTCATAAAATAGAGATTGAATGATTCCCCCTAGACAGACATCTTCAGAGTTGTTTGAAATGCTCGTTGGAATTGATCCGCTACCGACATCTGTAGGTGTTTCGAAGAAGAAAACTCTCTTTTTCTCGCATGCCTGCAACTGACATCTGTAGGAGAAGAAAACTCTCTTTTTCTCGCATGCCTGCAACTGACGGCGCATTGTTTTTCTGTTGGTTGTTGACCAACGAAACTCTAATGGATGGGGAAAAGTAGGGGATTATTACAATAACTGGGTATGTTGCTTCTTCCCTCACTTGATTTAAAAGGCCGTGGCCTGTAAAGACCTTTCTCTTCGTCTCAAAGTCGATGGATCTTCTCAATTGAAAGATCTCCTATTAAAGTGAGAGCTCCAATTTATCCTTAGCTATAGTGTAGAAAACAGAGGTGTAAGATGGCGTATTAGGTTCTCTTCTGAGAAAAGCCTGCAGTTTTGTTATCATAGTGGGAATTGTTCACTTTCACTCCTGTTTCTGAAATCTATGTGTAAGAGCGTGGAAAGTATATGCACGTTGGCGAAGCCTCATCTGTCTTATGGTTAATTGAAAGCTATTAGATTTGATATAACTTGAGATGGTAAACAAACTAAAATCTATATATGTGACAGAGAAATGATTAATTATATATATTTTGTTATAATAATAAATGGTTGTGATAATTTCGGATTGAAGGTTGAATTTGTCTCTAATAGCTTTCTATCTAACCATCCAACGGGTGAGGCTTTGAAGGTGTGCCTCTCCCGTATTGCATGAGTTATATAACTCGTACTAAAAACCTGATAGATCAAAAAGTTGTCGAGATGATAAATATCGGGTCCAAAGTTAATTATTTTTTCATACATGGTTGTCTATTTGACTTTCTCATCTATTTCTGCTCTTGTAGGAGGTTATAGTTGCTTGCTAAATACATGAAAGCTGAAAAGGAATTGGAATCAACGCAGTTTTGATCTGAATCAGGGGTTACATTGATAATTATAGGTAACGTAGGGGTGCATTTGTGTAGAAGCTCTTGATTCTTTTAGATTGATTGGAGCAGGAAAGAATGAAGGGGAATCCGAAAAGCAACAATACGACAGGCCTACCGCGAAAGCGATTTTACAGAGCACGTGCGCACAGCAATCCACTAAGCGATTCACACTTCCCTGTTCCCACTGCACCTTCCGAAGTTGACTACGCCTCGCACTACCCACACTACTATCCTTCAGAAGAAACCTACAATGAAAATGGTGAGTCCACCATTGATTCCAAGGTTGCAATTCATAAACCCCAGGTGAAAAAAATACAATTTGCTGATGTTGGTTGTGGTTTCGGGGGTTTACTTATCAGCCTTTCAACTCTTTTTCCTGATACACTAATGATTGGAATGGAGATTCGAGATAAGGTGACAGAGTATGTGAAGGAACGAATACTGGCTTTAAGAGAAACAAATCCAGGCCTGTACCAAAATGTATCTGTGGTTCGAACAAATTCCATGAAATATATTCCCAATTTCTTCGAGAAGGGGCAGCTTTTGAAGATGTTTTTCTTGTTCCCAGATCCTCATTTCAAGGAGAAGAATCATAGACGCCGTGTTATTAGTACACACTTGCTCGACGAATATGCTTACACACTCCAAGTTGGTGGAATTATATATACAATTACTGATGTAGAAGAACTTGGGGAATGGATGAAAGATTGTTTGGCACGTCATCCTCTTTTTGAAGCAGTTCCAGAGAAAGAACTCGATATTGATCCAGTTGTGAAGCTTTTGAGTTCTGCAACAGAGGAAGGACAAAAGGTTGCTAGAAATGGTGGGCAGACTTTTCTAGCAGTTTACAGACGGATCACACTATCAGAATAGAAAATGGGGTTTGAATATTAGCTGTTTTTTATTGGTTCCAGGAGCATTCGAGATTCAGCATTGTTCGGTGAAACCAACAAGGAATGTGAAGATGGGATTGAATCCAAATGGGTGATGCCTTTACGTAACTGTCCACTTCATTTTTTGGACTCAATTGTTAACAGTTTATTGTTATGATGAAGTGTTGTTAGGGGTGTCAATTATGATGAAACAATCTCTTCTGGAGTTACTCTGATGTAATAGCCTAAGTTTTTGGTTCACTTTTGACACTTTCTGTTTTCTGTAACTTGAAATTGAAGTATTACTTGAAATTGAAGTATTTCGTAGTACAATGTCTTTCATTAGTTTCGATTATGCCTCGTCTTTGGCTCGTTTAGGACCAACTGTTGTTTTTGAGTCATGGTTTTTGTTCCCTGAAGATCTTCACAGAGAATGGGTGTCTGTTGTTCGGTGTGATTTAGCAGGTGCAGGTTGAGATACTAGAGGCTCCTTAGGAGGGCAACAGAAGCAGAAAATGCTGCAGGCAGAGCACTAAAAAGTAAAGAGACAACCATGATGCAGCAAATTCCCAATTTGCTGAAAAGCGACAGAGGCTGTTAATGGAGCTCAGCAGTGCCTTCCCCTAGAGGTGCTGTGAAAACCCTTATAAATTAATTATCTACAGAGGGTTCACTTGGTAAGTGTGTAGAAGAAAAACCACAATTTAATACTGTTTGAGCACGGGTGATGATTTTGCTGAATGGTGGAGTCCCTCCCTACCATTGCTTGAACTGAAGAACCAGCTGCTTATGGAGAAATGATGTCCATTGGCGGTTTGGATCCAAGTGTCACTCAGTATAGCAATCGCGGGAATTCATATGGAAAACCTCTTCTTGTGTAGCTCTCGATTGTATGTCAACTTCGCTGATATTGGATAGGGATTTTTTTTTTTTTTTTTAAAAAAATTTAAAAGAAAATTAATCATCATTAATGAAAAGGAGTTTACAAGTATTAGATGGAAGCCTGACGACAAGCTGGGCTCCAATCCTTTTTTGGATAACAACACCTATCCTGTGAAAAAGGAAATCTCCAACAACAACATTCTCATCATGATTAGCCATGTAATTTCGCAACCTTTTCAGGAAATCCACAATATCACTCCCTAGCCCATCCAAGGTAGTGAAGGTAAGAACACCAAACCCCAACCTCCGACTCATACATTTCTCAAAATACTTGGCCCTTTTCTTCACAACCGCGTTGTCAATTGCCCGACCAAGAAAAAATTACGCTCCCAGTCACCCGTAAAGGGGAAAACACCGGTAACATCCAAGCACATATCCTGACCACTATCCCAACCATACACAAGGATATCCGCGGGTCGTGCATTGAGGAATCCATCTTATACTGCTTGTGCATTGAGGGCCAAAGAATAATTCTTAGAAAAAGGAGATAGAAAATAGAAAGAAACTAGAAAATCAGAATCAACGATCCATAAGTTGATCACAGTTTTAGAATCATTTTCCCTTCCGACCAAAAAAACAAACAAAAAACATTACACCAGACTTATTACACCTATTTTTGGAAAGATTTTAAAACTGTCTGGGTATGATTTGAGTTGCATAATGCTAGCCTTCCCCATCCATGTCCACCAGCCATGTCCACCATGAGGTGTCATGTAGATAGCCACACAAAAGGTCTCCTACTAACTCCAATCCAAGGGCTAAGATCAATGCCATCTAATGGGGGAAAAGAGTGGGGGAAGTGTAGCAGCTAGTGAACAGCCCCTACATCTGCAAGATTATGACATCGCATTTATTCCTCTGTCTCACTGTCTGGGTATGTACTATGCAGGTCCAAAGAGGTGATAAAGGATCATGACTAGGGCTGCACATGGGTCGGGTTGGGTCGGGTTTGGCCTCACCCACCACCCGACCCACTGCTGGTGGGCAATTGAACTTTTCACCCGCAACCGACCCACCATAACAATGGGTCGCTTTTCACCCGACCCACAATAAGGCGGGTTGGGTCGGGTCGGGTGGTGGGTTACCCGTCATATTTTATATCTTGCGGGAAATTGAAATCAATTTCAAATGAATCCCTAGATTTATTTAGAAAGTCAAGAACAATCAACAATACATAGAGTTCAACTAGTTGGGAACAAGTTTTAAGTTGATTCATACCTTCAGTTCACTAATCAAGATTCAAGAACAACGAATTGACGAAGGAAGAAGAGTCTCTGTGACTCTGTCTCTGAGAAGGAGAGAAGAAGAGGCCGAAGTGATAGGTGTGGGCTGCGAGTGCGATGCTTAGTTAGGGTTAGGTATTTTATTTTTTCAATCCAATGGCTGAGATTCATTCTAGGATAGAAAATCTAAGGGGTAGCATACTAGGGAATATTGGGCGGGTTGGTGGGTCGGGTCGGGTGAAGGAAGTTCCTACCCGCAACCGACCCAACATACGGTGGGTTTTCACGTGCCTCACCCATAGTCGACCCATACCTAGGTGGGTCGGTTCGGGTACGGGTATTTTTCGACGGGTGTGGGTCGGGTCGGCGGGTCGAGTCGGTTATGTGCAGCCCTAATCATGACTCATGAGATACATTCCAAGTGAACTGTGTACGTAGCAACAAGTGAAAAAATAATTTTGTGGTTGTGGCTGGTTTTTGAGATAAATCTGATTCGGACACTCAAAAGTATTGTTTGGGGAATTTTGTGGCTAGTTTGGCCTTTTGCAACAAAATCGGTAAACATAAATTTAATATATAGGCCCCAAACTAGCCAGGATAATTTAGCAAGATAACTGGCTCCCTTCAAATGGGTAATTGTAAGAACCGAAACCAGACTGAAACAACCTTATAAGGCAGTGAAAAATGGCCATAGAAAAAGTGAAAAGAAACGCTAGATAGTAGTAGTCAATATTTTTGGCATACAATAACTCTAAACCGTGGGAGATCCCATGGGACATGAGAGTTTCCAAGGCTTGAGTTTGAATACAAAAGATACGTTCATAGGACAGACATCGATCACACGGTACAAAGGTAACATTCCGCGGTAACAACGACAACTCAAAGTTTGTCGATATGGGTACGGGTGTACCTAGTTTATTTATAACTTATAAAGATTTTTAAGAAGCACGTAATTGTGAACACGGAAATAACGAAGGCATCCTCGTGTCCACAAATAATATTCGCATAATGAGTGAAATCAATGAAATAGTTGAAATACGTGTAATACCACATATAATAAATACTTGGTAGACTCGGAGCCTTCGGGCTCGTCCTCGTCTTGCATCATAAGGATATCTATGATGCATTATACATTGCATAATGAATAAACTAGAAGATTATAAGTGCAGAATGTAAATAAGACGATGAATTACGTGGTTCAGCACTAAGGCCTACGTCCACGAGGTTGGATTTCCAATATGTATTATGTAAGGTTACAATGGATAGTCGAATGACTCTGAGTAGAGAACTATGCTAGAGGGGTTACCACAAAACCCATACTTACTCTTAAATCTCTCTCTCTTGAACTATAGTTCTCTCCCTGAAATTGGTCGACCCCTTCTCCCTTGGTGGAGCTGGGTATTTATAGATCTATGGCATGGGACCCTCCTCTCTGAGACAGCTTTTCCTTATCGTCTTGGTAAGTGTGTCCATCCGGATGGTATCTCCGTTTGGAACCGATGGTACCCAACGGTATCCTACTGATACGATGACCCGCCCCTGACTCTTCCATGGAAATGTTGACACGTGCCCTAGGTGCGTAGCATTTAATGCGGGTGGTTGGGACAGTCTGCACGCCTCAGACAGCTGTTGACGCATGTGTCAGCTTCATTTCCTCTCAACCGTTCGATCTGGATCTCTCTTGAGATGGTAAAAAGTAATCCCATAAGTCTTCCTATGGCACTTCGCAGTGGCCCTATCATCCAGTGCTCCTTGATTTAGCATCGTCGGATCCGTGTGATGATAGTCACGTGGCGGATGGTGGAGATGCATGCCTTTTTGTTGTCACAACGTGTCATCAGTATCTTGATGCTCCTTTCAGTTCATGGAGTACACGTATTTTCTTCTTGACATGTGTATATAATTTTCCCCTTTTCTTCATGACTTCGATGTTAGTCAAAGTTTTGAAGAAAACTGTCTTCACAACTTCCTTCTCTCTGCAATAACTTCCCTAGATTTTAGGGCACGTTCCCCACTCCTAGCATTTAATTCCTCTTGATTTTCGGAGCAGTTTTCTTTTCATTTATTGTGGTTATAAATAATTTTTATTCCCTCTCATAATAACTTTTATTCCCTCTCATTCTCTGTCTTCTTCATTCTTATTCTATGAGAGAAGTTACTCCTCCTCATTTTGTTTTTTTCGCTCTTAACTGTTGCTGTTATTTGCTCTCTGCCCCAAATCCATTCTGACAAGATTTTCTTCGATATCTTTCACTGCGGCTGCTTTCTGATCTTCTTTTTGCCATTGTTACTGGTAAGTAGTTCTCTTGCGTCTGTAATGTTTTTTACTTCTGCTCCTTCTCATATGATGATCCTAGCTTTTGTGATGAAGAACAATTTATACGAATGTATATATACCTGCCCCTGTTCTTTATCACAAAATTTGGGGTCGTCCACTTTTGTTAGCTCTTTAGTCTTCTGTGTTCTTGACATGATGATGTTCTTGATATGATGATGTTTTTGATATGATGATATTTTTGATGTAATCTGATTGATCTTAATTCAGTTTTTCGTTCTTTGGTAGACTCGATTTTTGACCTTCGTTTTCTTTCCGTGCCCCTTATAGATATGGATGATCGTGATCGAATCCCTTATAGAACTCCGTCGACAAGTCATTACAGGTCTCCTCCCATTAGAAGTCCCGATGCATCTCCACCGGGGGGTGATCCGTCTAGATCTTCGCAGCCAGATCTTCATTCCTATAGAACCTCTTCGTCGTCTGGTCCTAAAGCTTCTTCTTATAAGAAAGGGTAACAACCAAGGGGTTCTCGTTATGCGGTTAATCGTCCTGTCGATAAATTTTGCTCCCAGCGTTCAGAGCCGTTGGATGTTCAACCCATCCGTTTAGTGGCTCCTCCTACTCAAAAACCTAAGGCTTCGCTGAGGACTTCCAATTTGAAAGAAACTCCTCTTCAAAATCCTTCATCTACAGGGATAAATATGACGAGAAATTTATCGACGAAGAGTAAGGCTTCGATATAAGTCCGCCGAAGAAATTGTCGTTAAACAAGGATGCGTCTATGGGGGCTGCCTCTTCTGTGCGAACCACTCCTGCTTCGAAGAAGAAGAAAATTTCCTCCAAAAAAATTAACCTTGAAGATTTTAAGGTGAGACATGGCCTTGAGTGCTTCGACGTTCGTTTCTATGATCAAGGTGATGATCTTACTTATGATATGGTCTCGAATTATAAATACGATGCGTTTCATCTTCTGAAAACGGTGGGGGCCTTCGAGGCTGGTCTAATGCTGCCATTGTATAAATCGGGGGATTCCTTTTATTATGACGTCTTGGCTTGTCGTGAGGGTTCTACTTCTCATACTCACAGTCGTTCTGTAGCACAGCTGAGTGGAAATTACCTTCGAACTCTTCGAGAAAGCTATCTTCGGAGTAAGGGTGATACGCTGATGACGTGTTACATTTCCAATCCCGAAGAGAAGAGTCTATATACGCCTGCGAACTTTAATGCTTCCTTCGGGGATTACGTTAATGGAAGGAACCGAAAGCCGTGGAGTGTTGGTCTTCGTACGATGGCTGCTTCTCAAGGTGAAGTTCGTCTCTTGAGTGAGGTGAGTGATTCGAAGCTTCAGTTCGTCTCTGGTACCGAAGGTACAGAAAATACAGAATTTTTTTCCCTCCAAGGAGCGTCTCAAACGTGATCACGACTATAAGTGGCATGATACTCCCATTAAAGTCATTGGTCCTTGGGCTCATGGTTGAGTCCCTGGTCCAGATGGATGAAAACCCACTGCCGATAGCAAGGCTCGTGAAGGTGCTCTGTCTCGCTATGAAGATTTCTGCCCTTGGAAGTTAAATTTTGAAGGCATGAACTTTGATTATACTGTCGATGTTGCTGATGCTGAGGACGGTGAGGGTTCTGATGCCACTCTTCCTTCGAAGGGTATTGCTACTATTAAGGTATGATTCCTTGTGAGATTGTAGTATATGTATGCTTTCCCCTGTAATCATAGATTAATTGTCATACCTTTTAGGTTTCGAAGAAAAAAAAGATTGGACCGGTTCAGTCCTCTACTGCCGTTGTTGAGGAAGCAGAAATTCCCGATGAGGTCACTAGTCCGGTAAACGATGAGTATGTTGAAGAAGAAGAAGATACTGATGATGAGGAGCGTACAGAGACTTCGCCTCACCTTCATGGAGACGGTGAAGATATTGGTGGTGAAGCTAATGGAGGAAGGGTTGCCCCTGGGGGTCAAAGAGACGTTCCCGTTACCGACCCTGAGCATTCTCCTTCCCCACGCCGGAGGAACGAAGATGTTGATCTTCAATCAACAATCCCCTCTGAATCGGTTTAGGTGTTCTCTTTCGGCAATATATATTCATCTGGTGGGCAGGTTGATATAGGTGCTGGTGAGGTTTTAAAAGAACCTACAACTACACCTGCAAGTATACAGGGTTGTTGTAGATAGGTGGAGTAAGAAAGGGTTTGTCCTCAGACACAAGGTGGGTGCATGGTGTTGTTTTCCTAATCAATTTTCTAAAGTTTTCCTCGAGATTTCTAAATGACAGTGATATGGGAAAGGTCTAGGACATTGAATCCACCCTAACCTATGCTAAGTCATTCTTATATCAATACTCTTCTTGTCCCTGGCTTAGATAACAGCAAGCTTCTAGGCTTGCTGACTATCTAGATGACAATTGAGGTTCTAGCCTGCTGTGCATCTGAGGGTGTTTATAGGAGAATCAATTAGGGTCACTAAGCTGATTCTAATCTTAGTAATAATTACTTTCTCACAAGGTAAATATCCTAATGATAAGCTACTTAGGTGAACTAATAAATCCTAAAGGATGTTATAATTGCAACTAAAGTGTCTCTCATAAGCACTAATTGTCTAGTTAAAGTACAACTAGTCTAAGGATAAAACAACAAGCATTTACACATGAGTTGGAGCATGATTAACATGGTGTTTTCCTAACTACAGTGGGTACATGATACACACTGTGAGAGTAAGATGTTAATCTACTCAATATTATATATATCCATGAATTTATAGCATAACAAGAAGATTATTAATACTTGAATCAAACTCAGTAGTGAGGTAAGGGTTTCATCAACATCCTAGTGATGAACTAAAACATGCGAAACATCAATGTTGGAACAAAAGAAAAGGAATAAACATCACTGTGAATTGAAGTTGGAATCACAATACAAAGTGAGAACCTAAAATTAACCTACAGACGCACTGGCTAGCCCAGGCATGCCTTATACAACAACCCAAGGTCTCAATTTATAGTTACACAAACTAACCCTAAAAATCCCCAATTTCAGAATTAGGGTTTCATAAAAAATAAAATTAACTCTTACCTAATCTCTGAAAACACTCAATCATCTTCACCCATGCTTCTATTGCTTCTTGTCGTCCAATTGCTGCTCCAATTGCGTGCTATTTCTCAACCTAATTTACTAATCTCACACGCCTAGGGTTTCTGAGAAGAGGCGTGAAAAATTAGTGAATTAGGTTGCTGAAATGGTTGAGGAAGTAGGTAATGATGGTGGTAGTGATGGGTTATAGTGGTTGATGGATTTGATGGCTTTGGTGGTGGTTGGAGAAGTGGCAGGAGGAGTTGGTGGCGGAGGCGTGGGTTTCTGCAGAGAAGAGATGGGATGAAGAAGAAGAACCCGATGAGTTTTAGGGGTTGTTTGTTTTGGGTGAAATAGATTTGGGTGTTGTGGTGTTGAGCGGGATCATCAAGTTTTGATGATTGGTGAGGGGAATCCGTAGGATGAGAAGATGATGGATTGATCCAACGGCGCGATGGAAATGGGTTTGGGGCGACTGTTGGATGTGATATACATCAAAACTGACGGTCCAAGATGTAGTTAGGTACTATGATGTTAGATAGGAACTTCAAAGCTCGATGTACTCTGATGAAGCGACCGTTAGATGATGGAATGGATCCAATCTGACGGTTAAGAAGGGAAACGGGTTTGTGTTTTGAATTTAGGCTTAGGAAATGGATTTGAGTTTGGGAAATGAGTTTGGGCTTGTGATAAGCTGATCCCACTTCTTCTTTAAGAACAATTTCTTCCTTTTTAATCCCATTTTTATCCTTGAGTCTTCCATAACACATTCTTCACTTCTTTTCCGCTAGAGTTTCCACCGGCTTTCTCCCGTGTCTTTGCTCTTTTGGCTCCGTAACTCATCTAGTCTTTATTTATCACCTAAAAATACAAAATTAAACAATATTAAGTAATTATCCTTGAGGAGAGTAAAATACAGAATTCCTTATAAACGGCTAATTAATGGTATGCAAAATGGGATAAGTGCCAATAAAATGATAAGAAATAATGCAATATTTGGCACCTATCAAATACCCCTAAACCTGAATTTTACTTGTCCTCAAGTAAAACAGAAACTAAGGAAATCCTAACTATACCACTGTCGCTGGTCTCTCGATTGCATTTAGCGAATGCAATAAGCCTTTTGAACCACTAAGTGTCCCTAGTGGACGAGTTGAAGTCTCGTGGGGGTTTGCTTAGAACATACCCACAAAGTTCTAGGCCAAAATATAAGCTCAGATTCCATCAAATGTGACATGTGCAAGACAGTAGAAGCTCACAGCAAAATGGAGATGTCAATCTAGCTATCAAAGGCACAATCCTAGCACTGATAACAAATAAAGACATGTGATAAGAGTGTAAAGTGTATCTACACATGTGTAAAGAAAGATCGGAAGTTATGACTACTAATCACCAAGAGATAGTTTTTTAGGCTAAGAACCGAGGTCGAAATCTAGCTAGCTGTCCGGCTTTATGAGAATTGTGAATGAGTTGGAGGTATTTCACAATTACTCGCGTTATACATCAATGGCATACACCCTTCCTTGCTTATTACAATAAAACAATAAAAGATGACTCTTTACATGACTCTTATTTACATTGAATACTCTCTTTTATTTTTGGAACAAGAGAGAACTATTGTCTTTACATGACACATATGGAATTGATAAATACTTGATATATTTTTTTATTTTATTTTTTTGATATTTTTATGAATATATACGTCATTTTTTTTTTAACATGGTAACACTTTTGATACATATACAAAAGGAAACAAAAAATTACATGACTCTTAGCAAGAGGTAACCCTTTTTGATGCACCCAGTTAAATTCGATGGTTGTTTTTCTTAACGTAACCTCCACCTTCTATCCCAACCAACCAAAGAACAATCTAGTCAAGTCTCGTTCAGTATTCTAAAGTGATTGGCAACTAAAACTTCCGATAGAACACCTCAAGGTTGAGGCTATACATGTATTGGTAGATCGTGCGTGTGCGAATTTCTTATCACGATGTAAATTGTGCTAGAATCAGGGATGCCTTTATTTCTAGACTAAGATTCCCAATATTACATATTTGCACATGAGTCAACATTTCAAGGTAAATGAGCTCCATTTTTATGTTTTTATCATTTTCTATTTTTTTATTTTCATTTTTCATTTTTTTTTTCAAAAAGAAAGAGTTCTATTTTTCGATTATAGCATGTTATCAAAGTATCTACTTTTCACCCCCAAACCTAAACTAAACATTGTCCTCAATGTTTCAAAAGATAAACATGATTATAACACATACCATGAGAACGATGCTAAGTGTAGAAAAAGGAAAGAGATTACCGAGTATTGGCGAAAGCAAGTTTTGAACTCCATTATTCAAGGCAAAACCCAACAGTAACTCAACTGAATTCACATTAGGTTAGCACAATATATACAAGAAACATATGATTCCACTAAAAATTACCTACCAGATTATATACAAACAATTCACTATATACATACAGTCTAAAGAGTTGAGGATCAACCCAAAAGACAAAGTGTTGAAACATAGACAGTTTCAAACAACTATAGTTGAACTGAAATGCGAGTGAGAGTGAAAAAGCAAATGAGCTACCCCTAAACCTGGATTTTACACTAGATATACTATTGGATACAAAATCTCGCAGTTTTGGGGGTTCATCATGCACAAGGTCTAACTCGAAATGGGCTTTGCTAGGGACGGGCAAACATGCATATTCCAACTGTGGCTCCTTAAAGGTATTGTATTTAGATGCAAAATAGTCCAAGAGGACTTGGGAGGCACACAGTTCCAGGCCTAGATTAGGTATTCTCAGAAAAGTTGGTTTTACAATATTGTTACAAACCAAATCTAGGTTGGGTAGAAGGCTATCAGATTGTGACTTAAGTAGGAAGGTGACATCTAAGTTTCTCACATGCATGAGATCAAGAGTACCAATATTATCAGTCACATCAGCATTTTCTAAGTCATAATCAAGTTGTGTAGCATGCTTATCATCACAAAACAATTGCACAAGTCCAAATTCAGAATCATGGTTATCCGAAATATCCAAATCAGCATCAAAAGAAGCAATATATTGTGGCTTAAGTATGGAATCAGACACATCAACTATATTTTCATGCATAGGATCATTAGTGTCAACAAAAGATTCAACATTACCTAAGTCATGCTCTTCACAGGATAACTGCACAATATCTAAATCAGTAGCCTCATCACATGTATATGGAATACTAGAAGAAACATCATTCATGAAGGTCGGGGTAGAAAAGCCTAATGTATTTCAACCCAAAGGTTCCATAACATTTTCAGCATAGACATGTTCTTCTAACATAACATCATCATCATCATCATCATCATCACAAATACGTGAAAATCCTACTTTGTCAAAACCATTAGTGTTTTTCGTCCATACATCTGCCTCTAAAATAGGTGAATATGGATTGACATTTTCATCAATAAGGTATGAAACACTATATCCAGAATTAAGCTCATTGGGAAAATCAACATCTGACTCATGGTGATTACCCATATCATGTGGCATGGTCCTGGTTTCTCTATAGGTTTCCCACTGATGGGTTTTCTCTGCAACTTCAGCTAGAAATGACCATGCATCATCCACAGTTTTATCAATGAACTCACCATTACACATAGATTCAACCAAGGCTCGAGACTGAAAGTCTAGTCCCTCATAAAGAATGGCAACCAGTCTCCACTTCTCAAGGCCATGGTGAGGACACTCAAACAACAAATCATTAAACCGTTCAAAATAATGAAAAAGTGTCTCTCCATATAACTGGACAAAACAATTAATACTTTGACGAATAGAGATGGTCCTATGATGGGGAAAGAACTTTTTGACAAATTGATTTGTGAGTTGGTCCTAAGTGGTGATTGACTGCGGTCTCAGACTGTAAAACCATGTTTTATCCCTTTCCTTTAAAGAAAATGTAAACAAACGCAATTTCAAAGAGTCTTCAGACATATAGTCAGGTTGTATAGCCCGGACAATTTTTTCAAACTCTCTTACATGATTATAGGGATTCTCAGAATCGAACCCTCGAAATATAGGAAGTATTTGTATCATGCTTGCGTTTAGTTCAAATGGGCCATCAGTCTGGGGTAAGACGATACATGATAACTGACTTATTCTGTTGAGTACATGTATTCATGGAGACTACGGGGTTTATTCACATACTCCATTGTTTTCAGAAAAATTTGGTTTTGATGGGTTTTGAAAATTTTGGATTTGTTGGGTTTTGAAAAGAAAATTTGGTTTGAATGTGGGAAAAAAAATTTGGTTATTGGGAGAAAATTTGGTTTTAAAATTGGGAGCAATCCCACATTGGTGGGAGAATGCACAACCCACTAGAAGTTTGAAAAACAGCCTACAGCTGTGAATTTGGATGAAGTTTGAACAGGCCCAGTTGGTATTTTAACAGGTCCCAAAGCATAGCCCAGTAGTCTTCAGGAGGCCCAACAGGTTATTTGGAAAGTGAGGAGCCCAACAGGAGTTTTTGAAATTGGAAAACTTGATAGATTTTCAAAGATTTTAAGCCCACTGTTCTCAAAGTTCCAAAGTTGCTGTTTTGAGTACAAGGCCCAGTTAATGTTCAAAGTTATAAGCCCACAGTCCAATTAAAATAACAAGCCCAAAAGTCCAAAAACACAAGCCCACTGTTGGGTTTAAAATAATATTACAAGCCCAGAAAAAAATATAAACCCCACAGACAATAAAGAAGGCCCAGTTGGGCTTTTCTAATGGGTTCAGGCTTACTTGTTTTTGGAGGGAAGCCCAGTTGGGCTTTTATCCCCTTTTCTTTTGTTGCACAGCCCAGTTGGGCCTTGTTCAATCTTTCAACTCCAACAGCAGCAGGATCACCTCTTCAGTGGCAGTAAGCTAGCTCACAGCCCACAGCAGCAACAGGTCATGGTCTTTGGCCCAACAGCAGAAGAGAAGGACCAAGATCAGCTTAAGAGTTAAGAATGGAGATGCACTGCTAAGATGGAGTGAAAACAGTGCAAGAACAAGTTGACAGTGCAAATGACAGATGAAGAGTATGTAATGAATGGGATGCAAGATGTAACAGGATGCAAGTAGAGCAAAATGCAACAGCAAAAGAAGATGCAAGCAGTGACAGGAGTGAGATGGAGCAAGTGAGATGAAGGTGAAAGAAACAACAGGTTATGCGGGAATGATGCAAATGTATTTACAAGTTATGCTAAATGAAATGAAATGATTTTTTGTAAACAACAAAGAATATGCTACCAGAATGCAATAGAAGCATGGGATGAATAGATGCAAGAAAATGATGCAGTGAAGACTGCAAGATGATATAATGCAAATAAGATGCAAGAAATAGCAAGACAAGGGAATGTACAACAAGAACAGAACAGTAAAGATCAAGATCAAGAGCAAACAGTGAGCAAAGAGTGAACAACATATGCGCCGCCACCGAGTCCCCGGCAGCGGCGACAAAAACTTGGTGAGGTTTTAAAAGAACCTACAACTACACCGCAAGTATACAGGGTTGTTGTAGATAGGTGGAGTAAGAAAGGGTTTGTCCTCAGGGACAAGGTGGGTGCATGGTGTTGTTTTCCTAATCAATTTTCTAAAGTTTTCCTAGAGATTTCTAAATGACAGTGATATGGGAAAGGTCTAGGACATTGAATCCACCCTAACCTATGCTAAGTCATTCTTATATCAATACTCTTCTTGTCCCTGGCTTAGATAACATCAAGCTTCTAGGCTTGCTGACTATCTAGATGACAGTTGAGGTTCTAGCCTGCTGTGCATTTGAGGGTGTTTATAGGAGAATCAATTAGGGTCACTAAGCTGATTCTAATATTAGTAATAGTTACTTTCTCACAAGGTAACTATCCTAATGATATGCTACTTAGGTGAACTAATAAATCCTAAAGGATGTTATAATTGCAACTAAAGTGTCTCTCCTAAGCACTAATTGTCTAGTTAAAGTACAACTAGTCTAAGGATAAAACAACAAGCATTTACACATGAGTTGGAGCATGATTAACATGGTGTTTTCCTAACTACAGTGGGTACATGATACACACTGTGAGAGTAAGATGTTAATCTACTCAATATTATTTATATCCATGAATTTATAGCATAACAAGAAGATTATTAATACTTGAATCAAACTCAGTAGTGAGGTAAGGGTTTCATCAACATCCTAGTGATGAACTAAAACATGCTAAACATCAATGTTGGAACAAAAGAAAAGGAATAAACATCACTGTGAATTGAAGTTGGAATCACAATACAAAGTGAGAACCTAAAATTAACCTACAGACGCACTGGCTAGCCCAGGCATGCCTTATACAACAACCCAAGGTCTCAATTTATAGTTACACAAACTAACCCTAAAAATCCCCAATTTCAGAATTAGGGTTTCATAAAAAATAAAATTAACTCTTACCTAATCTCTGAAAACACTCAATCATCTTCACCCATGCTTCTATTGCTTCTTGTCGTCCAATTGATGCTCCAATTGCGTGCTATTTCTCAACCTAATTTACTAATCTCACACGCCTAGGGTTTCTGAGAAGAGGCGTGAAAAATTAGTGAATTAGGTTGCTGAAATGGTTGAGGAAGTAGGTAATGATGGTGGTAGTGATGGTTTATAGTGGTTGATGGATTTGATGGCTTTGGTGGTGGTTGGAGAAGCGGCAGGAGGAGTTGGTGGCGGAGGCGTGGGTTTCTGCAGAGAAGAGATAAGATGAAGAAGAAGAACCCGATGGGTTTTAGGGGTTGTTTGTTTTGGGTGAAATAGATTTGGGTGTTGTGGTGTTGATCGGGATCATCAAGTTTTGATGATTGGAGAGAGGAATCCGTAGGATGAGAAGATGATGGATTGATCCAACGGCGCGATGGAAATGGGTTTGGGGGGACCGTTGGATGTGATATACATCAAAAATGACGGTCCAAGATGGAGTTAGGTACTATGATGTTATACCGGAACTTCAAAGATCGATGTACTCTGATGAAGAGACCGTTAGATAATGGAATGGATCCAATCTGACGGTTAAGAAGGGAAACGGGTTTGGGTTTTGAATTTAGGATTAGGAAATGGATTTGAGTTTGGGAAATGAGTTTGGGCTTGGGATAAGCTGAGCCCACTTCTTCTTTAAGAACAATTTCTTCCTTTTTAAGCCCATTTTTATCCTTGAGTCTTCCATAACACATTCTTCACTTCTTTTCCGCTAGAGTTTCCGCCGGCTTTCTCCCGTGTCTTTGCTCTTTTGGCTCTGTAACTCATCTAGTCTTTATTTATCACCTAAAAATACAAAATTAAACAATATTAGGTAATTATCCTTGAGGAGAGTAAAATACAGAATTCCTTATAAACGGCTAATTAATGGTATGAAAAATGGGATAAGTGCCAATAGAATGGTAAGAAACAATGCAATATTTGGCACCTATCAGGTGCTGCCATGGGGATTGCATCCTATTTCTCACTATTTTCTTCTAACGATAATTGGGAAGTCGAGGCCGAGGATGCCGTTGGGCAAGGGATTGAGGAGAATGATAGTTCTGATGGAGAGGATGTTGAACTTCGTGCCAACAGGGAAGCCGAAGGGAGAAAATCTGCCGCTGCTGCTCGTGCCGATGCTGGCAACGAGGCCGATGCTGGTATAGAGACCGAAGCCGGTGAAAGGTCCACTGCTGGTAAGGAGACCACTGCTGGTGCGTCTTCCGAAGGGTTCGTCAATGTTGTACTGCGTGAAGGAGACGAAGAGACCTTTGACTGGTTAAAGAAAATGGTATTAATGAATGTGCCTCATCCCGCCACTTTAATACATGGGGAGAGGGACTCCGATGCTTTTACTCGCCAGCGGATGCAACTATCTTCTCGTGAAAGGGTCGCTGAGATGTGGGAACGAGATTTGAGTCCTTTTACTTCAAATCTTTTGACTAATCTTCCTTCGTCCATTTCTGACATGATGGCAGTGGATGATGGGTTCCAGTATGGCTTTCCTCAGCAGGGCATCCTCGAGGTACTGTGTTTAATTTGTTTTGACAAATTTTAGCCATGCGTTATATTTCTTTAATGGCCTGTTTGCCCCCTGCTGTAATAGTTGGCGACTAGCGAGCATTGCAACCATACTCTGTACCAATTTTTTAGAGCAAAGTTACTGAAGCTAGAGGCAAAGCTTCGCCAAAGGGATGATGAGTTGTTCAACGCCCAAGAATCTCTAGGTGTCAAGGATAAAGAAATACTGGAATTGAAGAACCAATTAAAGGAAAAGGAGCAGGTTGGCGCTACCGAAGAAAAGCTTCGTCTGGAAGTTGCTTCTCTTCGTGGTGAATTGGAGAAGGCTTGTGTCGAGGCTTCGTCTTCTAAAGGTTTGTCTCTCCTCCTCTTATTCCCCTTTCGCCTTCTTTAGTGTGCTGTCTGAGTCTCCCAACCCTGTCTTCAGCGGGCGATGCCAGAGAATTAATATGGCTTCGGGATGAAAGGACTCGTCAAGCTTCCCAGATTAGAGAATTGGTATCGAAGATTAAAGACAAAGCTGAAAAGTGGAACTTCCGGGCCGATGAGCATAATGAATTGACGGCTCGGTATCGAGAGAGACGGGAGCAGATGGTTGATATGCAGAATAATATGAACGCTGATCGTCGTCAGTTCAATGGTGCTTTATTATGGACTCCTGAGAATCTGCGTGAGGCGCGTGAGGATATCTCTCGCTTAGAAATCAAAGTAGCAAACTTGGAAGAAGAGATTCGCCAAGCTCGTTCATCCCATGATCCTTAAGTTCAGGATTATATACAACGGCTCGTTCGGGAGAGGGACAATGCTAGAGCAGAGGCCCATGCCCTTGGTAATGCTTTAAGTGCTTCTCGGTCCGATGTTGATCGTCTGGTGGAATCCGAGAAGGACTTAAAGGTTAATATGTACATGCTCACTAAGGGGATCGAAGGGATGACTAATGAAGTCAATCGCCTCCAACACTTAGATTCTATGAAGCAGGTAGAGTTAGATGAGTGTCAATATGCTTTTGAGAATCTTCAACTTGATTATAAGAAACTTTCTAGTGAATACGATTTTCTCGATGAATCCCGGGACGCAATAGTAAATGAATATGAGATAACTTCGGCTAATATCGAAGGTCTAGCTTCGTTTAGTCGTGGCTGCCCATTTGTTTCAACCTTCTAATGTTTTTTTTTTCTTTTTGTTACAGAGATCGAGGGACAACTTGGCCTTGCAAATGCGAAGCTTGAAGAGGCTCAATCTGACTTAGTAAAGCAGTAGGGACAAACTAAGTATTATGAAGCGCTGGGAGGGTCTCGGGATGAAGCGGCGAAAGCATCATCCAAGGAGATTGATCGACTGAAGACCTTGCTGTCAGAATTCGAGCTCAAGGATGACGTCATTGCTCATAAGGCTCTTTTCCAGCTTGCAGAGGAAGTTAACAAGACTCTGACCGGGGTGGAGAAGAGTCTCTTGAAGAAGCATGGCCTCGTTAAGAAGTACAAGCGTCGTCCTGCCCCTGAGCCCTTTAAGTGCACCTCTGACCCATCTTCTGGGGTAGTGTTCCTTCCTCTCAAAAGGAGCAGCTTACTGGCCACGTCGAGCCTTTGGGGGAGAAGTAGGTCTCTGTGATGGGGTAGAAAGTTGATCTTTGTTGATTACTTGGCTTCGAGTATTTTTGTATTTTTTGCTCAGTTCCCCAAAACGTGTAATCAGCTTTATTGGAATGGATTACTTGCTGTTTTAGTATGTACAACTGTAGTTTTTTTTTCTGCAATGCAAATTTTTCATATTTTAATTTACCTGTTGGAGCGTAGTAATGAAAAAGAAAGTGTTTGGGAAATAACGAAGGCATGTACCTTCGTTACTTATATTGGACCTGTCACCCCGTCGGCCAATCCTTGGCCAGAGGATTACCAAACGGTGGGGGTTGAAGCAGCGTTCTCGGTTATGTGATGCTTTATTGCATTATTTACATGCATCCATCTAGCCGAACCACTGCTTTGAGTTTGATTGGGTATCTCTTTCTGATGGAATCCTTCCCCATGGTCATACACTCATAGACACTGATAGGGGAGTTCGGAGAGATTGTACTTAGGTACTTTCCCCAATGTTAAAGTTTGTGACGGATCGTTTTCTGATTCTTCGCTATCTGTCGATGGATAAGATTAAGACAAAAGATTCCCATTTGATTGATATGGTGAGGTCTGCTATTCCTCTGCCAGAGATAGAAACACATCGAGCGGGTACGCCGTCTTCTTCTTCTTCTGGTACTCTTCATGCAGATGCAGAACCGCATTGCTTCATGGATAGTATGGCTTGAGGTATTTTGCGTTCCAGGGGTGCCTGAGAACTTCTCCTTTTAGATTACGCAGATAGTAGGATCCGTTCCTTGCGATGTCATGTATCACAAATGGCCCTCCCCAAGTTGGTGCTAATTTCCCCCACTTTTTCTCTCGTTGATATTGCGGTATAGTTCTTAGCACATACTGTCCTTCTACAAAATTTCTAAGCTTAACCTTTTTATTGTATTCTCTTGCTAATCTTCGTTGGTAGTTCTCCATTCTTTGTAACGCTGTCTCCCTCCTTTCTTCTATATTATCGAGCCTTTTCCAACATCATATCCGCTGTAAGGTTCTTTTCCCATGCTTCATTCTTCGTGGTTGGCATGATGATCTCTGTCGGGATGACTGCTTCGGCTCCATAAGTGAGGAGGAACGGAGATCACCAGTAGCGGACCCTCAGGTGGTTCGGTATGACCATAATGCATTGTGTAGCTATTCACACCATCGGCCCTTGTGTTCATCCAATGATTTCTTGAAGATAAGAGCGAGAGTCTTATTTATGGCTTCAGCTTGTCAGTTGCTCTGGGGGTAGATGGGAGTCAATTTGTTTTTCCTGATCTTAAAGGTGCCAAAGAGCATATCTATGTTCTTTCCTTGTAATTGCTTTCCGTTGTCGGAGACAATTTCTGTGGGGATGCCAAACCTGCAAATGATATTTTGAAAAATGAAGGTAAATACATCTACATTTATGATTCTTGCTAGAGCTTTGGGTTCCACCCATTTGCTAAAATAATCCGTGGCCACAATCAAGAATCGTCTTTTCCTCGATCCTTTGACCAGGGGTCCGACTATATCTATGCCCAATTTTGCGGATGGTCAGGGACTATCTACTGAGTTTAGCTTCGTTGTTGGGGCATGGATTCTCTTAGCGAAACACTGACATTCTTCGAATCTTCTAGACATCCTGGCCGCGTCTTGTATCATCTTTGGCCAGTAATATCCTTGCATCTTAGCTTTATCGGCTAATGATCTCATCCCGCTGTGGTTGTTTGCGTCTCCGTAGTGGATGTCCTTCAGAATACGATGACATTCCTCTCTAGATAAGCAACGTAACAAGGGACCGAGGAAAGATTTCTTGTAAAGAACTCTGTCTCGAAGATCGTATCTCCCTGCCTTTGATTGTATTTTTCGAGCTTGCTTCAGGTCTGCGGGCTGCGTTCCTTCTTTAAGAAAAAGATGAACTTCGGTTATCCAGTCCTCTTCGTTGCTGAAATCTTCGTTCTCGTTTGCTCTTGATAAGATATCATCTTCGACAAAGTCATCGGTGATATCTTCCCCTACATCATCGTCAACAATGTCCTCCCCTACATCGTATTCACGATTTGTAGCGAAGGATTGTTGTGGAGTGACCGAAGGCTCATATACTCTTGTTATCTTGATGGCCTTAACGCTCATCCTTTAGCATAGACGATATGTATGGTAAGGCATCAGCATGCCTGAGGTCTTTTCTACATAGATGTCGGAACTTGATGTTAGGTACTTGTGATGCTAGGGTTTGGACCAAAGCCATATATGCTGAGAGGGTCTCATCATAAACATTATATTCTAGTTCTACTTGCCGAATGAATAGTTGTGAATCACTTGTTAGGCGTACATATGTTATTCCCATTTATATTATCAAACGAAGGGCATGTAGTACGACTTCGTATTCCACGATGTTGTTGGTGTGCCCCTTGAATTCCAATCTTAGTGCATGCACGATCCTATCTCCAGTTGGGGTGGTAATTACGATACATATGCTTGCACCTTCTCTATTCCTTGATCCATAGACGAAGACCTCCCATCTTCTTTGGCTTGAGGGTTCGAGCACATCGACTGGATCTTTTCCGTCCTCTTCTGCTTCTGGTATGTCCTTCACTTCTTCGTCATTATCCAGAGGTAAGTCCTCTAAAAAATCAGCCAAGACTTGTGACTTTTGGGCAGTTTGGATCTCGTGGATAATATTGAATTGGTCAAGATGAGTATTCCATTTCGCTATCCTTCATACTTTCGCAGCATTTTTGAGGATAACTTCCAGCGGCGTTTTACATGGAACACGAACATAATGAGTCAAGAAATAGGTTCTCAGCTTTTGGGTTGCCCATACTAATGCCAGTACGAGTTATTCAATTTTCGTGTAGTTTCTTTCTGCCGGGTTGAGAGTCTAGCTGACGTAGTAGATTGGTTGTTCGACCTTCGTGTTGGTTTTGACCAGTTTTGCACTGACTGCGTCCTCAGTCGCTGCTATGTAAAGGGCCAGCACCTCATCGGGATCGGGCTTCTGGAGGATCGGGATCGTGGCCAGGTACTCTATAATCTTCTGGAAGGCTTCTTCGCATTCAACGATCCATGCAAACTTACTCCCTTTCTTGAGGATGTTGAAGAAGTGCTTGCATTTGTCCGACGATCTAGCGATGAATCTTCCCACTGCTGCCAGGGATCCGTTAAGCTTTTGGACTTCTTTCAAGTTCTTTGGGAACGACATTTCCACAATGTCTTGGATCTTAGCAGGATCGACTTTGATGCCCCTCTTTGTCACTAAATATACGAGGAACTTCCCTGACGTGACGCTGAATGTACATTTTTTCGGATTCACTTTCATGTTGTATTTCCTCATGGCATCGAAGATATCTTTCAGGTGTTGATGGTGTTATTTGCGCAGCTTACTCTTGAAGAGCATATCATCAACGTAGACTTCTAAAGTTTTCCCAATCCATGGTTTGAAAGAAGTATAGTAAGAAGACAACAATTGCTCATCATTCAGTTCCATTCGTTTGAACGTATCATAAAACAGAACGTTGACTGAACTCCCTCCGTCAATCAGAATCTTCTTGACGTTGCACCCTGCTACTGGTAATGTGAGAACCAAAGGATCGTTGTGGTCCTCCATGTCTTCCTCGACATCTTCAGCATCAAATGTCATTGGTGCATTCATCCATTATTCATGTTCATCAACTTCGAATCCATCGATTTTGTACAGATCGCAATAGTCCTCAAATTGCTTTCTCAATCTTTTTCCTATCTGGACAGTCAGTGAGAGACCGTTAGTTTCGGAGAACAAAATAGTATTAAGCGTTCGATTACCGTCAGGTAGTTGGACTTGCTTGCTTCGTTTTGTCCTATCATCGGTTTCTGCCTTCTGAACATATTGCTTGAGGTCGCCGACGTCAATCAACTTTTGGATCATTATTTTGAGGTTCTTGCACTTTTCGGTTTGATGCCCGTTGAAGCAGTGGTACTCATAGTAATATCTTGATTTCTCAGACCTGGGTGGCTGCTTTTCTTTGCACCAAGGCCATTCTAGGTTTTCTCGATCCTTAATCTCCCTTAAAATGCGAGTGTAGTTGGTGTTCAGCTTCGTAAAAACTTGATCTTCGAATTTCCGATCATCACGCCGACGATCATCCCTTTGTCCTCTCTTATCTTCATTGGAACGTTCGGCCGAGTTGTCTCTTTTGGATCCGCTGGCTTGTTCGACCGAATTAGTCCGATGAGATCTTTGCGTCTGGGCCATAGGATTTTCCCGCTGGATTTCCTCCAATTTGGCATGCTTTTCGATGATTACTTGATGGTCTCCTTCGGTCGTGGGGACACTTCCATGAATCAACAAACAGTGGGCTCATCCTATCCAATACCCACTTGTAGCAATTGATACTAACCACCAGATCCACATTCCCTATCGCTTGACAGATTTTGCGCCACCTATCGGTATATTCCCTGATGGTTTCTTTGTATGCAACCGCTAACGAGAAGAGCTTATTCATTCCTGCGTTGACGACCTTGTTGTACATGTAAGTTCTTAAGAATTTCTCAGTGAGCTGGTTGTAGGAGTCGATGGAATTGGGTGGTAGGTTATCGAACCAAGATAAAGCCGATCCTTTCAAGGTTGAAGGGAAGTATCTGCAGAGGACCACGTCATCTTTATCCTATCGGGCTAAAGTACGATTGTAATACCGAAGATGGGACGCAGGGTCGCTGGATCCATTGTAACATTCGAACGCTGGGATGGGACACTTTTGGGGAATAAGAGCTTTGGCCAAACGTGCAGTCAGTAGCGTGGTGGAGGCTTCTCTCATCACTTCTTCTAGCCTTCCTCCCCCTTGCCTTGTTTTCAGTTGCTGGATTTCAGCACCAAGGTTCTCCATTGCGAGCTGATGGTCCTCTCTGACCGTAGATCGTCCTGATCTTCGGTTCTCGCTATCGAAATAGTATGAGTCCTCATGAACATAATATGGATCGGATAGTCTGTTTCCTCTGGCCGCCATTTGATTTAACGGTTCAGGATTGTTAACGTTGGCCACTACCATCCTTCGGTCCTGATTAGGCGGCGGTGCCTTGAAATTAACTTCATCGTACAGATTTTCTACTTCGGCACTATGGGCGATCCTATCTTTGAGTTGCTGGTTTTCCTGTGCGAGTAAGGCCACAACATCCGCGTATACCTTCTGGATTCTATTCAACTCTTCAAGCTCTGCCATCATTTGGATGGAATGGTTCGATCCTTGGTTTGGAGTTCCCACTTGTGCTTGTCCTCCGACGGCTACAGTGTGATCTTCATCAACAGTCTGTATTAAAGAGACCGGTGGATCGACGTGCGATACTTGAAGCTCCATTGGTCATTGTGCTGGTTGGTTTGCCATCAGAAGAGGTTGATTGGTTAGCAGCGGTTGATTCTGCTCGTTGGTGAGCGGTATCCCATAAATGGGTTGTTGTATCATTGATTATGCCATCCCTTCTCGTTGTTCGTTTGCTCGAGTTGTCGCTGCTACTTTGGAGGCACCGGCTTTGGTTGCTGCGGATTTCAACGCTGCTGCTGCTATTGCACTAGCATCCAATGGCGTCGTTCTTTCCGCTCCATCCTGTTTCTTGTTGTCTGCTTTAAGCTTTTCACCCTTTTGTTTGCTACGTGTCATAACTGGAGTTGTCCTCGGTGTTTCTTTTGACGATGCCTTGGATTTTCCCGCATCCTTTATTTTATCCATCTTCGATTTTTCTGCAAAAACAAAACATTGTCGAAGAAACAATATCCACGTGGGTTTTGTTAGCAAAGTTAATCCAAAGAAAGAGCAAATACCACAAAGTACATTTAAATATTTTCAAGGAAAACATGGCTCGAGGAATAGATCCAAAAACTTTTTCAAGGGAAAATGTAGATCCAACAATCATAAACATAGATCTACTCACGGGTCTAAAAATACTTCGTGAAAATAGGCAGATCCAAGGGTTTTTATGCATGAAAACATAGATTCGATGTACATTTTTTAGCAAACACATGATATGAATATTTTCTAAAAAAAATGGCTTCGAAGGTACGTCACCCAAAATCCGTATTATAGGACGGTACTGAGTGGCCTAAAAAAGATCTTGGATCCGGAAAATATTTGCGAGGAAAAGCCTGAGCTTAGCTGGGGTTTTTTTCAACAAAAACATAGATCTAAAAGGTTCTTGCGAAAGCGAATGCAAATCTAAAGGGTTTTTGCAATAGAAAACGCGGATCCAAAAAAGTTCTCGAAAAGGAGAACAATGATAAGCTAATCAAAACACTATTATTTGAGGAATAGCGCTGAGAGACAAAATAGTAAAATCACAGGGAAAGATAAATCTTTTACCGGGACAAAAGTCCTTGTTTCTAGAGCCAGATTGTGAACACGGAAATGACGAAGGCATCCTCGTGTACACAATCAATATTCGCATAATGAGTGAAATCAATGAAATAGTTGAAATACGTGTAATACGACATATAATAAATACTTGGTAGACTCGGAGCCTTGGGGATCGTCCTCGTCTTGCATCATAAGGATAACTATGATGCATTATACATTGCATAATGAATAAACTAGAAGATTATAAGTGCGGAATGTAAATAAGACGATGATTTACGTGGTTCAGCACTAAGGCCTACGTCCACGGGGTTGGATTTCCACTATGTATTATGTAAGGTTACAATGGATAGTCGAATGACTCTGAGTAGAGAACGATGCTAGAGGGGTTACCACAAAACTCATACTTACTCTTAAATCTCTCTCTCTCCTGAACTATAGTTCTCTCCCTGAAATTGGTCGACCCCTTCTCCCTTGGTGGAGATGGGTATTTATAGATCTATGGCATGGGACCCTCCTCTCTGAGACAACTTTTTCTTATCGTCTTGGTAAGTATGTCCATCCCGATGGTATCTTCGTTTGTAACCGATGGTCCCTAACGGTATCCTACTGATACGATGACCCGCCCCTGAATCTTCCATGGAAATGTTGACATGTGCCTTAGGTGCGTAGCATTTAATACGGGTGGTTGGGACAGTCTGCACGCCTCAGACAGCTGTTGACGCGTGTGTCGGCTTCATTTCCTCTCATCCGTTCGATCTGGATCTCTCTTGAGATTGTAAAAAGTAATCCCATAAGTCTATGGTACTTCACAGTGGACCTATCATCCAGTGCTCATTGATTTAGCATCATCATATCCGTGTGATGATAGTCACGTGGAGGATGATGAAGATGCATGCCTTTTTGTTGTCACAACGTGTCATAAGTATCTTGATGCTCCTTTCAATTGATGGAGTACACGTATTTTCTTCTTGACATGTGTTCGATCACAGATCATGTGTATACAGTAATGACATAGCTACCATTACGACACACATGCATACTTGCAATGCCATTCTTGAAACACATAATGTATGTCTCATAGTAGATCCGCAACTGAATTCACTTAACACTGGATGAATATACTCCTCCATCCAATGGAGTGGCACCCATTCGCATTAGCGTTGAACCCAAAACTAGACACGCCCCGACAACCGGCTTGATTATACATGGAAATAGTTTGACCGGTGTAAACAAATTGATAAACACCAGACATACTAAATCTTGAGCATCCACATATATCATACCTTGCATCTCCACCGCGGAAACCTGGTCCTCCAAATACTGTCATCGAACTTGTATTTTCCAATTCACTTGCTACAGCCATGAGGACCAAAGCCATGAATAGCATAGAGAGTGAGTTCCTATTAGCTGCCATTGCAAGTGAGGAAACTTAATTAAGATTAGAATGCCTTTTGAAATAGAAAACAAAACTGGAATAATATATTTTTTTCCTCTTTCTTTTAGGTTCTTGAAATGGTGCGTTTTCATCTTAAGTTCGATGCGGTATTTTTAGTTAAAATGTTCAAAGAAAGTGGCAAGCAGGCGGGTTGTCCATCACTGCAACCATGATAGAGAAGCAGTCGTACAATATCAAACAATAAAACAATAACCATGAAAATAACCAGAACAACCTCAATGAAAATAAAAACACAACATCTAGATCTTCAAACAAACCAACCAAACACAAACAGAATTCCCCCAATGTTCAATCAATCAAGCAAACACAATACTCAACTAAGAATCCATGAAAACAGATTTAACAGACTCCAAGATAACTCAAATTTTCAAAAATAAAACCCTCACACTCTAGAGATATCTTTCATTCCTAAGCCAAACCCATTAACTCCTAAGAAGATAACAGTGAAGTTTAAATCTCAAGTCTTCCTGCGCTTTGGAACCACCTTTGTTTTCACCTTCTTCATCCCTGACACTTTGGCCTTCAAACGCTCTGCTCCTGGTTTCTTCTCCTCCTTGATCTCAGTCTCTGATGCTCTAAGATTCACAGGCTCAGTCTCCACGTCTATAACCTCCTGCCTCCTTGCTACTGAAGTTATGAATGTTGACCAAGGAACTGGAAGAATCAACCCATCAGCTCGAGCAATCATCTCTATCTCCTCTACTGGCACCCAAGTCTCAAAAATTGGCACTGAATATTGGGGATTAGATCTGAACTCATATCCTCTCATCTTAATCCTCTTAGTTTCTTTTCCTTATTCTGTCTCTATGCTTTGCTCTGCATTTTATAGGAAAAATCATGAACCATTGATTTTAATTGCATTCATTCTGTTTAGGAATTCTAAGAGTCTTCCTGTAGATTCAATCTTTTCAAGTACTCGTTCTTTAATAACTGAAATGTTATTCAAAATTTTTACTCGGTTTTCTGGACTGACTGTTGATTTTCTTTTGATTACAGCCGTTGAATCATCACCGGAATCCACTTTTCTCCGAGGTCCTTTCTCTTTATCTCCGAGTACCTCCATGGATTTGGACCTAGAGATATGGGTTAGTTGTTGTCATTTTCAACAAAACAAATTATCCAGCAACATACCCATTGTCCCTCTTCTTTAAGTACACACATCTTAAATGCTCAAAAGCAACAAAAAAACTCTTCCAATTCCAGGCCTCCCTTACACTCAGTCAATAGTCTCCTACACCAATCCAAAAGAATTAAATGTCACCAAATACTCTTTGCCAGGAATTCTGCTGCTACAAGCCAACATGGTCTCATAAGACAAATACCAATCAGATTTTATCAAACATGCAAGACCCTCACAAGGAATCTTTGTACTTGGGTGCTCAACAGTCACGAGCTTTATTTTGTCACCACCTATGTTCAGAGTGTCAAACCCATACTCTTACCTAATCACATTTGTCATAATACCTTATATAGGGTGCACATTATTGAAGAAGCTCAGCTCTCTATAAGTGATTTACTCAACCATTCTCAACACATAACCTTAAAGAAGATTCAAATTTTAGCCATGTCTATTACTTATGATTCCTCCTCAGTTGATGAAATCATAGAATCCCTTCAAGCAAGTCAAATAATACATGATCCCTTACGCCATGTGGTCATCCTTAGTAGAGATTCTCTCAAGCCAAAGCCCCCTCAAGATGATAACTGGAGTGTTGTTGGCAAGCTTCATAGCAACATCAATGTTCACTACCAAGAGGCACAAAATTTTGCAAGAAAACACTGGAATCTAAAGAAAGAGGTGACTGTTACACCTTTCCAAAAGAAGAAGAACTTCTTCCACTTCAGATTTGCTCATCCTGCAAATACTGTCAGTAAACTATCCAAAACCTTGGTGGATTTATGATTCTATCCTCTTAATCATACAAATCGTGTTTGAAGGTGTACACAAGATAAAAGAAGAAGAATTTGGAAAAGTCCGCTTAAGCATAACAATGAAGAGAGTTCCAAACGACTACAACACTTATGAATCTTTGAAAGGAATAACTCAACCTGCTGGAGAATTGATTCTGTTCAAAAACCCTTATGGGAGAGATTACTATGAGAATAATGTTGAGATTACGGTGGAGGTTGAAGTTACAAAAATGCTACCATTTGGTTCATCTTGTATGGTGGATGGTGTAAAAACTTGGATTGAGTTCTCCTATGCATTGCATCCATTCAAATTATGTCAATTCTATAGAACTCTAGATCACTCAAAAAGAAATTAATCCCCCAAGAGAAGAGAAATCATGGCTGCCAGGGTGGCTTTAGCTACCAACCAACTTCTTAACCCTGCTTTCAACTCTCCAAACATCACCCTTACTGAGAGTCACCTTTCGAAAACTATAAACACCACAAAATCCCTACCTAATAACATCCATAACACAAAATCTTTCTCGGCTCTCAGGTTGGAATCTGAAGATATGGATTTCTCTCTAGCTAATCAGTATAAAGAAAGGATGGATGACCAACAAACCTCCAAAGGTAATACTCTCAGCCCTGGGGTTTCTAGTATGCAACATCCTAAAGTTACTCTTCATCGTGTCTCCGCCAACAACATATCAGTTACACTTCCAGAGCACAACATTGACAATTTTTCCTATAACCCTTTCAAAGCTAGGGTCAATGAAAAGCAAAACTCAATTAAAACTGTTGGATCGGAACCCACTTACCCACCGGGTTTTGTTCCATACCCGGAATATCAAAAACCCATCGACACAAAATGTCCTCTTCCCCCTTCTAATTCCAAAAAGTGGAAGAGAAACAAAAACTTGAAACCGATCCCTAAAATCCAGACCAACCCTGATGAAACCTCTAACTCTTCTCCTGGTAAACAAAAGATAAGAGATTCCCAGAACCCTCCTTCACCCCAGAAAAAATCTAAATCCATCAATATCGTTGATACCCAGACTGAACCTAGACCTACTTTGAAACCAGTTTTCTCAGATAAACCTCTTCTTAGCTTCCATTGTGGTTCTCTTAGCAAAATCCCTTCCTTTGAAAACATCAAAAAACCTATTAAGTCTCACAAGGCGACCAAGGATGTGAAAGGAAGGAGATTTGTCAGCGATTTTGGAGAAAAAATGGCTAAAAAGGATGGTTCTTCGTCTGAGAATCAATTGGAAATCTATGCAAACCAGGTTTTTCTACAAACTCTCTTTCTGATTTTATATCGCCTTGCCCATGATTTAAACAAAAATTCATATGTGGAAACACAGAAGAAAGTTTTCAGTGAAAGAACTAGCAATTTTTTGAAATTCAGTTATCCAAATACCTCCTTTTTCTGGAAATTTGTTATGATACTATCCTTGAATTGTCAAGGTCTTGGTCAAAAGCATACTAGGAAACAATTTAAAAAACTAATAAATGCCCATAGTCCTAATATCATTTTCTTGTCTGAAACTAAATAACTGCATCACTTTGTTGAAAACACCTTTCATGCTTATTCTTATCATAACATTGTCTGTCAAAATCCTATAGGGAAAGCTGGTGGTTTAGTTGTTGCTTGGGATAGCTCTGTTAGATTAAAGGTCATTCATAAAGATGATAACCAAATAAAATGTGTTGTGTGGGATGAAAATATAAAATGGAATGGATCTTAACCTGTATGTATGGGAGTCCCTACAAAGATGATAAAAAAGATAGGTCTTGGCAACTAGTTAATGATATAGGGCATACTATGAATTCCCCCTGGATTGTGTTAGGAGATCTGAATGTCATTCTTAGTAAAGAGGAGAAAAGAGGGGTAACCCTCCTAATGGAGCTAACATAAGAAAATTCAATAACCTCTTCAATAGAATTGGCCTTAAGGATTTAGGTTATTTTGGATTCCCATTCACCTGGTCTAACCAACAGTCTGGGAATGACCTGATTGAGGAAAGACTTGATAGAGGAGTGGACAATGGTCATTGGATTACCCAATTTCCTAATGCTAGTATTAGGCACTTAAATTATCTAGACTCTGACTAATACTCTATTCTCCTAAACACTGACATCCCCAATCAGGATGGGTTCAAACCTTTTAAATTTTTTGGTCTTTACCAGGAGGAAAAAAACTGTAGAGATTTAATAAAAACCTCATGGGAAACTAGAATTCAGGGCTCCCATGCTTTTGTCTTGGTGAACAGATTGGTTGTGGTGAAAAGAGAAGTTAGTCTATGTAATAAAAATGATTTCGGCAACATTGGGAACAATATTTCTTCCCTAAATAGGAAACTGGATCTCATTCTGAGTAGAACTGATGTTAGATTAAATGATCCTGAGTTGCTAGAAACTAAACTTGAAATCCAAAAACTTCATGATTTTGAAGAAGAACTTTGGAAAATCAAGGGTAGAGAAAACACTATTTCTCTAGGAGATAGAAACACACACTTTTTCACCAAAATGCTGTCATAAGACAAAGACGCAATAGAATCCTAGGTCTTTATGAAAACAAAAACAATTGGATAGAAGGCAGAGACAAAATTGCTAATTGCCTAAACAATAATTTTTAAACCTTGTTAACTACTTCTGCTCCTAGTATAAATTTCAACATTGTTAATCTTGTTCCAACTACTATTACTGATTTTGACAATGAGAAATTGATGGAACCTCCCACTGAATTTGAAATTCATGAAGCTCTTTTTGGAATGTTACCTAAATCTAGACCTGGCCCTGATGGCTTTCCAGCCTGTTTTTTTCAAAAAAACTGGAGCATAGTTAAAATTGATGTCATTGAAACTGTAAAAGCTTTTTTCAAAGTGGTCATATGTTAACCAATTTGAACCAAACTTTTATATCTTTGATTCCAAAGGTTTTACACTCAACTGGTCCAGGAGATTGTAGGCCTATAAGCCTATGTAATATAACTTATACAATAATCTCCAAAGTCATAACCAACATATTAAAACCCCTGCTAGACAGATTGATATCACCTTATTAATCTGCCTTTGTCAACCAAAGGCTTATCTCAGACAATATTCTTGTTGCTCATGAGATAATCCATGCTATGAGAAGAAAAAGAAAAGTAAAACTGATTTCATGGGTCTAAAAATAGACATGTCTAAAGCTTTTGACAGGGTGGAATGGGATTTTCTCATTGCTATTCTTAAAAAGATGGGGTTTTGTGCTAGCTGGTGCAATCTGATTCTTCAATGTATCAGTACCAGTCACTCTTCCATTCTTATCAATGGAGTCCCCTTCAAAGCCTTCAAGCCTTCTCGTGGTTTAAGAAAAGGGGATCTTTATCCCCTTATCTTTTCATTCTTTGTATGGAGTCGTTCTCTAGAACCTTATCTAATGCTGAAAGTAAGGGTCTCATTTCTGGTTTTAAAATTAACAAGAACTGTCCTTCTATAAGTCACTTACTGTTTGCTGATGATTGCTTAATTTTTGCTAAAGCTAACATAAACCAGGGCAAGAACCTTCTGAAACTCTTAGAGGATTATGGTAATACTTCTGGTCAGATGATCAATTTCTTCAAATCTGGTATATTTTTCACCCCTCATATCTCCAATAGTTCTGGTAGAGAAATCATACATATCTTTCATGTGAAAAAGATTAGACTTAATGATAAATATCTTGGTGGCACTCTCTTCACCAAGAAATCTAAAATTGCCTGTTTTGATAACTTAACTGAAAAAATGGGGGTAGACTTAAGGGATGGAAGAGTGAGTCTATGTCTCCACCAGGAAGAGAGATTATGGCTGAAACTGTTTTAGAATCATTTCCTATCTATAGCATGTCTACTTTTATTCTCCCTAAAACTACCACTAAGAGGATAGAAAACACCATACGTGACTTCTGGTGGGGGAAAACTTGGCCCAAAAAAAGGTTCGTATATCAAGGGATGGAGAGGCTTATGCAAAAGTAAGGAGAAAGGTGGCAATGGTATGAAAAAAGTCGATCTAATGAATTTATCCTTAATAGCTAAAAACGGGTGGAGATTATTTAAACAACCTAACTCTATTTTTTCAAGAACTATGAAAGGGAAGTACTTCCCTAACACAAATCCTTTCCATGCAATTTGTAACGATGGGTCTTCTTGGGCCTGGAAGGGGGTCCATAAAGGTCTAACGATTCTCAAAAACTTTAGTATTTGAGAAATTGGTGATGGTAAAATAGTTCACATCTGGAAAGACAAATGGATTCCAGATGAGAATGGTAATCCTATAAGTCTAATTGATATAGAAGTTGTTTGTAACTATAAAATGGTTAGTGATATGATGTCTGGGTCTGGGTGGAATGTAGATGTGTTACACCATCTGTTTGATTAGGATATTGTTGCTAAAATCCTTGCTATAACCCCCAACACTAGTAGAGAGGACACTCTGAGATGGATTGACAACCATCGTGGGATATTCTCTAGCAAATCCCTCTACAATCTCCTTGATAGAAAGGAAATTCAGCCAACTGACCTACTAGCTAAGAAAATCTGGAAGCTCGATGTGCTCCCTAAATCAAAATTTTCATCTGGAAGATGAAAAACAATATTCTGCCTTTCAATGGTCAATTAGCTAGATATAGCACGCACATAAACCCGCTTTGTACTATGTGCAATAATTTTAATGAAACTGGTGAACACTCTCTTATGAATTGTACTTTCACCAGAGCTGTTTGGGCTCATTGTTACGTAAACCTGGATATTGTTTGTAATAGTTTTAATAACTTGTATGATTGTTGCAATAGATGGTTTGTGAATACTAATGAAATACCAAAGTGGGTCTCTTGGGCAATTGTCTGCTCTACTATTTGTTGGTTTGTCTGGAAAGCCAGATGTGATGCTGCTTTTGGCAAAGCTAAACCCTGTCCCTCCCTCACAGCCAAACTGATTCAAAACCATCTGAATAAAGTTCACTCTCACCACCAGTCCACTAGTCCAACTCAAAAGGCCAGAATAACAATAAACCCTAATCAGTTTTCTGATACTCATATTACTTTCTCTTATATGTCTGTGTTAGATAATGTTACAGAGCTAATTGGTGTTTCTATAATAAACTCCTCAGGAGATACCATTGGCAAAAGAACAAGGTGTGCCAGAGTCCATGGAAAAGAAGAAGGAGATGCTCTAGCTGCTCAGGAAGCTATGGATTGGGCCTTTGAACTAAGTTGCAGTACTTTTAACCTTTTAGGTTGCAACCCAAACATCACTAATACTCTGAAAGGCGGAAAAAGAACAACCAGCTGGAAGACAGATCAAAGAATGGACCAGCTTATTTTGAAGTCTAAGTCTTTTGAAATTTTTTATTGTAAAACTATTAATAGTCGAAACTACCCATAACTGTTAAGTCTACCTATAGCAGGAGGGAAAGCCTTAAGTCCTCAATCTTGGGAGGCACCTCTGTTATAAGCTCTTTGTGCTTGATTTGCTTTCTTATCTATAAAAAAAAATGGCAAGCACGACCTTTAATGAGGGAAGGTGCATGGAAAACTAGTGGATATAATTGGAAAGAAAATGAATATGCTTTTTTTCATTGATTGATTGATTAAAAGGATGGTGGTATAGATAAGATGATAATAACTCCAATAAAGTGGGTCAGAAATTGTCTGTTAATAGCAGGCCCGGTCTTTTCCAACCAAAAATCTTACTAATATAAAGAAAAAAGCCATTTTTGGAACGTGGCCACCCTCAATTACTAAACTGTCCCTAACTTATTTCTCCATCCAACTATGAAAGAAAGAGTGAAGTCGTAACTTGATCTCTACGACAAATCTGAGACCTAACATCAGATTTTAACCCAGGTTAGTCAATTTCGTATCCTATTCTTCTTTAATTTTGGGAATTTCAATCTTTTTACTGTTAGGGTACCGACCCTAAACTCGTCATAAGCCCATAGGTAGAACTCAACTCGAAAACCGGTTAACTAGATGAGGGAACCCATTGACTTATAAACTACCAATTAAGCCCCATCTAACCAATGTGGGACTAGGATACCAACATCCCACCATGCTTCCAGACCCAACGTCCTCGTTGGCCCACTCTATCGACACTGACCCGAAGGTAGCCCTTTCTCTTATGGCGGCTTCACTCCCCTATCAGTATTCAATGCTGGTGACAACCACGCCCATACATAGGTGCCCCAACACTTTAATCTAGCCTATAGGTCACCCCTTCCGTGGAGCGGGAATGAGTCGTGGTGGTTGGCTCTGATACCAAATGTTAGGATACCGACTCTAAACTCGTAAAACTCAAATCGAAAATCGGTTGACTAAATGAGGATACCCATTGATTTATAAACTACCAATTAACCCCGTGTAACCAATGTGAGACTAGTATCCCAACATTTACCTTAAAATTTTTGACCTAAAATTTGATTTTTGGCTTCCCAATTTCAGAAATCATTGCAATTGATTTCCGTTTATCATGCTACTGAACATCTGAAACCTTAAAATCAAATTTCCATTACTTTCTTTTCTCTTTGGCGATTCTTCTTTTGATCGTTAGGTTTAAATCAGTAATGGGTTTGTTTATTTTCACACATAGAACGACGTCAAAGAAATCAAAGTGAACAACTGCGAGGTACATGTTAGTGACTTTATCTTGAATGTTTTTTCATGAAATTCAACCTTTAATTTTGAATGGTTTTTCTTGAAAACAGATAGTTAAAATCTAATTCATTTAAATTTGGGTGAATTCAAATCATGTAAATTAGGTACCAAAATTGAGATTCAGGTTACTCAAGTGTTTTGCGAATTTTACTTGATGATGAACTTAACTTTGCTTGCATTTAGGGTCAAGGTTGAGCATCCTGATCAAGCCAAGTTTGAACAACTCAGTAAAGAAATTGTTGAATCTGCTGCTGCATTTTCCATCTCTTCACCAACACACATCAGTAGCCCCAAAACCACAGGTAAGTACTAAACTGAATATTTACTTTAGATGTTGATATTATTTTATTACCACATTGTTTTCATGGGATTAGTTAGAGTTGAATTTTGCCTCTGCATTAGGAAAACACAAATGTCTTCCCAGCTTGCATTTATTTCTTGAAGAGCATGTTCAAAGTGTACAAATGTCTGAATAGTTTTTCGTCATGTATCATGGACTTCTTGCTTTTTACTCTAGCTAGGCTTTTGGGAGTTGATGACTTTATCCACAGTCACACACCGAGTCCTGAAAGTCTAACCTTCCATGAAAGAGGAGAAGAAAATGAGGCGCTGATAACACATTTTACGTTCAAACATAAAGTTGATAGTACTGTTATAGGATTACATAATGGACTGTCGTTACCCGTCTCAGTGACGGCCCTGTTGGTTTGTGATTTCCATAGCAAGTTTCAGAAATGTTGCCCTATAATAACCCGCTCTCCCCTGTCATGATAGATAAAAAACATGAATAGCAGCATCTACATTTGCCGGTGGGTTGACACTGCAGCACTGCCACAACACCTTCCTAGCCATATATTAATATGATGTTTTCAGTTGTGAAGCATATATGATGTTAGACTGATTGGAATAGTAACTCTAGAACTGTAAGTAAGTGGCCGGGGGGTGTAAAGTAAGATCAGTTGTAGCTGTAAGGACATGGGAATTGGACCCGACTTATAGTACTCCTATACTCTGCCATGTTCACGCTCCACATTTCAGAAAATAAGAGAAAAGTATAGGGTAATGTTTACAAGAGAGTAAAAAACATTTTCGGATTGACACGTGTTCACACTCCACATTTCTATTTGCAGGGGAAAGTGATGGAAAAGATTATTCAACAAGCTGGACACAAACAAACTGAATTTCATCTCAGAGAACCTATGTCGGGCCTCACAATCGTGGTTGATGGCAGTTTAATATCACAACCGAAAGGAGGTGATCTTGACTTAAAAAATGGTGTTTATGAACGTGCAAAGAAACGGATAACTTATTTATATTTTGCAGTTGGATAACCCCCACTTTTACTTTAGTGATATTTCAATGTCATTTTGCAGGTTGCATAATTAATTTTGAAGTCCTATCCTACCCAAATTTTAAGTGAATGAGAAAATAGTTTGAAGGTAAGTAGGTAACAACCAATTTAGAATATTAAAAATATCAATTTTATAGATTCCTATACAATGTAGATGCAGGTCTAGAAAACTAATCCTGAAAAGAAAAAGGGTTGTTACACTAGCTTTACAGAAGGGAAACCTCAATTGAAGGCTGCTGATGGGGAAACAAAGATCTTGACCCCTGAAGCGTGTTGGATATTTCATTATATGATTTTTTCTGTAAATTTATTGTGTTGCCTTTTAGATACTATTCAGAACTTGAGTGCCTCTTTTTTCTATTTTTTCTATTGAACCGACTAATCAATGTTGCTGCCGCAGATTGCAGGATGGTTGCATGATCATGTAGTACCTGATGGGTCGAGGGAGAGACTGATTTGATTGTCACATTACATTTCTTTGTCAATCCTTCAGAAATTTGAGCAATGGAGAATCTTGGAATCATCGAGCAAGGTCGACTATGGCAGTAGATTGATACCACAGTCAACAATCCTTGCTCTACTTTGACAGATGATTGATACCACAACGGATGCAGTTAACAATCCACTCTCTGTTGAAGTCGTACAATTATTTATGTAAAATGACTACTTTGAATTGAGAAGTTACTGAAAGAAAATTTTAGTTCTTACTTCTTGAATTTTGATGTTTATCAGTCCGGAACAGAATGCAATGAAATTGTGGGTTTTATTTAAAACTGTTCATATGCATGGCATGTTGTGATTATTACAAGTCTTCAAGCGGAACAACAGGAAGCAATGCGCAATCTTGGGTTCAGGAGGCAGGTTCATCGCACATGCGTGTTATACTAGTGGAAGAGAAAAAAAGAGAGATTTGACCAATCACATTCACTGCTCAGACATGTACCAGTTTTGAGACAACAATACAAATGAGTAACAGACAAAACACCCTCAGAAAGAAGAACAGAAACGGGATTTGATACATTCATCCATTATTTACAAAGATAACAAACAATGCTAACCATACAAATTTCCTAAATATATGTACATTTTCTTCAAAATTCGTAAAAATCTTATAACAACATTTTAACTACAACTATCTCTCTCTACGGTTATCACCGTAGGTCTAGACTAGACAGCACAGGGAAAGAGAGCATAGATTTTTTTTAAAGAATATTATTATAAGAAACTAGTTGGAAGCCTAACCAGCTAAGCTTCAACAACGTATTACTACATTAGTTGAACAGGTTGCCGTGCTTGCTTACCAGTGAGCCTCGTGAGTGTAGAAAATCTGATACCAAAGACTTGATGAAAACAAAACTTAACTCAAACAATTCTCTCTACGGATGTAAATAATCTCATGGCTCAACAACCTATTTATAGTTTAACAAGCTTGACTCTCAAGCAAGGACACTTTCCTAATTAACATATCAAACTCTAAATCAAAGACACTTCTAGAACATTCTAAACTCTATACGTAAATACTATACGTAACCAAACTCTAATACTGACAAACTTGTTTCCCAAGTTTACTACACGTTCACAATAACGCGTGACAACTTGTACTGGTTGTTTCCATAAATCGCATCAACTCCTGCTGGTTGCTTTCACTTGTTACTTCATCAGACAGCAGCAACTCCACCTAGTTGCTTCCATATAACAACATGAACTTCTAGTAGTTTCTTCCACCAACTATATCTTGGTTTAATCTTCAACTTTGAGGAACCATCCAAAGAAGCCGAAGCGGATAGGGGGCTGATTATGTCGCAAGGGGGCAAGCTAACTCTACTTTCCATGTCATAGGGGGTAGATTATGTCGAAGGGAGGCAAGCTAACTCTTTCCATGTCATAGGGGGAAGATTATGTCGCAAGGGAGGCAAGCTAACTCTACTTTCCATGTCATAGGGGGCAAATTATGTCGCAAGGGAGGCAAGCCAACTCTAATTTCCATGTCAAACTCTGCAACATTGCGCCATTCAAACTCTGCAATATTGCGCCATCGAGGACTCGAACCTGGGACCTCGTGGAACGCATCAAACCTTTGAGGAACGTGGATGACCAGCTGAGCTAGATACCCGTTTTTTTTTTTAAATTAAACTTGTGAATCTTGTTAGAAAAAAATTTGGAAAAAAAATTGGTTTTTAAGATTTTTGTAAAGAAAATGAATTACTCTAGTCAAACACTTCTCGAGACGGAATTGAACAGGTTTTTGTTAGTTTAATTATTCAAATGTCTGAAGGAAATCAGAGTTTTATAACTCAAGTTATGAAAAGTATTCATGCTTGACTGCACAACAACATACCGACCAGGCATGATCGTCATGATCGTATAATAATAAATGACGACTTTTAATAGTCATAAATATTATCATGTTGTATTTATTCCAACCATGCCGACTAACTATTACCATACGTCGTCATGGTTATAGTTTCAAAAATATGACGACTAAAAGCAAAAAAGGACACAAGAAAATTGGTGTTTTGGTAGTTGTTGGTCGTTAGGGCCGAAAATATGTCAAAGTTAGGTGTTGAAAACTCCAACGACTAATTATAAAATTGGAACATAGGAAAAACACGTTTTTGAAAGTATTATTCGGCAAGATTTAGATTTTCACAATATGACGACTAATCGTATCCATCAACTAGTTATCAAGGTTTGGGATGAATATCATGACGACCTTGTGAATGTTACTTTCAGAGATGAAAATCCGTCACGATATTCATCCCAAGAAGATGATGACCAAAATAAACCTGACGACTATATCACTGCAGATCAATAATTTCATTTTCCTGATCTCTTTTGACATTCAAGCAACAAAATAAAGTAGTGGCCATTAGGTTGGGAAGGAGAATGAATTCATTTGAGTTTGATAAAAACAAGAGCTACTTTTAATCGATGAGTTTTTCTAGGGACGAAATGATGGAAAAAGAGAAGAAAACTATGGAGAAAGAGAAGTAGTGGTTGTCATCTTGGGAGGGAGAATGAATTGACTTGACGTTGGGAAGAAAAAAATTTTGCTAGGGTAATTAGGTAATTTTATTCTGTTTGGCATTGCTTGGTTGAACTCCCCAATCATTGGTGTGTCAAGAATAGTTGGCTAGTTCCAAAACTCAAGGTCACTTGATTATACTAGAGTTAGCTTCGTTGGGTTAGACTAGAAAGTCTAGAAATATTGAGACATACAAGTATTACTCTAACAAACACATCATCCTTCTGCTCGAGGTTAGTAATATAAGACTTGACTTGTTTCCATTTCTATCTACTCTACTTTCAAGTCTTTTATATTGAAAACATAACATGCGAAGTTATATATATGAAACTCTAGTATTAGAGACTTGATCATCTTATTGTGATCAAAGTATCAAGGAAGAATATACAAGTTGTATCACAACTTTGGTATATTGAATTTCCAAGTATAACGCTTATCTTTTGAACTTCGCAATTGCGACATAAACACTATCTTTGTAACTTGTTACTAGATTGTGTATTCAACTTATGATTGATTATGTACCTAGAAAACTATGTTTAATTACATGAGTTTAATTAAGGAAGTAGACTTACGGAACTTGTTTCGTATTTGAAAGGAATGAATGAGATTGGTGGCCCGATTCCTATTGGGGATATATCAGGACCTAGATATGGTTGTCTTTATAATCTAGATCTTAGTAGATCTTACCAAACATAGGAGTATATTAAATTAAGCGTAAGAGCCTTTGTTTGACTCAACAAAGAACTCTGAATATTTACTTCTTGAGATTGAGAGAGAAGTTACCGAATACAGTTTAGTCCTTTGTTGTTTCAGAATAAGATACAAAGGAGTTGAATGCAAGAATTAGTCTTCACGGCTAATGAAGCAACTTAAGGTAGTGAACTCTATTTTAGGATTCACATGTGTTGGCCAGATTGGTGGTAGGAACAGGGATACTGAGGAAACTAGGTTACTAGGGTAGATTATTTTGTCTCAACTATACGAAGTTGGTAGTGGTCTTTGTATATCGGCTTATTTCTGAGAGTTTTCAAATCTGAACTAGGTCCCGGGGTTTTTCCGCATTTACGGTTTCCTTGTTAACAAAATCTTATTGTGTGCCTTTACTTTCCGCATTGTAATTATTGTTCTCGTTATAATAAAGTAATTGCACTCGTACGTTAATCAAACACTTGAGGTTGATCCATATAGTTAAGGTTCGGTTTCGACATTGTATTATATACCAAGTGATACCTTGTTGTCGACATCTTCTTGACAGTCTCTGTCTATATTAGATCACGCAAGGTATCGATCTTATAGGTTGATATTGAAAAGATTGTGGTGTACTTGGTACCCTCGTCATTTCATTAGCCTTTCAAATAAGTTCACTAAGATTTTATATACCACAATCCGGAGAGTCTTTTATTTAGAATAATTTTTTTCTTTTTTTTCTTTGTTTTTGAACTTGGTGTAAATGAAAATTTTGGACCACGCAAAAACCTAGATGCAAAAAGTTGGGGAAAAAAAGGTGAATGGGCGTGTCTATGGATACTATGGTATCTATCTTTTCAAGGACTCCCCGTTGTGAATGAGATGATGAGTACCATTGTATTCACTAGTCCAAAATCAGATTTTTAGGACACTTGATGTTCGCGAATAATGACAAATTCCGTGTGTCGTTGAATATTTTACAGTTTGGATTCGTCAAATAATTATAATTATATAAACTACACTAAGAAACTGTCATTTTATTCAGTTTTTATTTGCCCCCATCACCTGTAAGTTCCGCCCAGCAGATAAAAATCAATAAGAAAAAAAATTCTTTCCTACCAAAATAATTTAGATATTTCTACCAAAAGATAAAATTTCTTCCACAATAATTTCCAATTAACTTTCGAGGGATTTATATGTCATTGATAATTTAAGATGTGTCGGTCAATATTTGGGGTTGGAAAATTTTTGGAATCCGAATGAATTTGTGTAGGCTAATTAAAACTAATTAAAATTTTAATTCATTTTAGACCATTGATAAAAGTGATCCTACGACCAACTCCTAAAACCTAACTCCTAGCTTAAAAACCTCAAAACTACTCGAGTGAGGACTCGAATAAGATTGAGAAATAACGACCTCCGTGAATATTCAGCGAGTCCTGTAGTTGTTGAATATTGTTGCAGCCTCTGTGATTGGTTGCTTCAGTGTGAAAGAAGGTGGTGTTGTTGTCGCCTAATTAGAGCCATTGAATTCTGGATATTTACTGCCAATATTGTGTGACATTGTTGTATCAGGGTCTAATGTTGATTTCTTATTTGTTTTTCCTAGAGTAACTAGTATTCCAATCCGTTTCTACTTTGAAAAACACATTGATGATGTGGTAGTTTGATCTTAGCCGTTAATTTCCTGATCATTGTAGCTAGAGTGGTGGCCAAAAGTTTTGTTGTTCCATTCAACGAGCGTCTGACTGGTTGTGACTAGTTTTAGTTGAATGTCTAGGATAGGTTCAACGTCGTTATGTTGTATCCAAGAGGATTCCACTACTTGTTTAAAATGTGGATGGGTGAGCCATAAATGCTTAAATTGTAATACTTGGTTTCCTGCCATTCGATGGCTTCTGTTTGCAGCATGATTAGGGCATGATCAGATGTCATCCGCGGGAGATGAGTAACCGAGGCATGAGTATTAGAAATGCGCCAATGTTGAGTTGCTACGATTTTATCTAATCGCTCTGAGATATTGTCTTGGCCTAGTTGATTGTTGGTCCAAGTAAAAGGATTACCTGGTAATCCCATATCTATAAAATCCATCTGATATATTATTGTGATGAACGGTTGAGACTGAGAATATGTTATTTGCCTTTCTATTATTTATTGTTTTTCGAATTGATCCATAATGTCATTGAAGTAACCTAAAAAAAAACCTAAGAAGTAGTTGGGTTAATATTGGGAAAGATTGTTGGAAAGTCTTGACGTAGGTTTTTCCTTGCATCTAGGTGAGGTGGCCCATAAATGCCCGTGTAAACCCTAGGTTGCCTGGGGGTGGTAGGGTCACAACTTTTGATTATAATATTAATTGCTTTTGATACAAGTTCTGATTGGATTATTATTGGGTCTTTTATTTGAAACAAAAGTGGAGACAATATGTCTTCAAGAGAGGTTCTTCTCTCTTTTATTTCAAATTTTGGTTGTTTGATGATGTATAGAAATTTCAAGCAATGGAGATAAAGAAGGCTAGGAGAGAATAAGAAAAAAGAAGAAATAATGGAGTTTTAGTAAATTGTATTATGAAATAGTGTTCTTCAAAGGGATTTTTCATGGGAGTTGACTTGAGTCAAAATTAGGGTTTCTTCATTGCTTCTCTTAGTGATTTTAGTTTGGGGTTACGATTCAGTTGGGGTTCTTCTTTGTGATTGTTCGATTGAGTGATATTTTTCCTTGGTTGTTGGGGTAGAGAGGTTCTATATCGATCAGGTAAGTGATCCCTTATTTTTATTTGATTTGTACCTTACTGGTTTGGTAGAGTGGTTGGTTGTGTGATTTAAAAGTTATTATGAGGAATCATTCAAGATATCATTTGGGTGATTGTGTTCTTTCGTCTGGGTTTAGTTTTCGTTCACGTTTCCTTCTCTGATTTCTTCCTTGTTTTGGGTTTGTAACCCCTTTTGCGATTGCTGATTGATTTTCAACTCCTGGTTTCTTAATCTCGGTTTATTTCCAGTTTGATTCCCTTTGTGTTTGCTGTTCTGGTTATTTTTTATTTCTCTATCCTCTGGTTTGGTATCTTTTAGTTCATGTCCATGCCTTTAGATACTATTATGGATTTTAAAGCCATCACCAAATTTCACCTAATCCTGATTTTATTCCAATGGTTGTGTATCAACATAGTAGGTATCATGGTTGTTTGGGGTACAAAATTTTTCAAGTATAAATATTTGTTAAAACATGAGGTATAATCACAAAACTCTCTTCCTGCATATGGCTTCCACCCCCTATCTCCTTAAATAATCTTAGTCAAAATCCTGAGTCTCCTTCTGATATTGTGGATACGCTTTAGCTGTCAATATGAAGAATAACCCGAATTTAGAAAGTGTTATTGAGCCAATTGTCTATTTAGATAAGCATATGGTGTTAGAAAAAGAAAAAGAAGATTACAGTTTAAGTATGTTAGGCAGAATCTGATGTCCTTTTACTATCTCAACAAGCAGAGTGAAGAAACTGGTTAGAGATACTTGGCCAATGTTTAGAGAAGTTGATATTAAGAAATTTGGAGCAAGGTTAAATGTTCACCTCCATAAGTTTGGGTCTGAAATTGATATTATGAGAATCAAAGATGATGGGACCATGGGTGTTGGATGGTTATCTAGTGGTGCTGATTGAAATTCCGGAGATGGACTTCCAATTTGGTGCAACTATTAATATGGATTATGAGTTATTCATCGTGTTTATGTGTAGAATTCCAAATGGTCAGTTTTTAACTACAACATCCTATAGAGTCATGGCTTCAGCCGTTGGTGAATTATGTGGTTTTGTTGAGCCAATGGGTCTCTTATCGGAGCATAAAACAGTTAAAATCTTAATCAAGATAAATGTCACAGGATCGCTTCCAAGGAGGGTCTTGGTGAGAGCTCAAGAAGAGGAAGCATGGGTCTCAGTTAATTATAATGTTATGCCTTGGAGGATTTCTGAGCTGTGTAGAGTTTTGGATCATCGATTTGAACCTTGTGTTGAAGGTCAGGTAATAGCGGTGAATGATACACCTTCTGGCAGTGAAGATAGAGCTGAAAACTTGATGGATGTTGATCATGTTGGTCATAGTGGTCATGTTGACATGAGTAAGCATGGGGTAATCAAAGCAACAATTTCAGAGCTAGTTCTAGAGGAGGCTAGGGGTTCGATAGAAAGATTGGAGGAAGAGTTATTGGCTGTTGTGAATGAGGTAGGTGGGGAAGAGAATCCTATTGCTGTTGAGGAACAAAATTCAGGGGAACTCAATCTGGTGGCTGATCAAATTGCAAGGGATGATAACAGAAGAAGGGAGGATAAGAAAATAGTAGATGAGAGGAACAAAATTAAAGAAAAGCAAAAGTGAGTGAAACTTCAGTGGGAGTTATGATATCACCTTCTTTTGTGGATGGAATTTCAACGAGAACTTTAGTGATAAGGGAAGGTGGTCAAACAGTGGATTTAGAGGAAGCGATCAAGCCTCTATATGAGGCTAAAAAGTATCAATTAAAAGCAGGTACTCTATTAGATTTTTCAGTAAATGTTTTGGAACCCGAAAGAAATAAGAGGAAGTACAAAAGGAAGACAGCTGTGGTTGATGAAAATGCTAAGAAAACGAAGGTGGATCAGAGGGATGAGATTTCTGGTGAGATCATTTTAGGAAAAAATATTTGCAAAAATGAATTTATTTCCCCTTCAAAATCTTTTGTTGAGGTTTGCAACATTTCTGATTCTACTCTCAATATGCTTTTTCCTATTCCTTCTTCGTGTTTCTTTGGTGAAGGTGATACCAATATAATTCTGGCTAATCCTCAAATGATTAGCATTCCTGTTCCGTACCATGATGACACTTATGATATGTTTAATGAATACATCATTTATACGCCTGTTAGTCCATGCTCGAACCAAGCTGATGGAATCAGTAACGAGATATTGCTCTTTGCTCACACAAACAATCAGGTACACTCTCAGATTAATCTTTACTTAGTTAATGTCATTTGCAAAAACAAGAACATGAGTGATAACAAAAATATTGAATGCAAGCATGGTTTAAATTTCTGGAGCTTTGTTCAAATTTGGAATGTGAAGTATGAATTTGGTAGAATTCTGATTGGTATAAAGGTAATTATGCATGAATATAAGAATAGAGGGAAACATGTTTATTTGATTGATATTGGTGTGTTAAATATGCATATATGTATGGTATAAAGAATGTATTCAGTTTGGAAGTATGAAAATGATGTCATGGAATGTCAATGGTGTGGGAAAAATTATACAAGGGATCACTTTAAAGATTTGGTTAAGTATGTTCAACCGGATATAATATTTCTTAGTGAAACTAAACAAACCAGAGCTAAAGTAGAGAGTTTGTTCAGGTCAGTCAAATACGAAAATATGCATGTTATGGACCCGATAGGTAAATCATGGGGAGTTGCTTTAGCTTGGTTGGATACGGTTAAACTAGATGTCATTCAGGTGTCAAGTTTCTCATCAATGCTTGTATAACATATCAGATTACTAGGAAGGATTAGATTCTTAGCTGTCTTTATGGAAGCCCTAAAAAAAATAACTTGGGATTTTATAAATCAAATGTCTTCAGTTATCACTCTTCCCTGAATGGTAATTGGAGATTTAAATTTCACTTTGCATAAGGAGTAATCTAAGGGAGCTTGTAGAATAAACATAGTAGATATGGAAAAATCAGTCGAGGCTGTTAATCAAGCAAGACTAGTAGATGTGGGGTTCTATGGTTATCCTTTTTGAAAAAGCGGGGGTATAACAACCACACCCAATATTTCGATTAGCAATCTGTATGGACTAACTCCAATATACTTTCTAGAGAATCAACTAGACAGTCAGACTCAATCTAGAGAAAAGTATATCGAGGAGTTAATATCTCTCTCACTTGATTTGATCTTTACTCAAGCAAATAGAAATCTGCGAGTCTTTATCAAATACAAGGATAATAACTTGGATGGTACCAAAGACCAATATCCAAGTGTCAGTCAATTTAAATCAACAACCAAAGGTTGGATATTCTAATTGATTTATCTTTACGCACAACCTGTGATATTTCAATTATATAACAAAATGTAATGCGGAATGTAAATAACACAGACACCAGAAAATTTGTTAACGAGGAAACCGCAAATGCAGAAAAACCCCGGGACCTAGTCTAGATTGAACACCACACTGTATTAAGCCGCTACAGACACTATCCTACTACAAACTAACTTCGGTCTGGACTGTAGTTGAACCCTAATCAATCTCACACTGATTCAAGATACATTTGCGTTCCTTACGTCTCTGATCCCAGCACGATACTACGCACTTGATTCCCTTAGCTGATCTCACCCACAACCGAGAGTTGCTACGACCCAAAGTCGAAGACTTGATAGACAAATCTGTCTCACACAGAAAAGTCTATAGGATTGAATAAATCTGTCTCCCACAGAAATACCCAAGAGTTTTTGTTCCGTCTTATATTCCCGAAGAACAACCTAGTATTATCAATCACCTCACAATAATCTAAATCGTATGGCGAAACTAGATATTGTGGAATCACAAACGATGAGACGAAGATGTTTGTGATTTTTTTTTATCTTTCCCCATCGGAGATATAATCTCAAATCAATTATTCAACTGAACTCGTACGATAGAAAATGATAAGATCAGATCGCTCAACTACAAGAAAGCAGTTTCGCCTGGCTTCACAATCCCAATGAATTATTTCAGTCGTTAACCTACAAGGTCTCGGGAAGAAACCTAAGGTTAAAGGAGAATCGACTCTAGCAAAACCAACTAGTATCACACAGGAGGTGTGGGGATTAGTTTTTCCAATTGTTAGATGTCTCATTTATATAGTTTTCAAATCAGGGTTTGCAATCCAAGTTACCTTGGTAACAAAGCATTCAATATTCACCGTTAGATGAAAAACCTGATTCAACCAAGCTAATATTTTTCAACCTTTAGATCGAAACTTAGCTTGTCACACACAAATGAAATGTATTCATTTAGATTTGAGTAACCATACCTAAACGTGTACACTTAGTTGGTTCACAAATAGTTAAAAAATGGTTAGCCATATGAGCACTTTCATATCAACCATATTCATCTTTCTCATAACTAGTTCAAATGACTCATAAGAACTAGTTCAAGAGTTGTTCAATTGCTTAGGTCTTTATTCATAGGCACAATTGAAACAAAATCGGTTTGATTCACTTGAATCAATTCATGAAAAATATAGCCACGGTTTGCAAAGATTGCATTCCCTATAATTTATTGTTTTAAGCTCATGAACTACCGATTTGAGAAATAACAAGCTTGGGTACGCGTACGGGTATGCGTACCTTAGCTACCGGATTTGAGTTTACAAACTCAGCAGAAATTTTCGGTTCGAAAACTTCCGCAGGTACGCGTACTCAACTTGTCTCCTTCACCAACACCGCATGATCACATATGCACGCACTTGGTTTCCGGCACATGGATTTATACACTAATGTGCGAACACACTATATATGCTTATATCCATAGTTAGTAATCTCAACTCTACATTTCAATCACTGAAACATTCTTCTATAATGTTATAACAATCGTTATTCACGACTATCGTCATCAAAGCTATTTTCAAGATTGAAACGTCATCATGAATTTCGTCACTGGTAAAGATGAAAGTGGTTAAAGCAAAAGCTCACCAACACATATTTCGAGAAAAAGATAGGCGAGTAAACTCGGCTCGAAATAACAAATGTTATGTATGAAAACTATCATACTTATACGACTTTGTCTCAAGAGTAGGAGATATGATAGACTTTTGAGTGATATATAAGTTCAAGTCTCCACATACCTTTTTGTCGGATGAATTTACACTTATTCCTTGATTAGTTCTTCGTATTCGTAAGATGATCGCCATGGAGTCTGGAGCTCAACTGCACTTAACTATCCTAGACCGAGACTTAGTCATAAGTAAACTAGAAACCAAGACATATAGTTTTGATCACTAATATTAACAAACATGCTTGAGATAGCAACACATGCGAGTTCGACCGAGCAGTGCTCTAACACTTTTACATGGTCGAATCACAGAAATGATACTAGGTTAATTGAGAAAAGATTGGATAGGAGGTTAGCAAATAAAGATTGGTTGGACTTATTTCCAGATGCTAAGGTGGTTCATCTAAGTGCTATTGTTTTTGATCATAGTCCGATTATTCTAAGCACCAAACAAGTTATGAATGATGGGGCTAAGCCATTTAAGTGTTTTGGTACTTGGTTAGAAAATGAGTCTTGTATTGATGTCATTAATGATTCCTGGCTAACTCATAATGATAGCTCTCCAGCCTTTAAAGTGGTTAAAAAACTTGTTGTTGCTAAGAAAAAAATTTAGTTAGGTGGAATAAAACCCAGTTTGGTAACATAAAATTAAAACTTGAACAAGCCAAAAATGATCCAGAATGCGCTAGTAATAATCCGAGTTTATCCAATAAGTCTGAAATTTTGAAAAATCTGAGTTTTCAGGTGGAAAAATGGTATGCTTTAAATGAGTCTTTTTTGAAAATTAAAAGTGGTGACAAAATGTTGAACCTAGGTGACGAAAATTCTGGTTATTTCCATGGTCTGGTAAGAACCAGAACTATTAGGAACTCTATTTGTGCTCTTAAAGACGGAAGGTAGAGTTGAAATTAATGAAGTGATTTACAAGCATTTCTCTAATATGGCTTCTACTTCTAATCCAATAGTTGATGTTGACTTAATCTCTAACGTCCTTTCTATGGTGTCTGATGAGGATAATAGTATCCTAAGGTTACGATGAAATTAAAAATGTGGTTTTTTATATGGCTCCTAATTCTTCACCTGGACCGGATGGTTTTGCAGCGATATTTATTCAAAAGAAATTGGGGTTTAGTGTCCTTGGATACTATAAATATGGTTCAAAGATTTTTTTATTCTGGTTTCATGCTCAAAGAACTAAACAACAATTTTGTATCTCTCATTCCGAAATTTTTTTCCGGATGAAGCTTCTCATTTCAGACCTATAAGCTTGTGTAATACTCCTTCCGTTCCATTTTGGATGATGTTTTAGGGTTAGTTTTTTGTTCCACAATACTTGAAGGTTTTCATATTTTTCCAAAAAATTTCCAATAACATCCTAACATTTTGTCTTGGAACTATAAGTTTATTTTTAAGCGTCCTAATAGCAATTAATGTTTGAAGACTTTTTTTAAGGACATAAATGGAAAATTTTAATATCTCTCTCCATTTCTTAATCTGCGTGAAAACTCCAAAAACATCATCTAAAGTGGAACGGAGGGAGTACGACGTATAAAATTATTTCTAAACTGCTTGCTAATCGTATGAAACCCTTGTTAGATAAACTGATCTCTCCTTTCCAGTCGGCTTATGTCCCCAATAGACAGATTTCTGACAACATAGTGGTTGCTCACGAAATCATTCATACTATGAAAAAGAAAAAGGGAAAAAAGGTTATACGGGTTTAAAGATAGATATGTCTAAGGCGTTTGATAGGGTTGAATAGAATTTTTTGTTAGTTGTTTTGAAAAAAATGGGTTTTGGGAATGACTGGTGCAATCTAATTAAACAATGCATAGAAACCACTAGCTCTACAGTGCTTCTGAATGTTTCTCCAGGTAAAATATTCTTCCCCACAAGAAGAATCAGGCAAAGAGACCCACTATCTCCTTACCTATTCATTTTGTGTATGAAAGCGCTCTCTCGCTATCTCATGCTTGCTCAACAGAAGGGGTTAATCCATGGTATTAAAATTACCAAGAATGCTCTTCCTATCAATCATCTATTGTTTGTGGATGATTGCCTAATTTTTTGCAATGCTGACCTGGCTGAGAGCAAAAATATCCTAAACATTTTCACCAAATTTTGTGCGGGTTCAGGGCAACTCATTAATTTTCAGAAATTTGGAATTTTTTTCAGTAGTAAGTCCCCCAACAAGTTTCAAAGGATAATGATAAAAATTCTTAAAGTTCAATAAATAAAAATGAATGATAAATACCTTGGATCTCCGTTGTTTACCAATACTTCTAAAATTATCTGTTTTGAACCAATTGTGGAAAAAATAGCTAGTAGATTGAAAGGCTGGAAATGTATTAATTTGTCTGCTGCTGGTAGAGGTGTTTTAGCGAAAACTGTGATTGAAGCTATTTCCAATTACCAAATGAACTGTTTTCGGATTTCAAAATATACGTTAAAAAAAATCTACTCTTCAGCGTGAATTTTTCTGGGGTAAAAGGAAGGGTAAATATAAAGGTTTGTATTTGAAAGGTTGGCAACCGATTTGTAAAACCAAACTAGAAGGGGGGTTAGGATTGAGAAACATTAGGATAATGAACGAAGCTATGATAACAAGGATTGGGTGGAGGCTGGTGTCTTACCCTGAGTCTATGTGGGCTATCATATTTAAACTCAAATATCTTCAAAATGGTGATATTCTTGATAATAATTTTAAAACAAAAGTGACGGATTCCTGGCTGTGGAAGGGAATAGAGAAAAGTTTTCAACATCTTAGGAAATACAGTTACTGGGAAGTTAACAATGGGAGGGATATTTATATCCGTATTCATAAGTGGATCCTAGGAAAATAGAATATTGTACAAACTTTAGATTCTTTTGGGGAACAAGGTTTAATTAAAGTCTATGACCTCTTCAATGAAGATGCTACTGACTGGATGCAAAAAGCTTAAAATGTATTTTGAGGATGAAACTATACAAAAAAAAAAAATCCAGATTAATGTTAACAAAAAGGACAGACTCAGATGGAGTCTGACTGCTGATGGGGAATTTTCTGTTAAGTCCCTGTACAAACAACTGAGTGTGGACTCTGAACAGAGGACAATCACTTCTAGTGTTAGGTCTAGTACTTGGAAGAGAATGTGGAAAATGGGAGTGATGCCTAGAATTAAAGTTTTCTTGTGGAAATGTTTACATGATATTCTCCCTGTGGGAGAAAGAATCAGTAAAATTTTTCCTGATATAAAAACTACTTGTGTTCTTTGTAATGAGTCAGTTGAAAGTTTAGATAACATATTCATGACCTGTGAGTTTGTTTAAAAGGTCTGGGATCACTTGCCTTATAACACTAATAGAATGAAAACCAACAGTACCACCTTGCATAACTGGATCAAAACTTGGTTTCAAAACAAAAACAAAAAAGAAGGTTTTCATGATGATGTTAGCTGGGAGACATTTGTGTTATCACTATGTAGTTTGTTTGGAAATCCAGGTGTGAAATTGTGTTTAATGGTAGTAAACCAAACTACAAGTATACAACTTTTCAGATTATGACACATGTAATGGCAGTTAAGAAGTTGGAAGTTCCTAAGAAGACTGGGTTTGAAGAAGGAAAACAAGGAAAGACTTATTTTATTGTGTTTCGCAACAGCACTGATACTAATGATTACATAATAATGTTTGTCACAGATCATATAAGGAGGTTCAAAGGAGCAAGGTGCATCAGTGCACCCCAAGGTGTAGACAACAAGGATAGGAATAACACCATGATTACTGTGATGCAGTGGTTGAATGATGTAAAATGCAAAAATGTCGCAGTGTCTTGGCAGATGAATGAGTCCTCTGGTGACTCTACTCAGATGGAAGAAAAAGTGAACATGGAGAACTATATGTTAGACAAGAATTTCAGTAGGTTTTTAACTATTTTAGATCTTTTGAAGTAAATATAAGTAATAATCTAGAAGTAAATGCAATTCTGTTGGGAATGTTTAGATTTAGGTTTGTTTTTGAGAAGGGTTGGTCGTGGTCTGATAAAGAGGAGAGAAACATGAAGAATTGGCTTGAAACATTAGATAAGATGGATCTGTCTAGGGGAAAAACAAGTTCTGCATCAAGTTTCTCTCAAGATAATGATGGATGTACTAATAGAGAAGACATAAATAGTGATAATGGTTTCAGCAGGGGGGGTTTGGAAGGATCTTATTATGAAGTTCTCGATAATGTTGGCACTTTCAGTAGAGACGGAAGAGATATACATAATCTAACTGTAAGAGGAAGGAAGGAAAGCGTGGCCAGAAATGCTGCAAAGGATGGCGCAAAAAGGGGATTTTTCAAGAATGCTGTATATGTAAAATGGGGCTTGAGAAAAACTCTGGGGAACACGAATTCTATGAATACCAACAATGTTAACACTAGGTATAATCCTCAAGATAATAACCAATTTGAACACGTAACTATCATGTCAAAAAATCAGTCCAAAAGTACAGTTTAGTCCAGCGCGAGTTAACTAGGTACAAATTAGTCCAAAATATAAAAAGTACACTAATAACCCTTATTATTTACAATTTAGTCCAAATATTTGCATTTTAGTCCTCAGTGACTCATGATGATGTCAGCAATTTTAAATAATATATAAATAATTAAAAAACAATATATTTTTCGAACCGCTTGTCCAAAATTCACAAAATTTATATATTCAGAAAGCTCTTTCCGATATCTACAAAAAGAGTACCCATATGACTATATAATTTTCATTTTTTTAGAATTTTAATTTACACTTGTTGTGTACAACTATGTACACCGCTGCAAAAATCAAGAAAATCGAACATCCATACCCATATAACAAACAATATATCCATGAGGGGTTCCAAAAAAATGTGCCAAAACGTCATTAACGTTATCCATCTTATGCACGACTCGATCTGACAAAAGAAAAAATGGAAAAAAAAAATGAGGGGTTCCGAACAAATGGGAAAGAAAATAAGTAAACCAACAAAGGAAAATCCATAATGCCGAACGATAAATGTTATATGCATAGTTTTATTAATCAGTATGAATCTGGTAAAAAAGATCGTCGCAAACCTAAGTTATTTCAAATCTCCCATATATTTATTACATAGGAGCAACAATTTTAAATAGTGGTTTATGTGGTCATGACAAGAAATACAAAATTAGAAATTCTACTTTAAAAGTTGAGGAGGAATGTATTTCGTAGGAAATTGAACTCACTTGACAAAAACTCAGTAAACTTTCATCACATGACAAACTCAAAATACCTTGGAAAGATGATCCAGATGGAATTGCATCCTGCAAAGTTAAAAAATTGTTAGTTATGGAAAGAGCACCAACATCACTGTCTCTGCTCTCAGCATCATTGGATTTCCATGCAGCTGGAGTAGCTTGTAGACCCTATTTTTACGCAAGCATAAGCTTATGGAGTGAATTTTTTTACACGCGTACCCGTTTGTACACCCTAGTTATTTAGGCAACATTATCTTATGGAGTCATTTTTTCACACATACACCCTAGTTATTGATGCATGCATAAGCTTATGGAGTCAATCCTCGTACATGTGTAGCAGTTTGTACATCCAATTTATTTACCCTAGGATAAGCTAATAGTCATTTTTTTCCACATGTGTACCAGTTTGTACACCCTAGTTTTATGCAAGCATAAACTTATGGAGTCAATGTTTTACATATGTACCAGTTTGTACACCTTAGTCATCTACGCAAAGCATAAGCTTATAGACTCTTCTATATCACAGGTTGCACACATATCAAATTAACTCTATGGGGAAATGCAAAACTAAGAGCAACAATAACCCGAAATCTATGCAAAATGAGAATATACTCGTAACATATTACTTATCATAAAGTCGTCACATTAAGCATATGGTAGTCACAATCTCAAAACTATATTGATTATAGTGTGTAACTTCAGTTTATTCCCTCAAATTTTATATTTTAAACATGTTGGACCGTACTGTCTTTTGTGTGTAATAATTCTAAAGAAATGCATGCAGATAGGAGAACTTCTAGTTTGTGTGTATCCCATATGACAAAATCTCAAAACCTACATTACTAGCAGCAGTTTTAGATCTAATATGCATACCAATGATAAAAAGAGCAGTTTTCCAAACACCAGTAGTGGCTCAGGAAAAAAATCCAACATTTGGAAGTGAAGAATTGAATTTTACTAACCTGTATCCGCTATTTTCCTTTTCACCCATGTTTTATCGAATCTGTATAAGTACAATACTGAAGACTGCAATTCAACGAACACCATCTACTACACATTTCTAAGCAAGTCTTTACCGCCCAATTAAACTGCAACAAAGACAACAAGTAAGTGAATGCAGAAACTATCCAAAGTACAATATTAGATAGAATGATGATCAAAGAAGAGATTGCAGTCGCCGACATTAGTAGGCTATTAAAAAAGTAAATGAAATTCAAAATATTTGGCCAGTTGGTCACCTCTTGGATGAGATAAAATTAACAAAAAGACCACTGAAGCTCCATCCGAAGTACACTAAACAAATGATTCTTACAAACTCGCTAACCATAAATTTTAATCGTGACTGTCCAATTAAAGGATTCAAAGCAAAATTTGATGTACGACAATATAAGCGAACATGTATCTACCCACAAAAATCTATCATCTATACCCACAAAACATGCATATATTATTGAGATAGCATAGTGGTGTAAAACTATGTACACACCTATGAAAAATCTAAAATATCCATCCATACCCAAAAATTTTAATCTAATAAAGAAGCAAGAAAATCAACATGTACATTCATCAACAATTAACAGGTTTACGATTATGTGCACATCAACGGTCAACAGGTGTACAACTATGTGCAATTAACAATAAACAGGTGTACAATTATGTACACATCAAAAATCAGTATGTGTATAATTATGTACACACTAAAAATCAGTATGGGTACAACTATGTGCACATTAAAAACCTTAGCATCAACTATGGAATTCATTTCAAAATTTAAAGTTCCTAAAAATGTAAGAACAATCGAAAGGAAAGGAATCAATCTAAAATTTTGTTGAAGATTTCATGGTTGCTAAAAGAGGGTACCAATATTAGCAGGTACCAATATTGCAAATAATTTGGCGGAAATCCATAATTAACATGAGAGACTGAGAGTCACGAGTCTGCTTACTAACCAATCCCCGGAATAAGCCCATTGCCTATGAATATTAAACGACCGAACATGGAGTCATTTTACCTGCAAAGAGGTACTCCAGTAGTCATTAGAACTACATCAACAGATGGACAAAAAGTGACAAAAGCTTTAAAGCATCTTGAGACCACCAATATTAAATAGGAGGTAAAACTAAGAGAGTCACAGGAGGTATGCATCAAATTTTGTCATGAAAATGAGGAAGTTGTAGCTATTCCACATGATATTACATCCCTGCAAATGGCAACATGTAAAAACGATCAAAAAAAAAAAACAGATGAAAAATACACTTGACGGTATTCTTAAAGGTATACATGATACGTACGTGAATTCGCGAGAGCATGAGTTGGCTTCATGGTTAGGATGGATAAAGAGGAGAGACATTCCCTAATACCTTGGCTATAATAAGGAAAATTTGCCACCATATTTGTAACCGTCCAAGGTCTTAAGGGGCAGTCAAGAAACAATTTCACAACTACTGTTTCTTTTTTAACATGTATCTTTGCAATTTCCTTATTAGTAGAAAATGACCTTCCAAAATGCAATACTAGCTGCTAAGACTCATAGTTCCCAATTGGAACACTAAAGTCTTTGCATTCATAAGATTAGAATGACCGGGTAGATAGTTTAAATTTGCTCCCAAAAATTTGGACTAAACAGTTGTGTTCCGGAATCAACAAAGACATTTGTTTCTATATATCAAATCAGGTCGAAAATGATCACATGGACCTGTAGTTAAGGATAAACCAAATTCCCAAAGCATATTTTAGAGAATTTTAATTTTGGATTCACAATAAAGAGTTTGAAATCAAATACATCAATTTAAGATTAAGTATGTTTCAAATAATTCATACTCTATTTTACCCTAAACAGTCTCATAGGATTTTTCACGGAGATAAAAAATCGTACAAGCACCTAACATATTGTTTAAACAATGAGATCACAGATCAAAACAGACCTATAATAGTATATAATCAAAAACTGAATAAAAGGAAGAAGAAATCAGTAAGCATGCATCAAATCGAGAAATAGTTCAAACCTAAAATTGAAGAAGAGGAAATCAATGAAATAAACATAAAATGAAAAGCTCAAACGCTAACATGAAGTACGAATCTCTGGTAAACAAAAATGGCACAGAATCGCGTCCATCTCTCTTGCGTCCGTCTCTCTTTTTCTCCAATCTTTTTTTCTAAGATCTGAAAAATGAATACGGAAGCATGAAAAGGGTAACGAGGATAATAAGAAAAGAATGGATTTTCTAAATCGGTTGAAATTTGGTCTAACCCGTCTGAATTTGCATTAAACCGTACACACGTTGGAAAATAAGGATTAAAGAGTACCGGGCTTGAGGGGGTAGGACTAGACTGTCTAAAGCCCAACTAATATGGGATTAAATGTTAGTTTCTACATTTGGTTTCACGAAGGGTTGCGTCCTTTCCCTACGAAAGGTTCTTCTGTTTTTAGGCGTCTGTTAGTTTGGAAGTGAAACTTCCGTGAAACTAACTTCCAAGACCGAAATCATATAAGGCCCATCTCCCAAATCCACTAAGGCACTTAACCTAGATTTTTCATTCATATGTAAATTGATTTCCAATTTTCCAACATATATATTACAAATTACTGACAATGGTACATTACAAACTGCAGCTAATATGTAAGCTACCATTCAACATAACCAAAATTAGAGCTATCTATAAATTCAGTGCTTGGAACTCATTAAACATTGAGCTTCTCCAGAGTTAACACCACTCTTCAGTCTTCCTTTTTGATATTTTTTTGCTTATGAAAAATACTAGGACCATAGGTAGAAAGAATTATGTCAACAAAGAGAGGAAATTGTAAGAAACCAAATAAGAGAACTGGTACACTTGCCAACATAGTCACCGGAACGTAAGCCCAAGTAACATTCCCATGAAGAATAATAACAAGGGTTGCTCCAAAAGTTGTCATCATGGCTGCTATAGAGATGAAGAGAGAGGCAAGGCCAAGAATTAACTTTTGGGGTAAAGACCTCAAGAAATCTTGTTCAGGATAGCCCGCTGTTAATATTGCGAAGAACATCAGAATAGACGTGCATGAAGCGAAGAGTGCAATTGCATCTGATATGATAAAGACATAGAAAGCCAAGGGGTTATTTTTCAAGAAAATGGGTAAACCAGTATCTTGATTATTCCCACCTGGTACCGTAAAAGCAGCTGTGAACATAACTGTTGCAATGAGAGTTGAAACAACCATGCATGCTTGGGATGTTTCTTTCATCCAAGCCTCTCCTTCTTTTACCAACGCTTTATGTTCATTTCTAAACACCTCACTAGGTTTCAGCATATCCTTGTTCAAAATGTCTTTGAACTTTGGTTGCACCATTTTCTCCACCTCCTACATATGCGTTTTTGTTTTGTAAGTAAAAATAATTAAGTAGCCATTAGTAAACACTAACAGATGACTAAATAAACAAACTATTGAGCTCCATAAGCGTAAGAAAGCAGAATTGATTCAAGTATAGCTATTGTTTTTGTCTTAAAGGCGAACAACGAATTCATAAAGCTAGTGATCAGACCTGAAACCACTGTATCTCCCTTTGCATCTGAAGAGCAGCGCCAGACACTTTATCAAGTTGAGATGGTGGTGCCAAAAATCCAGCAAGATGCAACATGTTGTTTCCGGAATCAGTTATGACATGTGCCCTATTATTCTTTTGACCCATCTTCGATATGAAGTTATGTATTTTGTCTTGCCCATTTAAAACAGCTACTTGAAATAGTCCTACGTTACTGTTGCTTGCATCAATACTATATATCAAATGAGGAGATGAGTCAATGAGCTCCTTGAAATACTCAATAATCCCAAACTTTGCAGTGCGAATTATTGCATTATATGCTCTGGCCTCTTTAAGCTGCTCGACATTCAACTTTGAAATTTGCAGACAAACAACTCTGAGTAGCTCAAGGGCTTGGACATGTATCACCTTCTTTTCATATATTTTCTTTACACCTGGAACTAGTAGTATGAGAGCTTTCCAAACCAGCCCATGTTGTCGAACTGATATAGAGTTAAAAAGTAGAAATTAGAGGATTGCCAGAGCCATAGCGCGATTTATATGGGAGGGTAAATCATTTGGAAAAATAAATAAATAGAGGTTATTCATTAAGTGCACCTTTGCTAATTGTCTGCACCTTGGGTTGGGAGCTTATTTGTATACTGTGCCCACTTGGGTCTGCATCTCGGGATAAATGATCGAGCTCAACAGGGATAGCTAATAACCAAAATGTAAGATTAGCATGAGATCGCTGTCATTGATCAGCTAAATGTGCTCTAGTTCCATCAGCTAAGTATAGAGAGAGAGCTAAGGATAGCTAATAACACGTTGATAACATTATTTCCATCCGAGTCCGGAGCAATCGCCAATTGGGGGTAACGTTGTAGTACTTCCAAAGAAACATCTATGTAATGAGCATTAGAAAAAAAAAAGAAAAAGTATTAACTATGTGCAACGATCCAAGCTCCAATAAACGCTTTTCCTCATTATTGTAGTGTGCATTTCCACTAGTGTAAGTCTTACCATATATGTCGGCCGTAGCGGCAGCTGTAAGAAAAGTAGCTCCATTTTTACCAGATTTGGGTCTAGTTCATCCTTGGGGGTCACCGAGTATAAATATCGCAACATACCCTCGTTTCCGTTGGTTGCGGCCAATACGAGTGGAATGCTGCCTTTTCCATCTTGAAGTCTGGGAATAACACCGGTAAAGACGAAAACTATTCGTTCGCAGGATTCATGGACAATCTTATATAGACACTATCCGTACAAGATTGGACCAATTTTTTTTAGAGAGTGAATGACAGAGAATTTAAATTTAATATTTTAATGATATGTTCCTATTAAAAAAAAAAAACTCGATGTATAAACATCCACATCTTAAGCATAATCCTTATAAATAGGGATGGTCAGAGACTTGCAAATATTTTTTCCACTATGGAAAATTTAGATAGATACCCAAAAATTTGGAACGGCATTATCTTTTCTATTTTTTTTACTTTTTTAACATATCATTATATTATCGGAAAATGGGTCATTTGTCCAAAAAAATTTAAAATTTGGTTCAAATGGACGAGTAAAAATTAGTATGGGCGAAATGGACACAAAAAAATAGCAAGAATGAAACTGGATTCATCCTGGCTTAAACTTAAAAAATAGCAAGGATGAAACTGGATGCATCTTGATATAAATTAAAAATAAGAAAAAATATTTGAAAATGGGTAGGATGAAACTGGTTACATCCAGACTATTTTTATATTTTTGTCCATTTAAACAGTATCAAAATCTAAGTGTCTTTTTCACCCAAAAATTATTAATTTTGGTCTTTTTAACTAATTTTGTGAAAATTTATTATAAAAGAAACGAAAAACAAAAACAAAAACAAAATGAGGACTTAAAGGAAGGACGTCCATGAAGAAAGAAGCAAGAAAGAATCAGTGAATAAATCTCATATTTGTTGTATACACGTCATAAATGGCCCACCATTAATCGAGCAGGCATCGAGAGAAATCCGGGAAAATTAGCCGCTTCTTAACTGATAAGGATCAATTGAGGAGCCTTAATCTTTAAGTTTTCTAAACATTTCTAGACACATACGTGTCATTTGTCTTACCGACTTACTGGATATAAATAGCCAGTTCTCAACCATGGATGTACTACTTTTAAGAAACAAAGTAATAAGAAATGAAATGTGGAATTTAATTCCCATCTTCTCCTCCCATCTTTCTTCTTCTATAATTTCAGTTACATACCAACACCAACAATGTTTAATTGTATCGGCATAGTACATACATGAAAGTCGCATGAGAACACAACACGTTATCAGCACAAATTGCTCGTCGATAAATTTTATTACACGTAAATACCGATGGAAAATGACTATGGCATGGTCACATGCTGCTACTGACGATCCTCAGTTTGCGCTAAAACAAATTACTTACTTCACATGATCAGTGAAGTTGATGAGATCGACATGATGGGCTAAGATTTCCTTTTAACTTTCAGTTTAATTTTTTTTATTAACAATTGGATACAGCCTTGCACTTACATAATTATTTTGTTTGTATGGCCAGGATACTAATTGAAAAATGTTACTCTAAATGCGAGTAACTAATCAAAGGTGTCAAATACGAGCGATTTACTTACCTCCGTATACATAGTAGGGGTAATGTTTGGTAAGTTCATGATAACGTGCGATAGAGGTGAGTATGAAATTGGGAATGGATATCCCAGTGGTAAATTGCGTTCGCATCTTTTTATTTAATTATTGTACCAACGGTTTTAATATCGGAGAAGCGAGAATTATCGCATCCCTGAAGAACAGCGTAAATTCGATTTTTTTTTTCTTGCTCTAATAATCTCCAGAAAACTAACTCCACCAGAAGCTGGAATATCGTGTAGCATAATATGGATGCAAAGGCGCTTTCCGCAGCAGGCCGGTCCTAGAAGTGACCTGTGACTGATATTGAGGAATTTTCCTATAAAGCATGTATCCATTTGCACACTTGTAAATTAATATTCCGTCGATCCCGAGGGACGAAAATGGAGATTTATTATGTTGGTACCATATTTGTACTTATGTTTTCTTTGTTTTGAGTTTTGTTTATTTTATTTACTTGTTTTGGAAACGGTGGATTCCCGAAGCAATCCATGAAACGTTGCCGACTCCATAAGCAGTCCAACATGCAATTTGTGGTTTCCTATAGTAATCCATATTAGGCTCCAGAAGTGGTCCATGGATTCTAGGAATAAGCCATAAAATTTTGGGTTCTAGAAGTATCCAATGGTCACCAAATGTTTTTGTTGATGACTCCATTATTTTTTCTCTTGTCTATCTGCACTAAAGGATATGGATTCCAAAAGTAATCAATCCAGTGTAGATATGGACGACAGAGATACTTGTCTCAAATTTAAGCGGAACAACAATCACATATTTTCGAACCATTTTATAACCTTTGTAGAGGTTTGAGAAATGTGAAATACCATTTCGGGTTCGGTTAATATGATAGACGACTTCGGAAGAGCGTGTATCATTCTGGTGGTATAAAGGCTAGTATTATTAACGCCTTGTAGTATCGTGTAGCATAATATGGATGCAAAGGCGCTTTCCGCAGCAGGCCGGTCCTAGAAGTGACCTGTGACTGATATTGAGGAATTTTCCTATAAAGCATGTATCCATTTGCACACTTGTAAATTAATATTCCGTCGATCCCGAGGGACGAAAATGGAGATTTATTATGTTGGTACCATATTTGTACTTATGTTTTCTTTGTTTTGAGTTTTGTTTATTTTATTTACTTGTTTTGGAAACGGTGGATTCCCGAAGCAATCCATGAAACGTTGCCGACTCCATAAGCAGTCCAACATGCAATTTGTGGTTTCCTATAGTAATCCATATTAGGCTCCAGAAGTGGTCCATGGATTCTAGGAATAAGCCATAAAATTTTGGGTTCTAGAAGTATCCAATGGTCACCAAATGTTTTTGTTGATGACTCCATTATTTTTTCTCTTGTCTATCTGCACTAAAGGATATGGATTCCAAAAGTAATCAATCCAGTGTAGATATGGACGACAGAGATACTTGTCTCAAATTTAAGCGGAACAACAATCACATATTTTCGAACCATTTTATAACCTTTGTAGAGGTTTGAGAAATGTGAAATACCATTTCGGGTTCGGTTAATATGATAGACGACTTCGGAAGAGCGTGTATCATTCTGGTGGTATAAAGGCTAGTATTATTAACGCCTTGTAGTATTCTGGATTCCTGAAGAATCCGTTGAGTCTTGAAAATATTTGGCATTACCACCATCAAATGGTAAATGAGCATTTTTGTGGAGTACTTATTACTTCATTTGTTTTTGTGTCAAAAGCACGTTTAGAGAAGCTTGAGGCTCTCTATTTTATGGGTGTGCCATATGAAAATTCTATCAGTAGAATCTCACAGTGTCATTAGCCAGAAGTTTAATGACCTCGATTTTTCATGCCTAGGCATGGTCCATATGGACACCAAAGTTCTACCAAGATGAGTAGACAATTAAAAATGCTCATGGACATCCTTTACAGAACCTGAAGCTTTTATTATATGAGGATGTAAATTGTGTTGTTTGGTCCCAGAGACAATTAGTTATTAAATTCCATTAACATTAACATTATGGTAACCCGTTGCTGAATCATCAACATTAATCCTAAGAAAGGATTCAAGGTGGCATTTGCAGGACTTATTCATCCTGCAGTATGGACAATTATTTCAACAATTTACTACACTGATACACGCATCTATTGGATGGTCTCTTGTTATATTAACACGTGATATTAGATTTTTCCAAACTGTTTGTGCAAATCTTGTGGTTGCGTATCCATTTTTGGACTTTCCATCTAAGTCCATTTATTTTGGTGGTAAATTTATAGGCTTTTGATGTTTGCCTTCAGTTGGTATTATATCGAGCATATAGTTAGCACATGTGCGCACTCGACATGGTCTAGTTGAGTTCTTTGCTTAAGCATCTTTAGTTTATTGCTCGACCAACTATTTACCATCAATTATATCTTGGGAAGCAACCTTACAACTTACCTGTTTGTTTCATAACATCACCTAGCTATATATGTTGGTTTCGATTCATAAGACATTTAAAACCATGTGTTGGTAATGTCTTATTGAAGATGAGACTGTATTCCCGCCGTTAGGGGGAGGAAGTAAGCCGTCAAAAAGGAACGGCGTGAAATGTATCATCTCTTGTCGAGCCTGCGGCTGTTTTTGGGATACTTATTGTGTGGTTTTAATTAACACCCATAAACTATCATGAGCAGAATTGTCTTCGAAAATCAGGCAATTATGGAACCAGAAGTTTTCGGAAATGAGATAGTAATATTTCCGCCATGATCAGAAAGACGAAGATGCCACCAGAAGTTGGCATGACAACCCGCCACCAGAAGTTGGCGTGACCAAGGTTGATAACCTTTAAGGTTCTCCCACTTTAATCATGGGTAGAAAAGTCACCACAAGAGAAAGCTGTGAATTATGTTGATAACCTAAAAGGGTTCTCCCGCCTTAATCAGGGGGAGAAAGACTACCACCTGAAGATGGCATGTATTATGTCGACAAATTTAAGGGTTTTCCCTTAACGTCATAGAGATGACAGAAATCGCTTAAAGGTTGCAGTAAGAGATGTCGACAATCAAATAGGTTATCTGATTAAGCTTTATCCTGATCAAAGAAAGTTTGGCTGCCACTAATGGCGTGAAATATCTCATTTGTTTTCTCGCCAAGATATTGGATGTAATTGAGGTGTTGGAGATTACTCATGATTAAAACAAATAACTGCAATAACTCTTGGAAACTTTTGTTTGTCACTTGCTTGAGGATGCAGACACAAGAAGTTGTCACAGCAGGTTAAATCATGCATCTCGCAATGACCAAGTCGTGTATTCAAACACGCTTGAGGCCTGAATAACTGCCTCATATATATGCCTCTCAAAAGAGAGTCCAATCACTTTTCTAATATGTAGTGCTCTTGAAGAGAGACTACAGATAGTGCTCGTGGAGACTATCGGAATATGATCCACATTCTCTAAGTTTGGAACTCTTTATTAAAAATGAGGAGATGATAATGCCCCTGAAGTGGTGCTGGTACCAGTATGTGAAACTTTTATTGAGAGTGCATGCACTAGAGAAATGTGTGGGATCTATATGATTGTCGATTATTTATTCACAATGGTGGTTATGTACCCCTCTGCAGAGGAACATCGACATCGTGATTGGTGGGAATATAGTCTATTCCCCTCAAAATAAGGTAGAGGATGGAATCTCTCCAAAAAGCGCAAAAGATCGGATCCGACTCACACTGTAAAAATCATGAGGCCTGAATATTACAGGTTGGTGTTTGAGATAAAGCGCATAGAGAGTACTATTATTGCTTTAAGCACGATACAGGGTTTCCTGCTGAACCCCAGGATTGGTTCTGTAAAACTAAAGTATTCCCCTAATATTGATGCACTTTAGCGTGGTAGTCATTCAAGGACTCTGATTGCATCTTGCTACGACTTATTATTGGTGATTATATTTGAATCTTTGAAGGATTCGATTTTCTGAATCAGGCAGCCACCTGACTTTGTGAATTATGTCAGGCTTGAAATCAAGTCATAATCACCAGTTAGAAATGGAGAATTTTGTGAAAAATACTTTGTGTGTTTTGAGTTGTTGAATAATGACTAAATTCCGGATAAGTTGATGATATCATCGTTGGCCTCTTAACGAGCACTTAATAGCGCTAAAATCCACGCTTGAACTAAATTTTGAGATCTCGTCGAAATTGAAATATTTCTCGGCCAGAAGTTCGAGAGTATGCTAGCACAAACTAAAGTATCTAATTTTTGATACTGGTAATACTTATTGTGCTACTAACATTAGCACCATTACTATGTGATTCCCAAAAGTGGAAAGTGATTGATCCATCTGATACGTACGTAGAAATAATACTTTATGGTCTAGAAGTGCCATATACGAATATAATGTATACATTATCTTGTTGTGTTTTAACTTTTGTTTTGCAGGTTACACTTTTAGAGGCTGAAATTGATTCTACGGTGTTTATGAGTTTATAAAAGGCCTTTCATTGTTATGCCTGAAGTTGAAGCGGAAAAATGAATTTGGTGTGCAATGATGGAGGATTTAAATGCGAGGTGTACAATGGCGATTGTTCACCCGGCGCAAAATCTGGAAGTCAATCCTCCATAAACTGAACTTAGTAAAGCAGTTTTTCTAAAGGCTGTAAAATGTCCACACCACCAACCGCTTTAAGAAGTCATGCTTCAGGGGGAGTAGACTCGTAGAATCATAGGCTGGACTTAAACGCGTTGTACTCTTTTTCCTTCATCAAGGTTTTGTCCCCAGGGGTTTTTCTTGTCAAGGTTTTAACGAGGCAGCATATGCGTATCCAGCACTGTCATTGGGCGACGTCCGTTGTACTCTTTTCCTTTGGTCTGGTTTTGTCCCACGTGGTTTTACAGACAAGGTTTTTAACGAGGCAACATGCTCTTCGACGTCGGCATTATTCTGAATTTTGGTGGTCAGGTTTTGTACCAAGCGGTTTTCCTGGCACAAGCGTTCAGGTTTTGTCCCCAAGTGGTTTTCCTGACGCGGGCGTTCAGATATTGTCCCAAGTGGTTTTCCTAACACAATTTTTTATGGTGGAAGTATTTCTCGGCGCTAAGGTTTTATCCCAAGTGGTTTTCCTGGCGTAAACCTTGTCAAAGAACATATTTCGTGGCGGCGACCAACCTCACTCTAAGCTCAGGTTTTTTTTTTCTAAATGGTTTTCCTGAAACAGCTTCGACAAAGGAGGAGATTCATTGAGGAGACCAACCTCATTTGGAGTTTAAAGTGTTTAGCTTTTCCCCGTTTTTTCCTGGCAAATTAAGTTTTGACGAAGCAACAATTTTTTGCTCGATTTTGTCCCACTATGTTTTTCCAGCAAAGCCTTAACAACGGAACATTATTAGAATGATGGTCCAAGGGGGAGTGTTGTATACACGTCATAAATGGCCCACCATTAATCGAGCAGGCATCGAGAGAAATCCAGACAAATTAGCCGCTTCTTAACTGATAAGGATCAACTGAGGAGCCTTAATCTTTAAGTTTTCTAAACATTTCTAGACACATACGTGTCATTTGTCTTACCGACTTACTGGATATAAATAGCCAGTTCTCAACCATGGACGTACTACTTTTAAGAAACAGAGTAATAAGAAATGAAATGGGGAATTTAATTCCCATCTTCTCCTCCCATCTTTCTTCTTCTATAATTTCAGTTACATACCAACACCAACAATGTTTAATTGTATCGGCATAGTACATACATGAGAGTCGCATGAGAACACAACAATATTCCTTTTATAAGATATAAATTTTACTAACTCTAGCTTTTCCTTCAAAGAACCACGATTCGAGAAAAGAGCAAATTACTACCAAGACTAGTAATAGTAAGTGGGCTTTCACCTTCAACAACATCATAAACTTCTATCGCAATTTGCTCAATAACTTTTCTTAGAGCTTGAATAGCTATTTACTCAAAAATTTCACGTTAAACACTATTTACATCAAGCTTATTATGGGGCGGCATGGGTTATTAGAGGGGGCATTGTGATAGTAATGTCCCTTTAGTTGGTTAGGGGATGTCCTAAAGAGGATGTAAATTGACTAGATTATCCTTTTCACCTTAAATCGACCAAAATCAAATCAATCTTTTTAAACCTAATGAATCAGAAAAAATCAAATCAGTTTTTTTCATCTTCTTCTTCATCTTTTCTTCTCCTCCATCAACCGTAACCTCCATTAAAACTGAAAATTTCATCGTCTTCGATTAATCGGCGATTTGAAAAAACCCAGTTAGGGTTTAGTTTATCGTGTTGGATTTAAGTTAATTTTGTATCAAAAATTAGGATTTTATATGAAAATTGAAATTGAAATTTCTGGTTGCATGTGAGTTACAGTTGGTAATAACTCAAATATGAACCGTAACTATAGATTGGGTTGATGTTACAGTTGGTTTTAACTCAAATACCAACCATAAGTTCTTAGTTTTGAGAAATATGATCAGTTATGGTTTGTATTTGCATCATATTTATCAAGCGTAATTGAGTTACGGTTTGTTACTCAAACAACCATACCAACCGTAAATAATCATGTGTCTTAAGAATTTATCAAATAATGATTTATGGTTCAAAAGTTAAGTTGACACACCAATCGTAGGGTAGTTACGGTTGGTCTCGATTGATTAGTTACCAACAATAATTAAGTTACGGTTATTGTCCAAATTTAATTACCAACCGTAACTGGTTTTACGATTGGATCTTTCCCAAATTTAACCAGTTACGGTTGATATTCGATAACTTATTAACCGTAATTAAGAGTTACGATTGGTCACGAGCAAAATTGCAACTGTAAGTTCTTCTGAAAATTTAAAATTTTTGATTTTGTTACATACTTTAGATAATTTTGAGCGAGAAAAAGCTAAAGGGAACTAATTTAGAAGTATACCGGGTCACTGGAATCACTCATTTTGGTTGAGTGAATCAAAATTTAGGGTTTCACAAATATCACAAAAAATTTTCTTTTTCTTCTCCACTGAACTTTTTTTTAACTCTAAAAATCTTTAATCATTAACACTAAACTTGATTATCATCACTAAACTAGGTTATCAATAATGAGGGTTAATTTATCATTTCCAGTTTTTTTTGATAAGGGACACTTTGAATGATCATGTAATGATCCTTTTTGTCCTATTAGAATGCCGCCCCTCTAATAAACCATGCCGCCCCTATAATAAGCTTGATTTACATTGACATTTTTTTCCTTTCGCATTAGCAATTTCACGTCCAACTAATGCACTGAATATAAGAAATTAATGAGCTAGAAACTACTAAATGGTTTTCTTGACGCTAACCATCTATCAGGGACGGAAGTGGGGGTGGCTTACCTAGGTTGTAGGTCCCCCAAATCCAATAAAACCTCATTTATGTTGTAGTAGTAATTGTCTCAAAAATATGAAATAGCCTAGGTAGTAGTTAAGATAGCCCATCAGTATTAAATTGATGGAATTTGGAAGAATATCTAACAGCACCAGCATATGTAGTTTACGGCTAATTTACAGAAGAGTAAGGACATGTTTCTCAAATTACGTGATTGTCCCATGTACATTATTTTAGTAGGAATACTAGATCTATATTAACCTCATTTAATTAATTGTTTATCCTAGAAATATTTTCTTTTTCAGCTAACTAGATTTTATGAATCCGTTCACGAAACTGATTGTCATTGTTTTTATTACAAATAAAAATATTATTATGCACCTTAGTTATGGAGTAAAAGAAAATCTCAGAATTTACTATTTTTTCAATATTTTTGAGTATCAGAAATAACAGGCTTGTTTTAGAACACTAAATTGGGGATATATGGAATAATTGAGGGATATATGCCGGCATGGTTTTTTAACCTGGCTAAATTGGGGCCTATGCCACTTAATTGGGGCCTATGGATTTCTTCATCCACCCAATTGAGAATGATAAGGGGTGTCTAAACATTGTAAAAATACTAAACTAACCCTTAAATAAACCTTTTATTCTAACACAAATACAAATACAAAATCATAACTTAATTAACAAATACAAAAATCATTAATCAAAACTCAATTTATTTTTCAATTTCCATCAAAACCAAAACTAAGTCCTAATCAATCACAAACAACAATTAAAGTCTTCTTTTGTTGTTTGTAAAAAGAAAACCCAAAAACAGACAATTCAAGTGATCGAGTTAAATCCCTTCAAACCATTCCTCTAAGAGATACTCTACAATGATTTACCTCTAAATCTTAAAAATTCACTCATCAAGTTTTCTGAAAATCCACCCAGAATCGGTTTATATGTTAAGCACGGTAACCCGATTGTAATCTTAATCGGTTTTTTAATGTGAACCTACATAAACCGATTCTGGGTTGATGTGATGAACATCAACTGTAATCGGATTACATTAGTAAACATATAAATCGATTGAGACTACAATCGGTTTACTATTGACCACGTTTAATCCGATTGTTTAGTTAAAAAACTCTGTAGTCTTTCTTCCAATAATCGGATTACATTATCCTCCATATAAACCGATTCTGAAAAAGCTGCAACAAACTAACTCCAGAATCGGACTCTATAAATGAATAAGAAGTACGATTTTGTTACAAATTTCTATAAATGAGTCCAAGTTACCCAAAAAAAGAAAACCACTTTCATTCATTAAGCTTGGTTCAAGTTTGCAAAATATAATATAAGAAAGCGAAAAAATATAAAGCATCCGATAGATCAAGTTTTTAACATAAGGAAAATACTCATTCCAACAAATGGAGACCATTGAATTGATCCGGATCGATCAATTCCTCCCATCGCCTCATGTTGGGATCGTATTTTTTAGCCACTTCTTGGTGAGCTCCGTGACCTCATTTAACTTATCTACCGGTGGTAATGGACAATCATCACGTACTCTAAGACCGATATAATGTATGTTGTTATGGTTGAGTAAAACAATTCTCCGATCCTTAAGCGATTCATCCCAAATGGTGTATTTTGGTGCGTATGTATAGCATGATCCCTTACCAAATATATGAACAATGCAACTCCACGTTTCTGCCAAGAGATGACCACATATAGGAATTTGCATCTAATGCTCTCGGATAATTGGTCCATTCCCCTTTGGCCCTTGTACTCTAACAACCATTTCTTAAAAAATCACTTCTTTGTCTTCTCTTTTTCTTCCTTCCTTCATCATCGATATGTAAACTTCTTGTAGGCGCAATGCCATCATATTTCTAAAATATTGACATTGGGTTAGGTTCTCATCGTCCGCCAAACCTATATGGCCTATTTGTTCCGATGCAACGCGATAACCACAATTCCCATCTGCATCCACGTCGTCGGTGGATAACACATAGGGGTTAATGATTTCAGGAAGCTTCGAGTAATACTCCTCGAATATGGTGTAACAAGTTCGATGGGGTCTACCTCGTTCATCCCTAGGAGTGCTTCCATGACCAAGAGCGTACCTTAGAGTCACCATAAAACACTTTTGTCTTGCTTCTCCCTTTCATTCACGTAACCTTGATACTCGTGTTGTACTCGCTTGACTCTCTTGAGAAGGAACGAATAGATTGTTTGGCGCTTGAGTCTCTTGAGAAGGATCGATTGGATCCACATGTTGCGAAGGAGCGCTACTTGTCCCACTTTCTCCCTTCTTTGGTCGACCCCTTTTCCTCTTAGCCGGCGCCTATTCATTATCAATTTGTGAAGGAACGTTTGAAACATTTGTGTTGACTTGTGCGCTATTTTTCCCACTTTCTCCCTTCTTTGGTCGACCCCTTTTCTTTGGAACCTTCGCCTCTTCATATTTAGCGTCTTCATTCTCATGTCTACAAAGGATTCTTTTATGACTCAACAACGGGTTTTTTCCGGTACTCATTGCAGCCTTAAACTCTTTCCTTTCTTCCTTCCAATCCATGTTGGTAAGTGGTCTTCCCTTCGGCGGTAGCACCGTTGGTTCTCCGACCGGTACCATATGGGGGTTTGCGACTAGTTTTAAGTCGTACATCAAAACTTTTTTTCCCAAGCCATCCTTTTTTGCGAATTTCTCGATGATTTCCCTTCCAATATCCGTGTCCACAAAGGATTCAAGTGGTTCTTCAGTTGGGGTGGTTTGAAAGTAAGTTTCCTCCAAAACGGATCAATGATTTCAAAAGTAATTCCTTGTTGGTACTTCGCGATCATGTGACGACACGGAAATACAAACGTCGTCATCGTCATACATTTGCATTCAATTCTTCTTCTCCCCTTCTCCTTATCCACATAATATTTGTAATCCTTCATCATAGAAATGATTGCCCAGTGAGACACCCTATAATATAAATTTCTAATCAACCGATGGTGTTCCTTGTAGCTTGTGATGATTTTCATCCTACTCTCTTCCATTTGAGTGGTTATCTTGATAATATCGGCCTTGGTATATTCATGGATGGCTTCTTGTAATGTAACCACGGTGTTTTGGCTCCCTTGGAGCAAGCTTTTCAAACGTCCATGAGATCCTTCCGCGATACTTTTCGCCTCATTCTTGTAATGCATGTGTTGGTATGTGTAAGCATACACAAATTTTTCCTTGTACGGATCCAACAATTCCTTCAAGCAATAAACCACACACTTCTCGTAATCTTTCTTCCATAGCCCAATAAAACTCTCCAAGTAGAATTCGAACTCGGCCACGGACATTGAGTGTACCATTAAATCCCAATGATGTTGAAAATCCTTCCATAGTAACCCATTCGCTTCATACTACGATTGCGTTTTCTTCTTGTCCTTCTCTCTTTGTTACGAAGTTAGTTTTTGAAGACGCCCTTCTTCGGCCTTTTCACGAGCTGTACCTTTTTGTGGCTTTGGCTTTTGGATATGACCCCTCAAATTACTTCTAATATTGCATTGTATATTCCATGTGAAAATAAAATGCTTAGCGTCCGGAAAAACCACTCCAATGACATTCATTAGTGCTTGGTCCTTATCCTTTACTATGATCCTCGGAGTTTGATCGCCACGGTATATCTCCTTCAAGGTCTATAGCATCCAAATAAAACTCACATCATTCTCCCGATCCATAAACCCCCATGCTACCGTGAAATTTTGCTTGTCGAAAGTATGGAAAGCAATGTTTAACAACGGCATATTGTACTTGTTGGTCTTGTATGTACAATATATTAACTAAACTTGATAGAAGCATTGTGCCAACTTGATCATCTCCGGATCCGCCAAGAAAATACGAGTCACTTTACCTTCCAATACTTGCTTCCTCATTGTGTATCCGTGTTGATAGGCTAACCATTGAGATTGTTCCATAACCGCTCTACCATCCCATGACCTCCTCCTAAAGGCTGCTCTTGCCGTGTAAATTTGCCTAAAAGTGGACAAGTTATCCTTATCATCCTCCTTAATCTTCCTAAGGATGTCACTTGGTTTACACACTTTAGAGAAATTGTATACCTTACTTCCATTGGGTCTCTTGGGTCTATTAACTATAATCTTAAACGGACAACCATACATCTTTGATTCAGTAATGTATTCCCTTGTCGTCTTCTTCACGTACAGTCTTTCCTTTGCCCAGTGACTTTCTTGCTTTCCACCTCTCTCACAAACAATTTCCAAACGATCTTCACTTGAATGACGACCTAAAACTAAGGCGCATTTGATCTCTATTCCCTTGTCTATAAACCATTGTTTTGCATCATTCCTTTCTTTCCATTCCAAATCGGTGTAATAGTGGGCAGAGGTATCAACACCTACGGGTTTGGGCTGATCTTCGTCGAACGCCGCAACAATCTACAACAAATATCAACAAGTTGATGATTCAAAATCGGTTTATATGTTACAGTCGAATAAACCGATTTTCCACAATCGGTTTATATGTGCAACTATAAAGACCGGTTAAAGATTTGTGTAAAAAATTTCGAAGTCCAAAATCGGTTCACGTCTCGTATCATATAACCTGATTGTTGTTCACCTTTCTCCTGGAACTTTAAGAATCGGATTACATATACACGAAAATAAACCGATCGTCGACTTACGTGATTACTCAAGTGAAGAAATCGGGTTATGAACATCACCAACAAAAACCGATTCTGGTCACGTACCCATCAGGCCAAAAAATTACTACAATCGGTTCATATGGTGATGAACAAAGACCGATTTCTGTACCCAATTTGGGGATTTTTTCCAGAATCGGTTTATGTGGTGATATCGAATAAACCGATTCTGGAAAACGATTTTGAATTTTTTTTGTTGTTTGGGCGATTGGGACATGCAAATACATGTTTGTAGATCGTTACAACTCATACCTGTTTATTAGAAGCATTATCACCTTCTTCTTCCCGACGAATTTGTTGTTGTGCTTGAATAATATCCTCAAGCATTCTTTGGTTGACATCCTCTTCTTCTTTCAACAAATTATCCAACTCGGTAGTATCGAAATCATGATAATCTGATGCACCCACTTCTTCATCATTACTAGAGTCTTCATCATCACTATAAAGTTTCATTTTTGCTAAGAAAATCACAAACCCTAGTTTTTTCTTTTTTCCCTCTACTTCTTCTTTCCCTCCAAATCTTAAAAGAGGAAATGAATTTCTACTCTAATCCTAACACTATAATCAAACTCAAACACTAATTAATCTAATTAATTTAATTCATACTAACTTAATTAATCATCACTAATTTAATAAGGGTATATTAGGTATTAACAAAAATAGTGGTTAAGGGGTTTGTAGAAATTACTTGTTAGTGACCCTATTTTGTCATGTAGCTATAGGCCCCAATTAAGTGGCATAGGCCCCAATTTAGCCAGGTTTTTTAATGTTGCCGGCATGGTTGATCGATTGACGACATTGAAAAACCATGCCGGTAGTATCCCCCAATTTGGCCATCTTGTTTTATGTGTTATTTGCCTCTTTTTTTTAACTAAACCGAGGTAGTAAACTTATAAAACCCGAAAAAAAATTAGCGGCCTTAGGCCGCCGAGTAAAATCAACACAAATATTTTCATTATACAAATTTACCCCCTTAATGTTAGTTATATGGTGAACACATTTGATCCAAATCTCAATGTTTCAAGGGGGACACACACGCGTTGCGCATCTTGATCACTTTAGGTATTTTGCTGCACTCATCTTAATCGCAGTTGAGAAAAATCAAATAAAGAGCTCACGAAAAAAAATATTAGCCCATCCCAACACGAATTCCTGGTTCCATCGCTGATCTATATTATCCAATTTTTTCTTAGCATCAACCACTTCGTTGATGTCATCTGTTAATATATTAACAATAAGTGTAGATGACAAATTACCAGACATATTAGTGCTTTTAATAGAAACTTCATGCACATGCTTTCCTAACATATTGCATATTATCTTTCTTTTTTCTTATCTTGCTTGTCATTTTTCCCGTTAAGTTGTCTAAAGTGTGATCCATAGGAGAATTGAAAAAGAAAAAGGTAATTACTTTTTTTTTTAATTAGGAATGGTTTCATAAACAAGAAGAAGCTCTGTTGCGTCACCTAGACGTATGCCTCCTTGTTCTTCCTACCTTTCATGAGTTCTGTTCATCAATCCATCACCATTTGTTTTGCCTGTTTTGTTAGCTACATATCTTACATTTACCAGTTCCTTACTATCAAAGAGCCTAATACAAGTCTATTCTTCTATAGTCTCACCAGTCTCATACAAAAACTCAAGTTGTTCACAAGTTTATCAGGAAATAACTACAATAATACTACTAAAGTTAACACTGAACCATCCCAGAGCTCAGTGTTTCATTACAAGAGTTAAAACATTCAAAACCCTGATTGCCCAAATCCCCGACATTCAAAGCTAAATTGCATTCATCAAAATATCAAAATTCTAACACAAATTACCACAGAATTACCAATTGTTCATCAAAAAACATGCAAGACTACCTCTTGCTCAACCCTTAACAGTTACAACTATAAAAGCACACAAATTCAAAGAACTGCAAACAAAGTCGACCTCTCTTCAAGAAGGAACAAGAAACTTACCATCATCAACAACAACAGATTTAAGAAGATTGGGATAAAAGGAAGTTACCAGAAAAGCCATTTCATAAAAAACCTGCTAACTGTTTTCAGGCTTTATGCACAACCTGAAAATCTGGCTTCTTCTAGTAACCTTGTAGTGTTCACCACAATTCATCCCATTCATCCCCTTCACAACATTCACTATCTTCATTTTCTGATGAAGCAGGCGAAGTCCCACTGGAGTATGAATCATCATCCCTATCCTCTTCATCTTCACCATCTGAATCAGGCACATTCAAACTTACCTTCAATCTTTCTGGTTCACCCTCATTCATAGTCCTTGAGAAGATCTTGGGGTTGGCAATTTCATACTCAAACCGGCTCGTTAAATGCTTTTCATTATATCCTCCCATGATTGTTCCTTTCATAACTCTTAGAAGCATCTGAATCCAAATCATTGGTCTCCATCTCTCTCTCGGACTCAAACCCATCAGTTGCTTCAGAATCAATTTCAGTTACACTTCCATATTTGGGTGCCTTTGCTTGCTTCTCTTCCCATTCCTCATCTTTTCTCTCTCGCCTATCAAAATACTTTGGTAGCCATGCATCATACAATCTCTCAAGTCTTCTCTTTTCTCGCTCTCGCGCAACCTTCTCTTCCTCCCTTTGTCGGATTTGAATTTTTAACTGCCGATCAATCTCAGAACGCACATCTTCCTGCAGTTTCTGTAATTTTTCAATCTTTATTGAAGAAAGAAGAGCCTTGGCTTGTGTATATTCTGGTGAATCTGGTGATGCATCAAATGATGGCAAAGGAGAATCTCCAAGAATTCTCCCACCCCTTCCACTGTGAGAAGACTCGCCGACCATTTCTTAGACTTTCTAAATTCTCCCTAAACCTTTCCTTTTTTGGTGAAAGAAAGTTAATTTTTCACTCTGAATATGCTAATTACCCTCAAAAACCACCTTTTAAATCCCGCACCATACCTATTCATTACCATTTAAGGCGCTTGGTTAAGCGTCATGTCGCTTTGTTTACCACGCCTCTTCAAAGCCATGCGTCTGATTTTACCCATCCAAACCATAATTACCCTATCAAGACCTATATTCAACACCTAATCTTCATTAAGACCTTCACTTTCTTTGGAACTGCCATTAAGGGAGTATTTGGTGGGTTACCAAACTTTGATATTTATCTTTGGGGTCTAATTAACACTTTATGTTTTATGCATACTAGGAGATGGCAGCACCAGTTGGGAGGCATCATCGCAACCTGGGGAATATTAGACAGAAACGTCTCTAGCCTATCTATCAAACCTAACCACCCAGCAAGCATAAAAAAACTTCCCCCTCACCACCAATCCAAACAAAGAAATTTCCCCCTCTTTTCTACCACTATTACGTTTGGCAGTTTACATCATCACCTAAATGTCATCATGAATAATGACAAACCAAATAAATGTTCAACAACCCATATCCATGTCACTTATCCTCAATCCAATCTGTCTCAAATGTTACAACAAGGTACTATTAGAACCGTCTTCTTGTGTCTCTCTCCTAACAATATTCACGTGAATACCTTAGTCCAAAGCCAAACTCAAAAGCATGGAAATGATAGCGACATTCCATATGTCAACCCTCTTCCCCAAAGCATAATCTGCAGCTATCCTACAACAACCTTATACCAAAACTCTCCTGACATTTTCTCTTACTATGGTCAAGAACTTTCTCATTCCTTTTTTAAGGTTCAAATTCAAAAAACAACAAACTTCTCCTGCATTTCCCTCTTCCACATCGTCTGCTACCTTTTTAAAAACAGTATCAATAAGATATTCTTTTCTCTATCTCTACATTTTTTATTAGTTACTTGTAACTCTGATCTCAATCAAATTATATTTTTATATACCCATTGTTCTTATACTATGAAAATCCCCTCTTCTTCAGATAATTCCCAAAACTTGAATCTTGAAATTCAAACACTCTCAAACCAAATGTCTGAAAAATTAAACCTACCTTCTTCTCTAACTAAACCAGTCTTCATTGATAAGAAAGTTGTCCTAGCAGAAGCTGATACTAACTGGAAATGGTGTATGGCAGGATATGTTTGTTGTGAAACTCTGATCCCAACCTCCTCAATCAGATATTACATCTGCAACAATTGGCATCTAGCTCAACACCCTACTGTCACTACTTTCAATGGTCAGAGGAACAAAGTTCTCATCCGTTACTTATCTGAAGAGGATTTTAACAGAATTAATTCTCAAAAACCTTGGTTTGTCTGTGGTTATCTAATGGTGCTAAAAGTTGTTCCAATTGAAGGTTACCAAATCACCAACTCTTCTTTGATGAAGAAATTATGTGGTTCATCTTGTGTAACATTCCCAATGAATGCACAGAGTTTGAAGATCTTAAGCTCCTCACTCTAAATATGGAAGAACTCATAGAAGCTCAGAACCCGTTTGGTAAACATCCTTTTAAGAAGAATGTCAAAGTCTGCATTAGAATTCCAGTCCAGAAAGCACTACCAACAGGCATTCCGCTTTTCACAAATAGTAGGAATGAACCTTTCCTTATTGAATGTAGACACATCAAAGTTCCAAGATATTTCTGTACCTCCTGTCGCATCCTTGGTCACAAAGATCAAAACTGCCCTGCTTGGAAACTAAAGTAAAAGAAGATTAAATATCTGGATGCTCGCTGCAGTGATTACACTCTTCAAAGTGTCTCAAAGTTAATGATTCCTTCAGCAATCAAACAAGTAACTTCTTCTTCTGATGGTGACACTGAAACCAACATGCAACACTCTGAGGTTATACCAGATAATCAAATGGAATCAACTGCAACTGAAGTGAGTGTTAAAGGCAAGACTGTAGCTGTTGATCAAAGAATGGAAAACACTACTCAGAAAAGTTTGTCAAACATTTTTCAAATGGGCCCCTTCGTCAACAGATCCACTACCCTGAAAATCTTTGATGTTGGCCCTGTTCCAAAACACCCAACTCAGTTAGAAAATGACTTGCAAATTATCTTAAAGAAAGTTACTACTCAAAATGTTACTGTTGCTGCTTCTATTACTGGTTCTTAATCTACTCCAAGTGGACCGATTCGTACTACTAATTCTTCAAGAAGGTTCAAAACTGCTGCTACCCTAAACACCAGCTCTATAATCACTAGAGGAGCAGGAAATTCTGCTGAACAAGAAGCAATAACAAATCTCAAAAGGAAGATTAATCCAAGGTCGGATTTTAAGAAAACGCACCAGAGCTAACTCAATTGTTTCCATCCTAGCGGTTGTCTCTGAAGAACAAACATCTAATGAGCCTGATTATGCTCAAATGTGCACTCCAATTACCAATTTGGGTGAATTACCAGATATAGATCTCTCAACTTGCTCCCTCAGTACCCAACCTTTCTTCAACTCCTTTGGAAGCTATAACGTTCCTGCTGATAACACCCCAGGAAGCAATGATGTCCGCAATAATTCCCCTCTAAATGCTGCCAGTTCTAGTCTCAATTCCGCCCAAAGTTTTTCTCAAAGTGGTGATGGTTCCAATGCTTCTCTTGGTGGTGGATCCGAATCTACTACTCAGGTAAATCATATACCCCACAATCCTATTCTTGATAATTCAAACCCTGCATTTAACCAATTCCCTGTCAACAACATAAACTTAATAGCATGGAACATTAGAGGCTTTGGAAAAAAAATCTGCAAACAAAGAACTTAGTATGCTTTGTAGGAATGTTAACCCTGATATCATTTTCCTCTCTGAGACTAAAATGGGGAAAGATATGGCAGCCAGGAAACTTAAAAATATGGGCTTCCCCTGCACTTTCAATGTACCTAGTGTTGGTAGAAGTGGTGGTCTGGTTTTGGCCTGGAAAAAAGAAATTCATCTGAATGTTGTTTCTTCCAGCTTGAGGGGCATCTATGTGACTTCAAATGATATTATCCATTCTAAAACTTGTCATATTCATTTTGTGTATGGTGAACCTAATAATACCCTCATACCCTCCTTTTGGGAACAACAGTGTCAACAAATTATTGCCCCCATAGATGAACCTGTCTTTGTCATTGGTGACTTTAATACTCTTTTAGGAACAGAAGATAAAAATGGTGGCCTTGAAGTTAATGACTCTGATTTTGAACATCTAAGAAATTTTTGTTATGTTTTCAACTTGCATGATCCTGGTTTTTCTGGTCCAAGATTCACTTGGTCCAATATGCAACATGGTCCTGATTTAATTCAAGAAAGGCTTGATAGATGTCTTTTAAACCAAATTGCTGAGGATCTTTGTCCTAAATTCTGTGTTAACAATCTTCCTAGAGATTCTTCTGATCATTGCCCCATGCACATAGGTTTTAATTATGAGGAAACTTGCATGCCTAGACCTTTTCATTTCATGGCTATGTGGATTGAGGATCCCACTTGCAGAGACATTATAGCTAACTCTTGGTCTGTCAATGTTATAGGATCTCCAGCATATAAACTAAGAGCTAAGCTTCTTAGTGCTAAAAAAGGGCTTAGAGATTTGAACAAATCCTCATTTGGTAATATTCAAACTGATATATCTACCATTAGGAAATATTTGTTAGAGATACAGATTTCTGATCCCACTGATACTACTACTACTACTAGACTTAAAACTAGATTAGAGTACCTCTATACCCTGGAGGAACTTTACTGGAAAGATAAGTCTAGAGAAGTATGGCTCATTGAAGGAGACAGAAACACACCTTACTTTCATAAAGTCGCTCTTTTCAGGAGAAAGAGGAATGCTACTAGATGGATCAAGAATTCTTCCAATGCTATCCTAACTGATAGAGATAGTATTGGGAATTCTTTCTTAGATTATTTCAAAAATCTTTACTCTTCTCAACCCCAACAATTTCAGGATGAAATTTTAAATGATCTGCATGTTAAATTTTCTGCTGAGGATAATGACACTTTAAATCTTCCCCTCACTGCTGAGGAAATAAAAAAATGTTTTTTTCAAATGGGAGGAAAAAAGGCCCCAGGACCAGATGGTTTCACATGCTTATTTTATCAAAAACATTGGGATATTGTTGGTGAAGATGTTGTTGATATGACCCAAACCTGTTTCAGAACAAGGCATATAGCTAAAGTTTTCAATCATACCAATATATCTCTTATTCCTAAAGTTCCTCTAGCTGAGTTAGTCAGTCAATATAGACCTATAGGATTATATAATTTCATTTACAAAATTGTTTCTAAACCTCTTGCTAATAGGCTTAAACCCTTTATGAATAACATCATATCCCAAAACCAAAGTGCCTTCATACCTAAGAGGAGTATCTCTGACAATATTCTCCTTGCTAATGAAGCCATATATTCTGTTAATCATAATGAAAAAGTTGAGGGCACTGCTGCCATTAAACTTGATATGTCATAAGCTTATGATAAATTGGAGTGGTCTTTTCTAGAAAAAGTTTTGAAAAAAATGGGGCTAGCTGAAAATTGGATTAAACTCATAAACCAGTGTGTTTCTACTGTTTCTTATTTTGTTCTCTTAAATGGTAGTCCTACTGGTTTTTTCAACCTGAGAGAGGCCTAAGGCAAGGGGATCATGTATTCCCTTACCTATGCATTATCTGTGTTAGGCCATTTCTTCTTACATATATAGTCTCCAAAGGAATGGAACTCTTAAGGGTATCAAAATCTGTAAAAATGCTCCAGAAATGACTCATCTCCTGTTTGCTGATGACTCTCTTCTTTTCTCCTCTGCTACTACTGAAAACTTTGCAAAAGTATTGCCTTGCTTCTGGGCAGGAAATTAATTTTGATAAATCTGGTATTCTATTTAGTAGGAAAATCCCTGAACATAGGAAATCCCTTTTGGCGAACATTCTGGATATCCAAAGTAGAGATTTAGGCGAAAAGTACCTTGGTACTCCTACTGTTTTGAAAGCTTCTAAAATCCAAACCCATATGGGCATTCTTCAGGCGATGGATGCCAGAATTACTGTCTGACTTCACAAGCTCCTCTCTCAGGCTGCTAGAACCACTTTGGTTAAACATATTGGCCAAGCTATACCTTTGTATCAGATGGGGGATTTTCTTATCCCAAAGTACCTTTGTAGACATATGGATGCCCATCTCTGCAAATTCTGATGGGGAGAATCTCTTGACCCAAAAGATAGGAAGCTCCATCTTTTGGGTTGGGATACTATGTGCTCCCTTAAATCTGAAGGTGGCTTGGGTTTTAGAAAAGCTGAGCTAAATAATCTTGCCATGTTAGCTAGGAATGCTTGGAAAATTATTGAAAACCCTGATTGCATGTTGGCTTAGATTTTAAAAGTTAGATACTTCCCCAGAACTGATTTTCTGAATGATAAATGCCCTGATAAATGCTCTTGGACCTGGAAATGCCTTCATGCTATTAAGGAGTTGATTAAACCCTTTGTTTCTTGTTGGGGATGGAAAGTTTACCGACCCCTGGTGTGATAAATGGATTCCAACTTTGGGATCTGCTACTCCCAACCCTCTTACCCCTCAGGACCCTAGCATTAAAATTGATTATTTCATTGATAACATACTAGAACCTGGAAAGTTTCTAGACTCTCTACTCACTTTGATGATGCTTATGTTAAGAAGATTGTCACAATTACCTTAAGCCAGCTTTGCACTCCTGATAGGGCTTGGGACCTTTCGAAGAATGGTAAATTTTCTTCAAAATCTGCTTACTTGGGACTCAGAGGATTAAATCCCTCTCCCTGTAAAACTCTTTGGTTACATATCTGGAAGATTAGAGTTCCTTACAGAATTCAACTCTTCCTTTGGAAAGCTGCAAAAAATGCTCTCCCAGCTAGAACTGTTCTCCACACTAGAATGCCCATGCATTCTGTTGAATGTGCTAGAAGCAAGGATCCTCATGAAAACATTATGCATACTTTGGTTCTGTGTCCTTTTGCTTCTAAGGTTTGTTTCTTGTCCAGTTTTTGCATAAACACTTCTTTCTTTACTCAAAAAACTTTTCAGCAGTGGCTTATGTTCTGGCTCCTAGATCAAAACTCTAGATTGCCTGATGATGCTCAACAACTCTTTGCTGCTATCTTGTGGTCTTTCTGGACCAGTATAAATAACTTGGTCTTTCAAAACGTGTATGAAAATCATAAATCTGTCATAGAAAGAGCCAGGGAAATGCTCCTCACTAGGAAAAACCTTTCCGTTGCTATTTTCACAAAACCTATAGCTTTAAATCACAAATGGATGCCCCCTTTGGTTGGTTGGATCAAATATAACACAGATGGAACCTTTGATGACATCTCTGGAGATAATGGTGCAGGTTATGTGATGAGAGATTTTACTAGCAAAGCCTCTTTCTATGCTGCTACGGTTTTTGAAGTTTCGTCTGTAGAAGAAGCGGAAGCTAGAGCCATCTGGGGAGTTCTTAAGAAAGTAGTGGAACAGAAGATGACCCATATCATCATTGAAAGTGATGTTAAGAAGCTGGTGGAACAATTCTCTTTGGGTTCTTTTGATGGCGATTCTAGGACAGATGCCATTTTTAAAGACATTCAGTTATTTTCCTCAAAGTTTAATTGCTTGTATCTTTAGTTTTCAACCTAGAATTTGTAATACCGTTGCTCATGAGCTAGCTCAATGGGAAAAACGTAAGAAATCTTCTATGTACTAGTTTATGCGTCCTGCTTGGCTAGCTTCAGCAGTTGAGGGGGACTTTTAGCCTTGTTGAAGGCCTTTGCTTAAAAAAAAAGGGTGTGAGAACATATTTTTGTGGTTGTGTTTGGTTTGCATATTTTATTTTTTTTGTTTTTGGGGTAGTCGTGAAACCTTTGGGCAGCTGTAATCTTGTTGGTATAATCAACTAAGAAAAAGTTCCAGTTCAAAAAAAAAAACACTAAGAAAAAGTTCCAGTTCAAAATAAAAAAAACACTAAGAAAAAGTTGATTCCGAAGTCCAAAGCTACTTGATGCTTACAACTGGCCCCCTTGTTCGGATAGTCCTTGTCAGGTCGAAACTGGACTGAAACAACGCCCATACGCCGGAAGTGCTAGGGGTGGACCAATTGGTCCACCTTACCTCCACCACATGATTTGGTGGAGTGGGTTTTCTCAAATCTGAGTGGAACCCCGAAACAACAACCAATAACTAGATTTTGATGGTCCACAATTGGCGTACCAATTGTGGTCCACCCTTAGCTTTTCGGTCCATAAGCCATCGTCATGAGATGTACCTGTTTGCTTTCTTAAAAGAGACATCGATATTTCTTTTACATTTTAATTTTGGATGTTAAACTTTTACGATTTTGAATATTTTATTTTTATTATACTTGAACACCAATAAGAGTCATTTAACTAAACATAAAATGTGGAATAACATGAAAGGCTTCTTAAAAGATAATAAAAATTACCCACTGCTATGATGTGGTCGGAGCGCATACTTGAAGCATATCGTCCCTCTTAGTTTTTGGACACGTAATGTTAGTTAGTCTTAAGTAAAAAAAAAATCCCATTTTTTCTCTAAAAAAAGGAATGATTAGTTTTCCTTAGAAATAGCTCCCCTCTAAAGCCCTTGAAAAGGAAAAAAAATAAAATAATAATTTTGCAGTATCAAAATATTAAGAAGAGCCACATACTTGAAGTATGTGTCCCGACCACATCATAGCTGCACCGATAAAAATTTGGGTTAACGCAAGTTAGTCTATCCTTAGACCCACCATTGCTGGTGCTTATGCCAGTTCATTGAAGTGGTGAGAAACTGTTTACGAAAAAGAAGAAAAGGGAAATCAAACAATAAAAAGAAACATTGAGTAACATATATTTTTGGTGCTGATTCGTTGCCCCATATAACAGCAGTGATACACTAATTGTTGGTTGCATCCCACGTTCTGTCCCAACGCCTCTCACATAGGAGAGGATTCTCGAACTATGGACCAACAAGAGATTGGTCTTTTGTGCCAAGTGGATCGCATTTTTGTGAAAGACATAAAATTCTATAACAACCCACAGTCAATTAACCATTTTTGTACAATTAGAAATTTTTCTGAGGTATTAATTAACAATCACTATTCCATCGTTCAAGTTACATATGCTTTAACACTATTGTAGAGAACTGATAGTTGAAGAGTAATACAGCTGAGACATGGAATAAGATTCAAGGTCAGATGTCGAGGACCTGGACCAAATGTCCTAGATCCATCCATAGCCTATCAAAAAGACAGAGTCACGTAGTTAGACGCAGAAGACCTGAGTCCAAGTGCGAAGCTAAGAAGATTCTCGATGTTGTCAGATGAGTGGAGGCCAAAAAAGCTGGGTTGTCATAACGAAGAGCTGCCCCATGTCGGTAAAAACAAGACGGGAAACTATTAAGTCCAAGTTGTCGTATGCTTAGTCATCTACATGTAATCCTCGTGTTCATATCATGTATAAATATTTAGAAAGGATGATAAAACAAGTTCATTCTGATTAACAGAAATCATACTCAGACAATTCTCTCTCCTCTCTCTCTGATTCTTTTCTAACCTCCGTCAACCCCAACCTACATAGAAGATAATTATAAAATACTAACTTCACATCACTGTTGACCTGACCACGGATCAGTGATCAGAGTGATCCGACATCGTGAAGGGTATGTACGACGATAAATTCAACTTATCTTTATTGGCACCAACTAGTTTTTAGAACTTCATGATTTCACACATAATATAGATCACAAATCTAATTTTGACGCATGTTTCTAATCACATGACAAATTGCATGAAAAAAGCATCATATGCACAAATATTGACGATATGTGTGTTTATTGGTTCATATTAGGATGATTCTAAATAAGATCGAACTTTAAACTAATGATTTTGAAGAATTTAATCTTAAAAACATAATCTTCGTGATCAGATCTAGCGATCAGTGGTAAGCATTTTGGTAAATAAGAAACATCCAATTCAAATCTTCTGGATTCCTAATAATTTCATGATTGAAACCTTACATTGCTCATGATCATTTGGACAATAATCTCAGATCTAGATAAAACAAATGTTTTGATCATATTGAAATACAATTATATTGTTAATTAAGCATCTCTTAACGCATGAGGTTCAATTCACGATGTATTATGTATGATTTACTCAGATCTATGATTTTGATGTAGGACCACATGTTTATAAATCATTTAAGATACATAATACATTTGTTGTTAGGATTTTACCAACAAATTTTTGATAATAAACTCTAAAGAGAAAAAGTACGAAACACATGATAAACTGTTAATTTCAGTTAATATAAGTGATAGGAAGTGATCTTGCTAATATGATTGTTAATCGTAATTTTAGTAGTTCGTTTGTGCTAATGACCATAATGCGAAAAAATTGAGCAATGCTTAATCAATGATTATCAAGATATGAAACAAACCGACTTAAAACTTTCGACGCTTAAATGATAGGCAGTGATCCTTCAACAGTCAGATCTAGTCAATGATTTTTATCTTGACTAAAGTGCTCAATTCACAGTTACTTGATAGACACATTTTCGTGTCTATTTTGCTCAATTTTCAATAATTATTAGTGCTCACTATGGTGCTTATTGTGTTTTTCTTATGTGTATGTAGGTGTTTTTGGCGAAATAAATTCTTGTGGAAAATGCTGCTCGAAAAGTGGTGTTTGAACCTCCGGAGAAAATTACTAAAGGCTCCCGGAAAAAGTGTTAAAGGCACCCGGAGGAGTTAATAAAAGCACCCAGAAAATTACTATTTACACCCCATAAATTACTATTTATACCCCATGAAAAGTGTTAAAGGGATTCTGATGTCGGATAAGGGGCACCTATCTTCTTCCCAGTTTGAATTTGATTTTGGTGGGAAAATTAGGAAAGGCCTAGGGTTCGATTTTTTGGCAACTTTTGGACAGATTCAATCGCTGGATTTGGTTGGATTGGACTCAATTGAGTTAAAACGGCTTGGTATGGTAGTTTGATTCGACTAACTTGAGCCAGATCGTTTGGTATTTGAGGAAACAGAGTCTCAAGTTCTGATGAGTTATTTTTGGTAGTTACATGGAGATGTGGGAAAAGGTACCTTTCCCATTGTTCAATGTTATCAAGAAGAGAAGATTTAGGTTAAAAAAGGAAGTAGAAGACGCGTAAAGAAAATAATTAGAGAAATAAATCTCGTGACTTTCCAGAAGAGAAGAATATTTATTTGAAGATATTTTGGGGATTTTTTCGACCTTGTGATGTATAAATAAGGTGATGGGAGGCCACAAAAAAGGATTATGGAGTGTTATGAGGTGTATAAAAAAACACTCTCAAAATGTTTATTCATAGGTCAAAAGGTGTTTACAATGAGGAAAAGAGAGAAACATAATAAAAAACAGTGAATTTGCAACGCTTAATTGAAGTAGTTTTGTTGGTTGGTTAATTGGTCACATTTTATTCATGAAATGGGTTGGATTGGTATTATTCTGGATACGGAAAAATAATTCTAAGCGCGTTCTTCCGTGCTTCCAGACATGCTGAGCTCCACATATTCTTGTACAATCAAAGGGGATCGATTTCGCGAAAGATGAAATCAGTAAGTGGAAACCCACGGATCTTTAATCTTTGTTAGATCGTCAGTCTAAAGTTGTACTGGTAATGTATAAAGAGGTATAGGCTTCATATGGATTAATCTACAAGATGTATTTGTATCTTCCATGTAACTGTCGCTGTAATTGTAACTATCGCCTGAAATGTAATTATCAATACTGATTTCAGAATGAAGATAACTATCATCTCTGTTACAAAGGTACAGTTTATAAGAACTTTCGCAGATTATAAGAATTGTACCTTTGTAACAGAGATTCTGGAACGCCAACTAAGCGTTGCAAAGTCACTGTTTTTTATTATGTTTCTCTCTTTTTCTCATTGTAAACACCTTTTGAGCTATGAATAAATATTTTGAGAGTGTTTGCGGCATGATGAGCTAATCCCTGACACTGGGAGGACGGACAAAGCCTTATTTCACAATTGTTTGGTAACTGCGACTACTAATTTTCCCATAGTCTACGTAATATGAGCAGCTCAGGGGATCATATACTAAGTAGTATGGATACCTCAGTTGAACTGATATTGTTGAGTAAGTAAAAGGTATGTTCGAAATAAGATCTACTCAGAAGATCATATACTAAGTAAGTAAAGATACTTCGCAAGAGCAGATGCTAAGAAACCAAAGGTATCTCTGTAATACAGAGACGAGTAAGCAAATAAGCTAAATAAAGAGATATCTCTGATGAACAGATAACTCAAAAAACAGAGATAGCTCAGAATACATAGATAACTCAGAAAGTAAATCTCTAAGAGATAAGATAATGTAAGTGCATCTAAGTTATCAACACACAAGAGATTACGTGGTTCGGTTAATCTTAACCTACGTCCACGGGTAAAGATGATAAGTTTATTATTGATCTTGTTACATTTGGGTGGAAGAACTCCATTTAAGAAAGTATGAAGCTCTAGTAAATGAGAGAGAAAGTAGAGAGATGAGTCTTTTCTATAATCCTAGATCACCCAAAATACCCTTTCTTTGTTGGTGAAGCTTGGTATTTATAGCCTCTTCTTCTCCAGATTTATCTTTCCTGTCTTTGGGTCCATCATATCCAGATATATCTTCTGTACCAATGGTACCTTCGTTCACCGCAAGCTTTATCCAATCGGACTCTGCCACCTCAGCTGACCCACGTTCCTTTGGGAATTACCCAGCCTTAGTACAGATTGTACCTTCGTTGGCCGTCCACCATCTCCAATCAGACGATGCCACCTTAGATTCCCTCACGTTCCATCGTGAACTGTGAAACCTCCGTACAAGTTGTACCTTCGTTAGCCGCGTACCTTCGCCAGTCAGAGGATTCCACGTACTCTGAACCCACGTGGTTGACGACTGTGCCTTTGTACTAAAAGTTGTGCAGACTGCTCAGCTACCTCTGACAGACAGACACACCCATGTGCCTATACTACAACCTATTGCTTAATAATTAAGCAATCTTGGTAGTGATTTGGTGTACTCCGTTGTAGCGTACTTTGATACTCCAACCTTAACATTGCGCCACATGTTGATAGAGATAACTTCATAACTTAGCATCCTAAGGAGAGATGCAGTGTGCGTTGTTTTAACATTATAAGTTACTTCACCTATAATATTGTGCCATGTGGCATGGTAGATTTTTGGTATCTACTGTTTGCCCCTTTTCTTGAGGATTGTTCGAAGAACGATCCTTAAGTTAAAATCCTGATCCTCCTTCGTTTATTTCGCTGAAATATCATCGAAGTATCAAATAGGTTTGCTGAGACACCTTCGAAGTATTTTGTTGAGGTACCTTTGAAGTATTGAAGTAGTTTGTCGATGTAGAGAATTATCGAAGTAATTTACTAAGGTACCTTCGAAGTATTGAAGTATCGAAGTAATTTACTGAGGCACCCTCGAAGTATAGAAGTATCGAAGTAATTTGCTGAGGTGTCTTCGAAGTATAGAAGTATCGAAGTAATTTACTGAGGTACCCTCGAAGTATAGAAGTATCGAAGTAATTTGCTGAGGTACCCTCGAAGTATAGAAGTATCGAAGTAATTTGCTGAGGTACCCTCGGAGTATAAAATTATGATGCTAATATTATCACACAAATATGCATATGTTTGCATGTATGTATGCATGTGTATATGTATGTATGCATGTGTGTACCTATGTATGCATGTACGTACGTATGCATGTATGTGTGTATGAAGTCCACCCCTTCGTTAAATGAAAGCTGAGACTGGGGTAGTGGTTTTCACCCTTTTAAAAGCGGAGCCTTCGCTCGCTGCTTAGGTATTTTTGCTAACTTTTGGGTTAGACGTCATTTGTTCAAGATATAACGGGGCAAAAGGGTACCCCCTCTTAGCATGCAACTAAGTTTTAGCTGAGTTTGAGCTTATTGATTAGGAGTATATTATTTACCTTTTAGTTTTTCTTTCGGCTAAGGTGACTCTAAGATGTCTTTTTACTTTCCTGGTATGGAGTTGTCTCACGGTGTACCTTCGTTGTTGTAACTTCACTCCTTTGCAACGGAAGTATACATTTTGGAACCTTTATCATTGGTTAAGCTTTTCGTCGTATTGTTGTACCTGCGTAAATAAAATTCGTACATACGAAATTTGGTATTTTTCACCTTTTGGTAATGTGTGTTATAGCATTTTGCTTGCTTTGTTTCATAATATTTACTTGTGTGACATAGTATATCAAGTTTGTTTGCAAAATCAAGCCATCGCTCGGTGCTAAGGCATGATTAACCTTTGGGGGAACATTTATCGTCCTACCTAAGTATCCTTTGGCCAGAAGGTACCGTGGTGGCAAAGGTTCCTACGTGGGCAATAGTTTTCCTGTAACCCTACGCGTTCAGCGCGAAGACTGCTTTACTGCGACAAGGTATCTCTATAGGGGATATCTTACTTTTTCTTACTTCCTCATGAAGGGAGCTATTGCCCCGAGGATCCGAGTATTGACATATGCGCAGTTATATCTTGCCTTGCCTCATCGTCAATTATGATGGTGGGTGTCATTTCTAACCCTTCGTTTTTGTCGTCAACTCTGACGGTGGGTGTCAGTTCTAACCCTTTGTTTTTGCATGTTTGTTTTATTTCACACGCATTAAAAGCTATATTCCAAATCCAAGATTTATATTGATTGCTATGTATGTAAGCATACCTTACAATTGTATGGTGGGTTTTGAAAGAAACCTACAAACTGACCTGCAAGTGCACATGGTCAGTTGTAGCTAGTGATGGGAAGAAAGGGTTTGTCCACAGGGACTTGGAGGGGGCTATTGAAGTTTTCTAAGCTAAAATGGAGCTGAATGGAGGCAGTAAACAGTAGCATGCAAGGGCCTTTGAATCCACTACTTGATCCTAAGCTAAGGCAGTGCCTAATCAAATCATTGTTCTTGTTTCATTTCAGGGAAGATCATAATGGATGATTTTCTTGGCTAATCTTTACTCACTTGCCCCTAGCATCAGCTGTCTTCTTACAGCACAGCTGATCACAGGCTTGTTGTTCAAGAAGCTATCTATCACCCTAAGACAGTTAAACACAGTCCTTCAAATGGACTGAATTCTTAGCTACCATCATTCTTTCACCCCTAGAATCAGTTGTCTTCTTATAGCACAACTGATCACAGATGCATTCACTCAAGTAGATATTATCAGTCCTATTAAATTTAAGCACTACAAGAACAGTTAACATGATCATGGATTATCCTAGCATACAATTCAAGAGCTTCATCTAAGCCTTAGCATATGAAGTTAGAACATATTGAAACTAATTAACAACTGGAATTGAAGTTGAACTAAAACATTGAACTGAAATTAAAATTGGAATTAAACTGAAATTAACAGGACATTAAAATTAAACCTACTCAGACCCAAATTGGGGGTTAACTTGGCTAACCCAAGAACACCCCTACACATACAACACCCCCTCTATTTATACCCAAAAATATGAATTAGGGTTCCATATGTTCTTCCCCAAAAAATCCCCAAAACAGTAAAATTAGGGTTACACAATTTTTTACCTAATTTCTCTGATAACTGCTCCCTCACTTCGACCCATGCTTGTACTTCGCCTCCTGCTCCTCTCCGTGCTTCTCATGCCCTAAACCTAGTTGTTCCAACAAACCCTAATCTAGGTCAGTGAGATACAGTTGGGGGTTAGGTGGAACAATTAGGTTCTAGGGAGATGGGGTGATGTTGTACAGAGTGGTATGGTGGTGGTTTGGTGGCTGTTGCAGGAGGGTTGGTGACGACAGGGAAGAAGGTGGTGGTGATGGTGGTGCGGCAGGGTATGGTGGTTGCAGACGGGGTGAGCTCGATTAGGTTCTGGCTAGGGGTTGTTTGGTTTGTGGGATATAGACTTAGGTGTTTGAGTGTTGAGCGGGATCATCGAACCTTGATGTTCGGTGATGAAAGGCGTAGGATGATAACTTCTGAAACGGATCTAACGGAGAAATTGAGACAGATCGTGAGCGACCGTTGGATGCAAAAAATACAACGAAACTGACGGCTCAAGATGGAGTTAGGTGCTGTAGTGTAAGGCGGAGATATCAAACTTCGATGCACAGCAAGGGAGCGACCGTCGGATGCTTCTGAGAACTGATCTGACGGCTGAAGACGCAAGCGGGTATGGATTTGGGTTTTAGGCTTTTGGGTATAGAAGATGGGTTTGGGAAATCTTGAGCCCACTTCTTCTTTAAGAACAACTTTCTTCTTCTTGAGCCCATTTCCAGCTTTTTGGACGTGCGCTCCATTCTTTGCGGCTTCCTTGCGTAATTTCTCCCGGCTTTTCACCACTTTTCTGCTCTTTTTGCTCCGCAACTCATCCAATCTTTATTTATTACCTAAAAATGCAAAATTAAGTAAGAAAAATATTTATTCTTGAAAACGATGAAAATACAGAATATGGGATAAAATGTAGAATTAATGCACAAAAGATGAGTTAAAATGCCAACAAAAAGGGATAAATATATACAATATTTGGCACTCATCAAATACCCCCAAACCTGAATTTTACTTGTCCTCAAGTAAAACAAAACTAAGGAAATCCTAACTATACCACTGTCGCTGGTCTCTCGAATGCATTTAGCGTATGCACTGAGCCTTTTAAACCACTAAGCGTCCCTAGTGGACGAGTTGAAGTCTCGTGAAGGTTTGCTTAGAACGTACCTACAAAGTTCTAGGTCAAAATATAAGCTCAGATTCCATCAAACGTGACATGTGCAAAACAGTTAAGCTCACAGCAAAATGGAGATGTCAATCTAGCTATCGAAGGCACAATCCTAGCACTGATAACAAAAAAAAGACATGTGATAAGAGTGTAAAGTGTATCTACACATGTGTAAAGAAAGATCTGAAGTTATGACTACTAATCACCAAGAGATAGTTTCTCAGGCTAAGAACTGAGGTCGAAATCTAGCTAGCTGTCCGGACTTTACGAGAATTGTGAATGAGTTGGAGGTATTTCACAATTTCTCGCGTTGTACATCAATGGCATACACCCTCCTTGCTTATTACAACGAAACAACAAAAGATGACTAATTACATGACTCTTATTTACATTGACTATTCTCTCTTTTTATTTTTTGAACAAGAGATGATGGAATTGATAAATACTTGATTTTTTTTTTGTATTTTTTGTATTTTTTTTTTTAAAGCACTGATACACTTTTGATACATAACAAAAAGAAACAAAAGATTACATGACACTTTGCAAGAGGTAGCCCTTTTTGATGCACCTAGTTAAATTCGATGGTTGTCTTTCTTAATGTAACCTCCACCTTCTATCCCAACCAACCAAAGAACAAGCTAGTCAAGTTTCGTTCAGTATTCTAAAGTGATTGGCAATCGTAACTTCCTATCCAACACCTTGAAGATCGAGGCCATACATGTATTGGTAGATCGTGCGCGTGCAAATTTCTTATCACTATGTGAATTGTGCTAGAATCAGGGTGCCTAAATATCTAGACTAAGACTCCTAATAATTACATATTTGCACAAGAGTCAACATTTCAAGGTAAATGAGCTCCATTTTTATGATTTTTCATTTTTTAATTTTTTATTTTGATTTTTCAATTTTTCAAAAAGAAGGAGTTCTTGTTTTCAATTATGGCATATTATCGTGGTATCTACTCTATACCCCCAAACCTAAACTAAACATTGTCCTCAATGTTTCAAAATATGAACAAAATTATAATACAACATATGAAGAGGATCATGTTGAGTAGAGAAAAAGGAAAGAGAATACCCGATTTCGGCGAAAGAAATAAACGAACTTCATTATTCACCGGCTAGAATCCAACATTTTCAACTTAGATAATATTGGATTAGCAAAAATATATACAAAAGAAACCAAAAAGTTTTAAAATTTATCTACTGGATTATATACAAAAAATTCACCATACACCAAAAGTCTAAAGAGTTGAGGATCAACCCAAAAGACAAAGTGTAGCGGTTTCAACAACTTCACACATGAAAGAAAAGCACGTGAAGCTGTGAAACCAAATGAGCTACCCCCAAACCTGGATTTTACAGAAGATACAATTTTGAAAACAAAATCGCGCAGTTTTGGGGGTTCATCATGCACAAGATCTAACTCAAAGTGAACTGTGCTATGGACGGGCAAACATGCAATTTCCAACTGTGGTTCCTCAGATGTATTATACTTAGAAGCAAAATAGTCCAAGAGGACTTGGGAAGCACACAGTTCCAAACCTAGGTTGGGGACTCTCAGAAAAGTCGGTTTGTCAATATGGGTACAAACCAAATCTAGGTTGGGTGGAAGGCCATCAGATTGTGACTTATGTAGGACGATAGGCACATCATTATTAATCAAATCAAAATCTCCTAAATCATCTACACATGTCACATCATGCTCACAATCATCAATCAAATTAGCAAGTTCACACTCAGAATCATCAGAATCATCAACAGTAAAATTGACATTGGAATTAACCCAATTAGGGGGTATCTCGGCTAACCAAGAACACCTCAACAGTAATACCCAGCCCTCAATTTATACAAAAAAGGAATGACGAACCCTAATTCCCAAAACCGAGAAAACTAGGGTTAGGGTTTACCTAAAATTCTTCACCCACGTCGACGACCCATGCTCTCTTCTTGTTCCTCCTGCTCTTCCCATGCTTCTATTGCTTCTTCTTCCATCTCTGTCATGCCTATAACTCTATTTCCCTAATTTCAAAACCCTAAATTTGAGAGGGTTTGTGAAACTAGCGAAATAGGCTAATAGGATGGATGGGTTTCGATGTCTTTGATGTAGGGTGGCTATGGTGTTTGGTGATGAAGCGGCAGTGGCAGAGGTGGTGTTCTGGTGGTGGCAGGACATGGTCGGGGAAGGTGGTGGCAGAGAGGTGGCTCTGCAAATGTCGGGGAAGAAGGAGCTCAGTTGATTTTGGGAGAAGGGATGCGTTTGTTTAGGGTGTAGGTGTTCGGTCGCTAGGGTGTGAGGCGGGATCATCTGAAGTTGATGCGCAGCGAGGAGATCCGTTGGATAATCAGTTACTAATTGAATCGAACGGCACGATGTAAACAAGCTCTGAGCGACCGTTGGATTAGGTGATACAACGAAGCTGACGGCTCCAGATGGGGTTAGGTGCTGTAATGTAAGGCGGAGATATCAAACTTTGATGAACAGCAAGGGAGCAACCGTTGGATTCAACTACCATCTAATCTGAAGGCTTGGAATTTCAGCGCTGTGGTGCTTGGCAGAGACTTCCGATTTTGATGCTCTATGAAGGAGCGACCATCGGATGCTTCTGAGAACTGATCTGATGGCTGAGAACGGAGGCGTTTTTGTGTGTAGAAAATGAGGTTGTGCGCACCATTCTTCGCGGCTTCCTTGCGTGATTTCTCCCGGATTTTCACTACTTTTCTGCTCTTTTTGCTCCGCAAGTCATCCAGACTTTATTTATTACCTAAAAATGCAAAATTAATTAATAAAAATATTTATTCTTGAAAACAATGAAAATACATAATATGGGATAAAATGTAGAATTAATGCATAAAAGATGAGTTAAATGCCAACAAAAAGGGATAAATATATACAATATTTGGCACTCATCAAATACCCCCAAACCTGAATTTTACTTGTCCTCAAGTAAAACAAAACTAAGGAAATCCTAACTATACCACTGTCGCTGGTCTCTCGAATGCATTTAGCGTATGCACTAAGCCTTTTAAACCACTAAGTGTCCCTAGTGGACGAGTTGAAGTCTCGTGAAGGTTTGCTTAGAACGTACCTACAAAGTTCTAGGTCAAAATATAAGCTCAGATTCCATCAAATGTGACATGTGCAAAACAGTTTAAGCTCACAACAAAATGGAGATGTCAATCTAGCTATCGAAGGCACAATCCTAGCACTGATAACAAAAAAAAGACATGTGATAAGAGTGTAAAGTGTATCTACACATGTGTAAGTTATGACTACTAATCACCAAGAGATAGTTTCTCAGGCTAAGAACTGAGGTCGAAATCTAGCTAGCTGTCCGGACTTTACGAGAATTGTGAATGAGTTGGAGGTATTTCACAATTACTCGCGTTGTACATCAATGGCATACACCCTCCTTGCTTATTACAATGAAACAACAAAATGACTCTTTACATGACTCTTATTTACATTGACTATTCTCTTTTTATTTTTGGAACAAGAGATGATGGAATTGATAAATACTTGATTTTTTTGGAAACACTTTTGATACATGTACAAAAGGAAACAAAAGATTACATGACACTTTGCAAGAGGTAGCCCTTTTTGATGCACCCAGTTAAATTCGATGGTTGTCTTTCTTAATGTAACCTCCACCTTCTATCCCAACCAACCAAAGAACAAGCTAGTCAAGTTTCGTTCAGTATTCTAAAGTGATTGGCAATCGTAACTTCCTATCCAACACCTTGAAGATCGATGCCATACATGTATTGGTAGATCGTGCGCGTGCAAATTTCTTATCACTATGTGAATTGTGCTAGAATCAGGGTGCCTAAATATCTAGACTAAGACTCCTAATAAAAATACATATTTGCACAAGAGTCAACATTTCACGGTAAATGAGCTCCATTTTTATGATTTTTTCATTTTTTAATTGTTTTTTGAATTTTGATTTTTTTAATTTTTTTTTTGGAATTTTTCAATTTTTTCAAAAAGAAGAAGGAGTTCGTTTTTAATTATAGCATATTATCGTGGCATCTACTCTATACCCCCAAACCTAAACTAAACATTGTCCTCAATGTTTCAAAATATGAACAAAATTATAATACAACATATGAAGAGGATCATGTTGAGTAGAGAAAAAGGAAAGAGAATACCCGATTTCGGCGAAAGAAATAAACGAACTTCATTATTCACCGGCTAGAATCCAACATTTTCAACTTAGATAATATTGGATTAGCAAAAATATATACAAAAGAAACCAAAAAGTTTTAAAATTTATCTACTGGATTATATACAAAAAATTCACCATACACCAAAAGTCTAAAGAGTTGAGGATCAACCCAAAAGACAAAGTGTAGCGTTTTCAACAACTTCACACATGAAAGAAAAGCACGTGAAGCTGTGAAACCAAATGAGCTACCCCCAAACCTGGATTTTACAGAAGATATAATTTTGAAAACAAAATCGCGCAGTTTTGGGGGTTCATCATGCACAAGATCTAACTCAAAGTGTACTTTGCTATGGACGGGCAAACATGCAATTTCCAACTGTGGTTCCTCCAAGATATTATATTTAAATGCAAGATGGTCCAAGAGGACTTGGGAAGCACACAGTTCCAAACCTAGATTAGGCATTCTCAGAAAAATTGGTTTTACAATATTGGTACAAACCAAATCTAGGTTGGGTGGAAGGCCATCAGATTGTGACTCATGTAGGAGAATAGGCACGTCATTATCAATCAAATCAAAATCTCCTAAATCATCTACACATGTCACATCATGCTCACAATCATCAATCAAATTAGCAAGTTCACAATCAGAATCATCAACAGATTTGTCCTCATGCATCGGCAATTCAATGGAAACATCATATGGAATACTAGAAGAGATATCATTCATTAAGGTCTGGGCAGAGAAGCCTAATGTATTTGAACCCAAAGGTTCCACAACATCATCAGTATAGACATGTTCTTCTAATATAATATCATAATTATTATCATCCTCAACAAAACAAGAGTGTTCTTCCCTAAAAACTATAGTGTTTCTATTCCACTCATTTACCTCTAGATTAGGTTCATGTTCAATATGACTATCATGAGTAGGGTTAAAAACACTATTTTGATAATTAATTTCATTAGGGATAAAAATGCTGCTATGATCATTCAATGTATGCATTTCTAAACTAGCAGTGTTTTGTTTGAGGAGATTGATGTTTTCCATTATAGATTGCATACAAGGGCTCATGTGAAATTGTTCGTCCTCCCCTTGTGGTGATTGATACATGGGTGCATGGTCGTTAGGGTCTATAAATGGTTGATCGCAACCTTGAAAAGGTTGATTATGGTCCCAATAACCACCATCATAATAATCTGTAGGTTCTACAAACCTTGGAATTTCTCCAGTCCGCCTAAATTCATGGAAAATATAGCAATTCGCAATAGTGTGGTCTAAGCCATCACATGCGGGACATGCATAGATTTCAGGTTGCCTAAGAAAATTAGATGTGACAGATTCCTCATGTGATTGCATTTCTAAAGCTGCGATTCGAGCTTCTAATTGATCGATCAGAGATGATTGTGAAAGAAACCTACAAACAGATCCCCGGCAGCGGCGCAAAAAACTTGGTGGGTTTTGAAAGAAACCTACAAACTGACCTGCAAGTGCACAGGGTCAGTTGTAGCTAGTGATGGGAAGAAAGGGTTTGTCCACAGGGACTTGGAGGGGGCTATTGAAGTTTTCTAAGCTAAAATGGAGCTGAATGGAGGCAGTAAACAGTAGCATGCAAGGGCCTTTGAATCCACTACTTGATCCTAAGCTAAGGCAGTGCCTAATCAAATCATTGTTCTTGTTTCATTTCAGGGAAGATCATAATGGATGATTTTCTTGGCTAATCTTTACTCACTTGCCCCTAGCATCAGCTGTCTTCTTACAGCACAGCTGATCACAGGCTTGTTGTTCAAGAAGCTATCTATCACCCTAAGACAGTTAAACACAGTCCTTCAAATGGACTGAATTCTTAGCTACCATCATTCTTTCACCCCTAGAATCAGTTGTCTTCTTACAGCACAACTGATCACAGATGCATTCACTCAAGTAGATATTATCAGTCCTATTAAATTTAAGCACTACAAGAACAGTTAACATGATCATGGATTATCCTAGCATACAATTCAAGAGCTTCATCTAAGCCTTAGCATATGAAGTTAGAACATATTGAAACTAATTAACAACTGGAATTGAAGTTGAACTAAAACATTGAACTGAAATTAAAATTGGAATTAAACTGAAATTAACAGGACATTAAAATTAAACCTACTCAGACCCAAATTGGGGGTTAACTTGGCTAACCCAAGAACAACCCTACACATACAACACCCCCTCTATTTATACCCAAAAATATGAATTAGGGTTCCATATGTTCTTCCCCAAAAAATCCCCAAAACAGTAAAATTAGGGTTACACAATTTTTTACCTAATTTCTCTGATAACTGCTCCCTCACTTCGACCCATGCTTGTACTTCGCCTCCTGCTCCTCTCCGTGCTTCTCATGCCCTAAACCTAGTTGTTCCAACAAACCCTAATCTAGGTCAGTGAGATACAGTTGGGGGTTAGGTGGAACAATTAGGTTCTAGGGAGATGGGGTGATGTTGTACAGAGTGGTATGGTGGTGGTTTGGTGGCTGTTGCAGGAGGGTTGGTGACGACAGGGAAGAAGGTGGTGGTGATGGTGGTGCGGCAGGGTATGGTGGTTGCATACGGGGTGAGCTCGATTAGGTTCTGGCTAGGGGTTGTTTGGTTTGTGGGATATAGACTTAGGTGTTTGAGTGTTGAGCGGGATCATCGAACCTTGATGTTCGGTGATGAAAGGCGTAGGATGATAACTTCTGAAACGGATCTAACGGAGAAATTGAGACAGATCGTGAGCGACCGTTGGATGCAAAAATACAACGAAACTGACGGCTCAAGATGGAGTTAGGTGCTGTAGTGTAAGGCGGAGATATCAAACTTCGATGCACAGCAAGGGAGCGACCGTCGGATGCTTCTGAGAACTGATCTGACGGCTGAAGACGCAAGCGGGTATGGATTTGGGTTTTAGGCTTTTGGGTATAGAAGATGGGTTTGGGAAATCTTGAGCCCACTTCTTCTTTAAGAACAACTTTCTTCTTCTTGAGCCCATTTCCAGCTTTTTGGACGTGCGCTCCATTCTTTGCGGCTTCCTTGCGTAATTTCTCCCGGCTTTTCACCACTTTTCTGCTCTTTTTGCTCCGCAACTCATCCAATCTTTATTTATTACCTAAAAATGCAAAATTAAGTAAGAAAAATATTTATTCTTGAAAACGATGAAAATACAGAATATGGGATAAAATGTAGAATTAATGCACAAAAGATGAGTTAAAATGCCAACAAAAAGGGATAAATTACATTCACCATGTATTTGTTGTTTTTAGTTGATGTTGTAGAGGCACCATGATTGATGTATGTTTACCCCTTTTGCTTTTGAAAGCTGGTTCTTGCAGCTTTTGAAAGGAAAAGTATTTGCATTTATGGAGCCTTTGTCCATGTAATTTGAGGTTTCCTCCTCGTCTTTGTCAGCTACATGTTCGTCTTAGGTGCCACATGATACTTTGCTTGTAGTGAGATGCCCCTTGTAGGCTTCGTTATGGTTGCAGTGAGTTGCTCTTATAGGCTTCGCTTATGCATAGAAATAAAAATTCCTTTGGCACCCTGCGTATTCGAAGGGTACCCTCTAGGATTGAATTGTTGCTTCTTCTTAGTATTGAAGAATTTCTTCTTGCAATGAACTGCCCCTTGTATTAGTCTTTGGCACTTCATATGTTCCTCAGGTTGGAGAGTTAGGGTATACATATGTATACAAACTTCGTTCTTCGCTGCATTTGAGTTGTACAATTGTGGGTATACAAGCTTCGTGCATTTCTAGACTGAAAGCATCACAATAGTGGTGGTTGACAGATTGTGTTTGCTTATGCGTCGTCGTGTGACTCCTCGTAGATGAGTATGGTTTGTAGCCTCTTTGCGTATGTGTACGCCTATGCGCACGGGCTTTGTTGACTTGTACATTTAATTCGTAGCTTTAGATTGAAAACCCATTCTTTGCAATGGTGAGTCTGCCTTTAACAGGCTTCGCTCACATGCATGCCTGACGGTGGTGAGTCTGCCTTTAAGGGGATTCGCTCCCATGTATGCCTGATGCTAGGGAGTCTGCCTTTAAGGGGCTTCGCTCCCATGTATGCCCGATGCTGGGGAGTCTGCCATTAAGGGGCTTCGCTCCCATGCATACCTTCGGATTCAGACTTAAGTTGTAAAATACAACCACTGTTGATGTCTTTGGCTCCAATTATTATGACCTCGACCTTCGTTTGTAGGTCCGGTTTGGGGGGATTGACCTTCGTTGATGTTGTTGATGCTACATACCTTCCTTTTCCCCAAGAAATTCGCAAAGCGATAAGCTTAAGAATTTTAGAAAAACGAAGCTTTGTCCTTTCATGCAAGTTGTATTTTGAACCTTCGTCCTTATGCTTCATCTTCGTCCTTAATTGCTCACACTTAGATAGTACGAGTCAAGGAAAGTCTTTGGAGCTATCACCCTCCGGAGCATTGTTAGTGCTTGTATCCTTAGGCGAGGGGGCTCCTGGAACCTTGGAGTATTCGTTCTTCATTTCATTGGTGTTCTCCCTTCTTCTTATCCTTCAGGTTGCTGTTCGGTGGCTCTTTCTTTGTTCAGACTTACCTCCGCTAGGTTGCATAGTATTGCATCCTATTGATCTCCCTTGATTTCCATATGAAAATACTCGATCCAAAGATAAGCTCCGCTTTTTCCCATGGATGCTCGTACTTAGATATGTACGAGCCAAGGGCAACCTTCGTAATAGTCTTTGACTGCTGAGAACGTGTATGGACACGTTCGAGCCAAAGATAACCTTCGCATTTTCCCTTTGATTCGCGTACTTAGATACGGACGAGCCAAGGACACTCTTCGTAATTGTCTTTGGCTGTTGAGAATGTATATAAATACATTCGAGCCAAAGATAAGCTCCATCTTTGCCCCTAGATGCTCGTACTTAGGTAAGTATGATCCAAGGACATCCTTCGTAATTGTCTTTGGCTGTTGAGAATGTATATGAATACATTCGATCCAAAAATAAGCTCCATATATGGCCTTGGATACTCGTACTTAGATATGTACGAGCCAAAGGTAGCCTTCGTAATTGTCTTTGGCTGTCGAGAATGTGTATAAATACATTCGAGCCAAAGATAATCTCCATCTTTGCCCCTGGATGCTCGTACTTAGGTACGTATGATCCAAGGACAGCCTTCATAATTGTCTTTGGCTGTTGAGATTTTATATGAATACATTCGAGCAAAAGATAAGCTCCATATTTCCCTTGGTTGCTCGTACTTAGATATGTACGAGCCAAAGGTAGCCTTCGTAATTTTCTATGGCTATTGAGAATGTGTATAAATACATCCGATCCAAAGATAAGATTTGTATTTGCCCTTGGATGCTCGTACTTAGATATGTACGAGCCAAAGGAAGTCTTCGTAATTGTCTTTGGCTGTTGAGAATGTGTATAAATACATTCGAGCCAAAGATAAGCTCCGTATTTGCCCCTGTACACTCGTACTTAGATATGTACGATCCAAGGGCGGCCTTCGTAATAGTCTTTGACTGCTGAGAATGTGTATAAATACATTCAAGCCAAAGAAAAGCTCCATCTTTGCCCCTGGATGCTCGTACTTGGGTACGTATAATCCAAGGACAGCCTTCGTAATTGTCTTTGGCTGTTGAGAATGTATATGAATAAATTCGATCCAAAGATAAGATTTGTATTTGCCCTTGGATGCTCGTACTTAGATATGTACGAGCCAAAGGCAGTCTTCGTAATTGTCTTTGGCTGTTGAGAATGTGTATAAATACATTCGAGCCAAAGATAAACTCCGTATTTGCCCCTATATACTCGTACTTAGATATGTACGATCCAAGGGCAGCCTTTGTAATAGTCTTTGACTGCTGAGAATGTGTATAAATACATTCGAGCCAAAGATAAGCTCCATCTTTTCCCCTGTATACTCGTACTTAGATATGTACGAGCCAAGGGCAACCTTCGTAATAGTCTTTGACTGCTGAGAACGTGTATGGACACGTTCGAGCCAAAGATAACCTTGGTATTTTCCCTTGGATTCGCGTACTTAGATACGTACGAGCCAAGGACACTCTTCGTAATTGTCTTTGGCTGTTGAGAATGTGTATAAATACAGTCGAGCCAAAGATAAGCTCCACTTTTACCCCTGGATGCTCGTACTTAGGTACTTATGATCCAAGGACAGCCTTCGTAATTGTCTTTGGTTGTTGAGAATGTATATGAATACATTCGAGCCAAAGATAAGCTCCATATTTGCCCTTGGATGCTCGTACTTAGATATGTACGAGCCAAAGGAAGTCTTCGCAATTTTCTTTGGCTGTTGAGAATGTATATAAATACATTTGAGCCAAAGATGAGCTCCATTTTTGCCCCTACCTATGTTTACTTAGATAAGTACGAGCCATGGAGCAGTCTTCGTTTTTGTCTTTGGTTGTTAAGAAAGTATATGAATACACTCGACCCAAAGATAAGCTTAGTTTTTACCCCTGGCTTCTTTTACTTAGATGCGTACGAGCCAAGGACAACCTTCGTTTCTGTCTTTGGATGTTGAGAATGTAGATGAATACACTCGAGCCAAAGATAAGCTTTATATTCGCTCCAAGGATTCGTAATTTTGGCCTTTGTATTTCCGTTTCCTGAGAGCAAAAGAGAAAAAGGGGTAGGCTACGTTCCTAGTATCCCCATTACGGAAATTAAAAAAAAAAATTAAAATTAAAACTTTAGTATAGAGCTTAACAGAGATATGTTTGCTGAGTTCGTATTTAATAGAAATGTCCAATGTTTGGGACTTAGTTCCTAAATGAACCTTAGATTCAAAACCGGCAGTGAGTACTACAAGCTGAGTACAAGAAGGCGTATGCGAAAGAAAACGACCCTCAGCTCATAAATAACCTTAGGGATTTTACTCCAAAACTTTTATTGAGGTTCTTTCAGAAACAAAGGTATTCAGATCCAGAAAAGGTTTGCTCAGATATTAAAAAATGATAGAGAATACCATAAGCTGAGTAAAAGAAGGCGTATGTGAAAGAAAACGACCCTCAGCTCATAAATAACCTTAGGGATTTTACTCCAAAACTTTTAGGGATAATTGAAGTTTAATACTCAGGTTTTGACCAACACTAGGCTTTGGTCTAACATTTGTCCAACGTTAGTGTTTGGTACCTGGACCCAATGTTAACTGTTGTTGACATTCTTTGACCAGGTTTTAATTAATTTTATAGAATAAAAATGTTGAGATTACAAATGTACCCTTGAAATGCCCAAGGATCCAACAGCTTTAACAAAAGCATATAGCCTACGGTGAGATAAAACATTCACTAATCTGAAAAAAAAAAAAAACAAAAAAAAAAACTAATTTCTCTGCTCCGCTTCTTCTTCTTCCTCCGTGTTCGCCCAATCTTCTTACTTATTAACAAACATATCACCCCCTCAACCAAAAAAAGAAAATATCGAATACAAATCCCCTATATAAAATCCAACACAAACCCATCATAATAAATCTAATTTGACATTTGGATGCTATTTTTTTTTCTCTTGCTCTTACCTCCAGCAAATCAAATTGATACCCTGTACAATAGAGCAACATCATAATCAAATCGTTAGATCAGTGATACATAAAGATATGTGAGTCTGATTTTTGGCGAGATTTGAGGTTTTTTAGTTAGATTGATTTAATTCGGGAGTTTTGATTTGAGCATCAATTTGATTTTGGGATTTGGGGGTTTTAATTTCAGCATCAATTTAAAGAAGTGTAAAATGTTGCTGCTGATTTAGGTTGTTTAGAGTACAATGTTTTTTTTTTTTTGAGTCTGTGGTTCATGTTTTGAATACCGATAACTATGAATCTGTGTCAAGCTTTTGATTTGCAGGAGAGGAAAAAATGAGATGGAAGACGACATTGAAGAACAAATTGTTTGTTGCAATTGTTAATGGGTTCTAAAAATTGAAGGAATCAAGTTCCAATTTAAGGATTTTGGGAAAATTGAAAGAAATTATGAAATTCTCTTTGAGCTATTAACATTGTGAAATGGTTGGAAATACAGGAGAAGAAGAAGTAATAATGAATTTCTCTTTGGCGAACAAAACAAGAAGGCGGTTCACCGTAATATTGTCATATGCAGATTAATAGAGATTTTCAAATTTTGTGGATTGTGTTATTACTGTCATGGTCGATGTTGGATTTTGCAGTGGTGGCTATGGTGGATATGGTCGACGCAAAGAAGAAGAGATTAGGGTTTCATGATTTAATTTTGGGGATATAGATTATTATTATTATGTAATTGTTAGTAAAGTAAAGGGCGTGATAGTAAATTCGTTTATCAATTAGATTTTATATATAGTTTTTAATAATTTCTTAAGAGAAGTGAAAATTTAACTAAGTCAACACCGGTCAACGTTGGGTCCAGGTACTAAACATTAACGTTGGGCAAATGTTAGACCAAATCCTAGTATTGGTCAAAACCTGAGTATTAAGCACTAATTAGTAATTATCCCAAACTTTTACTGAGGTCCCTTCGGAGACAAAGGTATTCAGATCCAAACAAGGTTTGCTCATGAGCAAGCAAATAACAATAAAATAATAGCTTTTTAAGCTTTGAAGAGTGTTTTTAACGGTGTTTCGTAACCACTTTTTGTAGATCCGTAAGATTTCAAGCTTCTTTCAAGGTTTAATACTCGAAAAACTTGTCAAAGAATGAGAAATCTTTACTATAAAGTAAGATCCAATTGTCTTATTCTTAGATCCGATCTTCTAACGAAGATCTAAAGAAAAAAGATGATGAAATAGCAAATATAACGAAAATCGAGAGCTTTTCGGTCCCCCTCCTTCTAGCGCCAACCTGTGACTACTAATTTTCCCATAGTCTATGTAATATGAGCAGCTCAGAGGATCATATACTAAATAGTATGGATACCTCAGTTGAACTGATATTGTTGAGTAAGTAAAAGGTATATTCGAAATAAGATCTACTCAGAAGATCATATACTAAGTAAGTAAAGATACTTCGCAAGAGCAGATGCTAAGAAATCAAAGGTATCTCTGTAATACAGAGACGAGTAAGCAAATAAGCTAAATAGAGATATCTATGATGAACAGATAACTCAGAAAACAGAGATTGCTCAGAATATAGAGATAACTCAGAAAGTAAATCTCTAAGAGAGATGATAATGTAAGTGCATCTAAGTTATCAACACACAAGAGATTACGTGGTTCGGTTAATCTTAACCTACGTCCACGGGTAAAGATGATAAGTTTATTATTGATCTTGTTACATTTGGGTGAAATAACTCCATTAAAGAAAGTATGAAGCTCTAGTAAATGAGAGAGAAAGTAGAGAGATGAGTTTTTTCTCTAATCCTAGATCACCCAAAAGTCCCCTTTCTTTGTTGGTGAAGCTTGGTATTTATAGCCTCTTCTGCTCCATATATCTTTGCTGTCTTTGGGTACATCATATCCTGATATATCTTCCGTACCAATGGTACCTTCGTTCACCGCAAGCTTTATCCAATCGGACTCTGCCACCTCAGCTGACCCACGTTCCTTTGGGAACTACCCAGCCTTAGTACAGATTGTACCTTCGTTGGTCGCCCACCATCTCCAATCAGATGATGCCACCTTAGCTTCCCACACGTGCCATCGTGAACTGTGAAACCTCCGTACAAGTTGTATTTTCGTTGGACGCGTACCTTCGCCAGTCAGAGGATGCCACGTACTCTGAGCCCACGTGGTTGACGACTGCGCCTTTGTACTAAAAGCTGTGCAGACTGCTTAGCTACCTCTGATAAACAGACACACCCATGTGCCTATACTACAACCTATTGCTTAATAATTAAGCAATCTTGGTAGTGATTTGGTGTACTCCGTTGTAGCGTACTTTGATACTCCAACCTTTAACATTGCGCCACATGTTGATAGAGATAACTTCATAACTTAGCATCCTAAGGAGAGATGTAGTGTGCTTTGTTGTAACATAATAAGTTGCTTCACCTATAATATTGTGCCACGTGGCACAGTAGATTTTTGGTATCTACAGTAACTATAATTGATTCTTTATGACTTTTTGTACTTATTTTAATTGATTTATGATTTTCATTAATTAGTTACGACGTTATTTGAGGATGTATGCTTAGTCTTAGTACTTTTGATGCATCATGCTCATAATTTACTATTAGTATTTTCAAAATATACCTTTGGAAAAGAAATAGAGTCCACAAAAGAGTTATAATTGATAAGAATCATTGTATGCAACACTCGATTTTGATTAATGGTGGAATCCTGAGTCCTAGTTTTTCTCCATATTATTATCACCTTTTGTATATTTTCTAGTTTAATTAGAATTAGGTCTAACCTAGAACCTTCACTAGTCCGAGAATCGAATTTTTATTTACCACTATCACAACCACGCCAATTTTTCACGTCGCCAACGGGACTTGTTTTTTGGTTCAATTTTAAATTTGTTTTATATTTTTATTTTATTTGTTAGATTTTACTTTGGGTATTTTTGTTTTTTGTTGTGCAGGTTTTGCTTGAAGCTAAAGGTAGAAAGTTGGACTTGCCAATTAAAGTGCAGAAAGTCCAAGATTTTTTAGATTTTATTTATTTTCTTTATTTCCTTTTGAACTTTCCAATTTTGATTGTTTATTTTTAGTATTTTATTTATTATTATAAAAAAATAAAAAAATAAAAAAACATGTGCACACATGCCAATTGCATCATCAGACCACCGAGTTTAGGAAAACTCGTGGAAAAGTAAGTTGAACCGATGTCGTGGGCCTTATGGGAGTTACTAGCTGAAATTCCACAAGCCTTAGACTTGTACCTTTGACAAGTATTTGGATGTAGGTATATTTTGCTATAGGTAACCTGAGCTTAACCATTTTAGTCAACCCTGCATTTGCACGTGAACAAAAGAATGTTGAATGGGTATTACAATAGCCAAAATGGACATTACTACTTTGAACATAGTGTGCATAGTGGTTGGGAACATCAACCACTATGCACACTACAAGCAAGTAATTGGACATTACAATAGCCAATTACTATTCACACGCCCCGATTATACAAGCAAGATCCTTCTATTTTCCCTCTGTAAGAGACCTTCAGGGAGTTAGCTGAGTCGATACCTAAGTTAGCTGAGGTAAATAACTTAGTTATGGACGAAAGAACTGCAAGAATGAGTGAACCTTCTTTAGAAGATAACCTCAGGAAGTTAACTGAGTCGACACGGAAGTTAACTGAGTCAACACGTATGTTTGAGTTAGAGGCGGATAAAAATATTGATCGAATTAATCTTAATTGTCAATAAAAAAATTTCCAATATCACCCTTGGAAATGAGGATAGTTATCATTCACCTAATCAAGATGATGAGGTTAGAATTAGAAAAACTACTTTAGATAAGGTTCGACCATCTTCATATTATTATGATGATAAAGATAATGTTAATCAAGAATCTGAAATAGGTAGGTATAGTGATCAGGAAATTTTTATTCCATTTGAGCTTCATAATATGATGTTATTTATGGTTCAAGTCCCAAAATTTTATTAATTATTCACCTATTCAAAAGGATGAGGATTTAACTAGAGATATCACCGTATTTCTTTTTTACGAAGCTGATGATGGTTTAGAGGAACTTGTTTATCCTGATAATACTGTTTTAGAGTCCAAGGATTTGGAAACAGTAGTCTTAGATAAATAAGATGAACTCGTAGGGATTTTAAATATGAGTGAGTATGCATCACCTAATTATAACCTCAAAGATGCAATTGACTATTTTCAGGATTCCGACGATCTAGAAATTAGGGAAATTGTAGCTAGTCTATCTAGAGATAAAACTCTAAGTTTGGGGGTGATTGTGATTCTCCTTGTGCTTTACCTTTGACCCTTAGAAAGATCCCTCATTCGGGATTTGATATATGTACCTCTACCATTTTACAAGGTTATAGCTTTCCCGAACCTAATGATGTCCAAAAAGAAGTTCAGTTATTAGAAGCCCATCCTCTGGTTGATGTGGTTTACCCAGGAGACAATTCCCAGATTAACTTTGTTTTCCCACTAGAAAATTTTCAACCAATTATGGGAATGCATGAGTTTCGACTGTGTTAGTTATTAAATTTTGAGACAAAGCCTAAGTACTTTAGGAAATTATAATCGACACATTTTTTAGGAATGATCATTACTTTATTTCAGTCAACTGTGTGAGTCAAATCTGATTGACTTTGAGGATCCATAATTATTCAGGTTATTATTATGTGCTTATAAGTTTTTATTTGAGTTTTCCCAGACTCTACAACTTGAGCCTCTGGATCCTGCCTATGAGGAAATCCATCCCATGAAAATATTTTATTTAGACACTTTTATAGAAGCTGAACTACAACTAGATGTAGTTGTCTTAGACAAAAAACCAGATAAGGGCGTGCTCGGTTGGTTCACTTTCTTGGTATGTTGCAGATTCCTTTTATTTTCACATGACCCAAAATTGTTCCGTTTATTTCTTTATGATTTTATGAGGTGACTAATTCTTTCTTTTTCTGGCTGAAGACTTTAAACTTAGAACTTCTTGGGAGCTAACTCATGCTCATGTGATGCGGTAATGTCCTTCATTATTTCCTATTCTTCAAGTGGTAACAATTTCTCCTTGTTCATGCTTTTAATTTTATATATAGAACATTGACGAAAATGTTAGATTTAAGTTTGGGGGTACGGGAGAAAAATTTTAGTTGCATTAAATAAACTCTAGAGCCTAGAAAGTTGTGCCAATTAAGGATAACACTAACCAATCTAAGTGGATGGAAACAACTTGGTTATAGGATTTGAGGGACCAAAACTAAGGAGTATATTCATAAAAGGACAGATCTCAGGTGTTAGAGATAACATGGTAGTTGTTCCCGTATCTCGGAGTCGTCATATCACTTTATGTTTTTATTTTTGCAAACGTTTTGTTTCTCTAAGTGATTTGGTGGGGCACTAGTATCTCCTTGATTTCCGCTGACATGAAGGAGAGAGATTAAGTTACCTAAAAAAAGACCAGACCAATCGGAATAATTAAAAAAAATTATTTTTTTTTGTTATTATTATTGTTCAATAAAATCGACCGTTGGGACCCTTGTATATACTAGCTGAGTTGATCTGTAATTAGGATTATCGGCCGCTGGGACCCTTGTATACACCAGATGTGTTGATATTAAAGTTAAGACCAGTATCTCAATCCATTAGGATTCATAGATTTATCTTGGCGTTCACGATCAAACAAATATTCTGGGAAACATTGTTCACCTTAGTCAACATCGTTAACCATATATCTCTATATCCATATTCTAAACTTTTTCATGTGATTTGTTTGATTCTGGATATTGATGTCCATAATGCGACTATCTGAGTAGAGTTCCTTCGCTTATGAAAACACTGGGGGTACCAAAATACACCACCAACTTTTTCTTAGGCAATCTGTATGGACAAATTAAACACAATTCTGGGAGTTAAAAGTCAATCAAGGAAAGTGTATAGAGTTATATCTCTATCTCTCTTGTGATTAAAACTTTTACAGAATTGAATACGTGAACCTAATCACAAAGAGAGTTCTTGGACGGTACCAAAGACCAATGTCCAAAGATCAATCAAGTCGTATCCAACAAACTAGGTCGGATGTATCTACTCTGATTGAATAACGCACAACCTGTGATATTTCAATTATAAAGATAAACAATATAATGCGGAAAAAGAAATAACACAGACACCAGAAATTCTGTTAACGAGGAAACCGCAAATGCATGAAAACCCAGGGACCTAGTCCATATTGAACATCAAACTGTATTAAGCCACTACAGACACTAACTTACGACCAATTAACTTCGGTATGGAATGTAGTTGAGACCGAACTCAGCCTTCCACTGATTCAGGTACAATCGCGCTCCTTACGCCTCTTGAATACCAGTAGGACTCCGCGCAATTGATTCCCTTGGATGGCGTCACACCAACTAAGAGTTTCTTCAACTCAATTAAAGACTTTTAATCAAATCTGCTTCCCACAAATTAAGCCTATATAATTGATTTCCTGAGTACGATCGAAATGGATGATCAAATCAAACGTAGGATCAAGGTGATGGAAGTCGATGGCAATTTTACAAAAGTCTAGCTATTCTCAAAATCTGGACTTATGCAACCCGAAGTGCAGCCTAGATTATTATTCACCTCACAAGTATAAAACTTGCGGAATCGTAAAGTTGATATGAAGAGAACTTTGTGATTTCTATCTATCTTGTTCAAGTGATAAATAAACAATCGAAAAATATTAGGATACTCAAGTTATCAAGATAAAAGATAACTGGACCTGGCTTCACGAATCCCAATGAAGTATTTGATAGTCGCTAAACCCTAAAAGGGTTTCTGGATAGGAAGACTCTAGATACAACCAGGACACACCAAAAAGTAGTGTCGGGGTTCAAGATCCCAGTTGCCAAGAGTTCCCATTATATAGACATTCAAATCATAGGTTGTTTTAGGTTTAAGCTAATATATCTTGGGAACCAAGCAAAAAATATTCACCCTTAGATGAAAACTTTGAATCTCATTCACATGTACAAGATATACACCCTGGTTAGGTAAACCATAACCGAACTGTGTACAAAGACTATATTCAATATGGTTAGCCGAAACTAGCCGCTTTGAACTTAAAATCTTAACACTCATTTTCATAAACACAAAGACATTGATCTTGAGTCACAATCATGTGATCAAATAAGTCTAGTGTTTTCATAGAGAATTGGTCAAATGGAAATTATCTCATAGAAATAATTTAATCGCAACTGAATCATAATCGACATAGTTGGTAAATGCACAGAGTACAAATACATGAGTCGTTCGTGAATCGGCTAAGTTATGGTATGCGGACCAGTTTGCAAACTTATGAGAAAAACCGATTTCCGGAGTTGAGAGAACCTTTTCAGTTCACGTACCGGTTTGCAAACTTAGGTGCAAAACTGAGTTCCGGAGTTGACATAACTTTTTCAGTTTGCGAACCGGTTTGGAAACCTTAAGACTTTACTGATTCCGGAGTTCACAGAACTTTTTCAGTTTGCATACCTGTTGATGGTGGATTTTTGTTAAAGGATAAAATTGTAAAAGCCAAATCTAATACGCTGACATCCTGCAGAGGATAAAGCTGTTTGATAAGTGATGAGTACCTCTTCGCTTTATTAATTCACCTAGGATGGAGCATGTGGCAACAATCCCAAATATTCTGTGAATTAAATACACAAAATTCACCTAGAACGGAGCATGTAGCAACAATCCCGAATATTCTGTGAATTTTTAGCATTATTAGTTAATGCATGGTTTTCCTAGTATTTCCTGTGTTGTTCCCGGGAACTCTCACTATTGGTGCAGTATGATGATTGAGTGTTGCTTTTAATAAAGTAACATGAATATCCAAGTATCAATAATGAGGCATGCACGAAATACCCGTACATGAAATATCTCTCGGTGTGCTTATATTAGCCCGATTGAGCATATTTAATCTGGACTGATCGTATCAGTCTCAGAAACGATCACGGCCACGCAGGTTGACCGCATGATCTAACCAGCCTAGACGAACCCTAACAGGAGCAGGCTATCACCTTAATGATCATCAACGGGCCTATTTATGCCCTAGTCGGTCGAAAATTACACTTCACTTCCCAGCGTGCCAAAACACCAGCCCTAAAGTAGGGTGGCCGCACTGCTTTGGAAGAATCTCGAACGAGAAAGACTGCTTAAGACAGTCTCAAAACGATCGTGACCGTCCAACTTCACTAGCCTGATTGGACGACTTAGATCGCGCCATGAAAGATGGAGGAGGCGCCAACACGCACATTGGAGGGCCCACTCTATCCCTGCCTGATCGGTTTTCTCACGACCAAGCCATGGAGCAACGAACGTTTGCTCGAAACATGGCTGGTGTGATGCTTTAAAGGCCGCGGAAAGTCCACTAGTGTTTTAAATAGATGACGACCATCCAACTTCGCCAGCATAATTGGATGACTTAGATCGCCCCTAGGACCATGAGGCAGGTACAGATATGTTCACCATCGGCCTAACGTGGGCCCCACATGGTCGGTCTCCCCAAAGGAGGAGCATATCCTTCCAAACCGATCGGCCAAAGTTGCATGCGCGTGACCGGCCCAAAAACCCTAATTAGGGGTTTGCGGCATGGCATATGTGTCGCAGATTGATCACGACTATCCATCTTCGCCATCTCGGATGGAGGGTGTAGATATAAACTAAGGAGGTCCAGGGAGAATCAACATGATCACTGCGGGCCCACCTACATGTGTGACCGATCGGCCGAAGCGTAGCAGGACCAGGCATCTCGAAACGCGCGTGATAGACACATTTTTGTATCTAAGTTGTCCTCAATTTTCTATATTGGCAGTCACCTGCCCGTGAATACCTATTTGGCATAATAATTGAGGTGGCTAACATTATCGCGGTGTTCACTCTAAGGTATTTCTACAAATTTATGGAAGGTACGCCTACGGATAGGGTTTACACCAACACACAAGAACAATATTTCTACAAGTTCATGAAAGGTACACCTATGGCTAGGGTTTGCCACGATACAAAAAAAAATAGAAGAAATCGAAAGAGAAGCGCTGGAGTACGTACCTGGAATATGCTTTCCCGCTTTACAGCTCTGCTGCTAGCCCAAGGACGTGAGAACAAAGATACAAAATAAAAAGGGAGAGCAAATCCTTTCATAGGTGTGACACTTTTGGAATTTGATTAAGGAAGGGATTTCCCGTTTTAGCCACGAACGAAAAGAGTCAACCGGGCCCGCAATGGAAAACCACATGATGCCAACAGTACGCTCCAAGCTGAGCAGCGCCAAACGGACACGCCACACCAAGCCAGCGCCTGCGCCAAGTCTATGCCTGTGGCTCCATTCCTATCCAGTACAACACATGCAACTCCATTCCAAGCCAATCCAACGCATGCGGCTCCATTCCAAGCCAGTATAACGTCTGCGGATCCATTCCAAGCCAATCCAACACTAACGGCTTCATTCAAAGGCGATCCGATGCCCAATAATCCACGTCATGCCTTGCCTCACGGTGCCCTAACAGTACGCGCCATACCATGCCATGCCGAGTTAGAACCGTGTCAATAGTCCGCACCACACCAGCACCGAGCTAACGTCCACGCCGAGCCAACGTGCACGCCCAGCCAACGTCCATGCACAGCCATCGACCAAGCCCATTCCCACACTCGAGACATACCAAGTCCAAGCCAGCGCAATGCCTGCGGCCCACTCCCAAACCGCACCAACACCAACAACTTGCCAAGCCAGCGTCTCGATGTTCCCTAACCCAGCCAAGGTGATACATGGCAAGACTAAGCCGACAATCTTAATCTCACCACTTCACGGTCTACACCACAAATAGAATCTATGCAAGGCCACCAAACACGAGGATCATGAACTCTCCTTAACACTGACTGACATCATCTACGCCAAATCCTAATTCTCATGCTACCGCGCCAAGGCATGCCAACCATGCCAGCCGCACCACTATGCCAATGGAAAACCATGCTAGCTACATCTCCACGCCAAGGCATGCCGACCATGCCAGCCGCACCACTGTGCCGATGGCAAACCATGCCAGCCACATCTCCACGCCAAGGCATGCCAACCATGCCAGCCGCACCACTGTGCCAATGGTAAACCATGCCATCCACATCTCCGCGCCAAGGAATGCCGACCATTCTAGCCACATCTCCGCGCTAAGGCATGCCAACCATGCCAACCGCACCACTGTGCCAATGGAAAACCATGCCATCCACATCTCCGCGCCGAGGCATGCCAACCATGCCAGCCGCACCACTGTGCCGATGGAAAACCATGCCAGCCACATCTCCGCGCCAAGGCATGCCAAACATGCCAGCGACGTCTACCGCGCCAAGACATGCCAAACCCTTGGCCCCACCATGCCAATCCAACCACACATTGCCTTGCCCCAACCATGCTAGTCGCACCATGCGCCGATGGAATGGCAAACCCTTGGCCCCACCATGCCAAGCCAACCGCACATTGACTTGGCCCCATCATGCCAAGCCAACCACACCTTGACTTGGCCCCACCATTCCAAGCCAACCGCACCTTGCCTTGGCCCCACCATGCCAAGCCGCCCGTGCCAAAACCTTGGCCCCACTATGCCAACCCGTCCGCGCCATTTTCCTTGGCCCCACCATGCCATCCTTCCCTATACGGCTACCAAAACGAAGGCATGCGACGATCAACGTCCACCCTTCAATCCTAGATGCAAATCCTAGCCGTCCAAGGTCGCCAAACAACGCATGGTAACCTTTGCCCCAAAACCCTAGTTTTGACCATGCCAAACCGCGCCAAGGCATGCTATGCCACATGTACCAATGGCATGCCCACCACCTTGCCGCGCCATACCATGCCGGCCTTCCCTATGCGGCTACCAAAAACGAAGGCGTGCGACGATCAACGGCCACCCTTCAATCCTAGATGCAAATCCTAGCCGTCCAAGGTCTCCAAACAACGCATGGTAACCTTTGGCCCAAAACCCTAGTTTTGGCCACGCCAAACCGCGCCAAGGCATGCCATGCTACATGTGCCAATGGCATGCCAACCACCTTGCCGCGCCATACCATTCCGGCCTTCCCTATGCGGCTAGCAAAATGAAGGCATGCAGCAATCAACGACCACTCTTTCATCTAAGGTGCAGATCTTAGTCGTCCAAGGTTACCAGCTAACGCATGGCAACCTTTGGCCCTAGTTTGGTCGCGCCTAAACAAAGCCAAAACCCTAACTTTTGGCTGTGCCTAAACTAGGCCATATTAAATCCATACTGATCATGCTTTCATGTCACTGGCTACCAAATGAAGGGTTGCAATAATCAACGACTACCTTTCCTCTTAAGATGCAAAATCTCGACCGTCGAAGGTCACCACCTAGACGGCAAGTTTCCCAAGCTCAACTTTCCAGACAACAACAACGTGCTACATGTTTTCCATGAAAACACTCGAGACATCAACGCATGTCACAAACTGGGGGATGCTCATTGGGTATTGGTTTGGCGGTTTACAGCGTGCGGCGTACACTACGCCCGTTATAAGAAAGTGTCATAAGGGTGAGGCGGTTAGTAAATACAGGGAGTAATGGTGAAACGCTTTCTTTTATGGAACATCAATTCCAGGTGTTACCTGTTACCACCTCCTCCCATTTACTCACCCGTTTTCCATTTCTTAATGAGACCAGAGTACGTTTCACTTCGACTTGTATAAATAGGCATTACTTATTTCCACCGAACAACAAGTTCAGGTCAGGAGCATACAACACTCAGAAAATATTTGCTAGCTTTCCATCTGTTAGCTTCCCACTTTCTGATACAAGTCGTAGAAAACAACTACTCTTCCAGAATCAACTATTCTGGTCTCAACACTTTCTTCGCTTCCCTCCCCAAAACCAACCCTTCTCCTTCACTTTGTGACCGAAGCAAGTATGGAACGGCCATTTTTTGGTTTAGGCCGGATTTGTACAGATTGATCTCTCGAATCTAAAGTACTCCCTTGCAGTAAATTTTTTAGGGTTTAAATTCGTTTCTCACCCACACACCCGAAATTACCAAAATCAGCAGAAACCGTTTTCACCCTCAAACAGGGTCGTAGCAACTCTTAGTTGTGGGTGAGATCAACTAAGGGAATCAAGTACGTAGCATCATGCTGGGATCAGAGACGTAGAAGCATAACTGTACCTTGGATCAGTGTGAGATCGATTGGGGTTCAACTACAGTACAAACCGCAGTTAATTTGGAGTAGGCTAGTGTCTGTAGCGGCTTAATACAGTGTGTGTTTAATCTGGACTAGGTCACGGGGTTTTTCTGCATTTGTGGTTTCCTCTTTAACAAAATTCTGGTGTCTGTGTTATTTCTTTTCCGCATTATATTTTGTTATATAATTGAAATATCACAGGTTGTGCGTTGTTCAATCAATTAGAATATCCGACCTTTTGGTTGTTGATTTAAATTTATTGACACTTGGATATTGGTCTTTGGTACCATCCAAGTTATCTCTCTAGTATTTGATAAAGACTCGCAGATTTCTATTTGCTTGAATATATATCAAATCGAGTGAATGAGATATAAACTCTTTGATATACTGTTTATCTAGATTGAGTTTGACTATCTAGTTGATTCTCTAAAATGTATATTGGAGTTTTTCCATACAGATTTCTAAGCGAAATATTGGGTGTGGTTGTTGTACCCCCCGCTTTTTCAATTGGTATCAGAGCAGGCAAACACGTTTTTGACCTTACAAGTCTGTGTTTGTAGCGATCTGACTCTATGGACAGTAGTGTTATCTCAATAAATGCACCACTAGATTCAGGGATTTCAGAATTCTCTTCCATGACTGATTTAATAAAATTTATAGAAGAAATTCTATCTAAACCTCCACCAGGCTTAAAATCCCTTGAAGTGTTTTCAGGGCTTGAAAAGAAGCTTGAGAGCTTATCTCTTGATGTTGAGTTATACCTCCAGAAAGAGCAAGAATCTATTGACAGGATAAATCAAGTTATGATGAATAATATTCATGTTGAGGTTGATATTGATTTACTAATCAGTGAGAGGAATGCTCCTCCTCTGCGTAATCCAATTAGTTGTGATAAACTAAATGAATTACAATAGGAGTTTAAATCTCAGTTATTGAGTGTATCACCTCAAAGCATGAGTCGTTGCTCAATTCCTGATACTTCCTATCAAGATAGTAGTATTGTCTTTTTTTATGAAGAATCTAAGACGTCTCTTTTTATCAAAAGAGTTTCCCTTCGCAGTACTAAAAACTATATGCAGAAACTGTTTTTTATAAGTTGGAAAACAACAAATCAGAAACACAAATCTTTTTGGGTTCTCTTGAAGTTCTTTGATAGACTTATAAAAACAGTTCATTGGGTGTTTCTCAACACTACAAGATTTAATAGTTGTTGAAAAGAAACTATTTCTTGGTGCCATGGTGAGCAAGACATTGTTCACCTCAACACAACTTGTTTGTGTTGATCCTCACCAAGAAATGCCTTGTTATGTATACGGTGAGGGAAGCACAACAACTAAGGCACACAGATTATATTCGGTAAGGCTGTAGAATTCAATTGGACTTTTCTAAAAAGGTATGTCTATAAACTTGAGCAAGTTTTATTTTTTTATTACTTGTTTGAGTACTTATAATGATCCATGTACCTTGCTTATCGTTCATTTCTACCTAACTTGATCTGTGTTTAAGGTTCTTAAATGTTTAGGTTTGAAAACATTAGTTAGGGATGTTTGGACTTCATGGTACACATACCAAGTATGCATAACATCATTTAAAACCAAAATCCATGGGTTTAAGTTCGCAAACCCCGTCTGCATACTGCTCCAGGATACGAAAATTCGTTTGCAAACCCGTCTGCATACTTGACGTCGATATTCGGTAAATTTGTTTTGGCCGTAACTTCTTCGTCCGAACTCGGATTGACCTCATTATTTTTGCACTCTCTTCTTCTTTGAATTCTCTTAAAAATGGAGATGACAAAACTTGAATTTGGATGAGTTAAGATTGGTATTTGTCCTGTCTCTTGTTTTTGAGTATTTTGCTCCGTTTCGTTGCACTTGTTCCAATTCTCTTAAACTTGGGCACTTGGATTCTTGGAGTACTACTCTTCTAAGATAATTTGTAGCTTTTACAAGAATGTTATTGGTGAATCACAAAGAAGGAAGTTCAAGAATGGAAAGTAGTACGCAGTGCTATAGAACTCTTGAACGTTCACAATCATCCTTTGAGAACTATGGTGCATAGTCGTTATTGACTTTGTATGTTCTTCTTTGATTAAGAAAATCTTTTTATACGCCTTTGGTAGCTATCATTGGTGTAAATCCATGCGAAAAAGATTGATTCTACCCTATAAAGACAAATCATCTTGTATGTGCATTACGAGTTTGTCTTGTTGCCTAGGAAACTTCTTATGAGAATTTATTCTTATTTTTGAGAAGGATTACTAGAGTTTGGAATAGCCATTATTGTGATTACAAATTGCTATGTCCAACGTTTTCATCTTCATGTTTTTAGATTTATTGGTTTAAATTCTAAAATTGTTTCGAAGATGATTCTTGCGGTATTAATATTTATGGTTTTATATATTGCAATATTGTTATGGGATATGTGTGTTTACGTCCGTGAACTTTGACTGTCCCATATCTTGTCAAAAGTAAAGTCTTTTGTAAGTCGATATGCATGTATTGATATAAGAATGAATAGACTTTTGACAAATACAAAAGTTAAGCCTATTATGTCAATTATTGATGGACGATATGTTAAAATCTTTTGTTTACAAGGATTATGTCTATTGAATTTCGTTATGTAAATAGTGATGAAAAATAGAATGAATCCTTGTGTATTCCGCAGTATTGATCTTCCCTGATCCATATTTTATATATTACTGTGAGGCTCCGTAAAGTGTCTTATGTTGAGCATTATAACGGCCAAGTTGATTATTTTTATGATTATCTTAGTTGTTGTTCCGCGAGATACTTTATGTCGAGCATATTCAACTAAATTAATCATCTTGTTTGGTTATTTAGTTGTTGCTCCGTAAGTTTTCTTATAATGATCATGACCAATTAAATTGATTGGATTTGTGATTAGTTTGGTTGTGTATTTCAATTAGATAAATTATGGATTCTCTTGTGATTAATCTAGTTGTATATTTTTGAGTCTCCTTAAGTTCACTTATGTTGAGCATTTTTCGATTAAATTAATCATGGATTCTCTTGTGGTTAATTTAATTGAGTATTTTGGATTCAAATTCATACTTGTATGTGATTTGTTATGTCCAAAGAAATCCTTCTTTTCTTTCAAAATTAAGGTCGCTCTTGTTATTCCTTTGGGAATGACATATTATGAGGGAGAGTTCTTAATTGAACTTGTGCTTAATTGCCAAATATTTGTGGGGAGTGCGGCTGTGGAATATTATAGGGGTTATCTTGTATCTTTACAAACTCCTTGATGAATGCATTTAGCTTCGGCTTTATGATTTCATCTAAATAAGATGATATATTTTTACTTTCTTTTGGTCAAGAAATGTCTCTTTCGGAAATTTCATTAGGATCCTGTTCTTGTACCTTTGCCAATTTTATTGACAAAAAGGGGGAGAATTAATATGTAGTTCACACTACAAATACATATGATTTTCGGATCATTATGTAAGGGGGAGTGGTTTCCATGTAAGATGGAGTATTGACTAAGGGGGGGTGATACATATCACCATAGTATTGTTGTTGAAGTTGTGATACAATTGAACTTTGACGCTGTGTAATGATACTATGACACTGTATAACAATGATTGAGAACTATTGTTTTCTCGTTGTTATAGCTACGGATTTTCAACAACGATGATGCTGAACTTACAACCTTTGGGATCATTGCGTACTTGGAAGTGACGAAGATTTCGCGTAATGTTGAAGATTAGGCGTATGGAATAAGAGCTACAAAAGTTAATTTATTTATTTTTTGTATTCCATATGTATTGATAGTTTTGTCACTAAAATTGACAAAGGGGGAGATTGTTAGAGCATTGCTCGGTCGAACTCGCATGCGTTGCTCTCAAGCATGTTTGTCAATGTTAGTGATCAAAACTATAAGTCTTGATTTCTAGTCTACTATAGCTAAGGTCTCGGACTAGGATAGAAAGTGTAGTTAAGCTCAAGAACTCCATGGAAATCATCATACAAGACGAATGACTACTCAAGGAACCGGTGGATCTTCATCGACTAAAAGGTATATGGAGACTTGAACTTATCTATCACTCAAAAGTCTATTTATCTCCTATCTTGAGACAAAAGTCGTTTCTCTTTGTAGACTTAGATTATACACATTTGCTATTTCGAGCCGAGTTTAACTCGCCTATCTATTTCTCGAAATATGTGTTGGTAAGATTTCTCTTTAGCCAAGTTCTTATTTACCTAGTGACGAAAGTCATGACAAGTTTCAATCACTTTGAAAATTGCTTACTTTGACGAAAAATAGTTTGTGAATAACAACTATAGAATATCAACGTCCTCTAAGAATGTTTCAATGATTGAAATGAGAGTTTAGATTATATAACCATTGGAGGATATATGCATTGTTGTGGAAGCACATATATGTATAAGTCCTTATTCCTTGAACCGAAGTTTGCGAACTTTGTTGATCAAGAGAACCGGAATAGTGGCGTGAGCCAAGTCCGCGAACTCAGTCCGCGAACTGGCGGAAGTTCTCGAACCGAGAAATTCTGCTGGAGTTTGTGAACTCCGTCCGGGAACTTAAGTCCGCGAACCCAGTCCGCGAACTTGAGTAGGTTATATCTAAAAACGATGTCTGTGAACTTATTCTTATATAAAATAAGGAATGCAAATTGCAAACCGTGGCTATATAGTTCATGTACTGATTCGAGTGAATTAAATCGTTTTTGCTTCGATTGAGTCTTGTGTAGTTACATAAGATTTCCTTGCAATTGAACAACTCTCTAACTAGTTCATTTGAGTCACTTGAACTAGTTATGGTGAAGAAGAATATGGTTGATATGAAAGTGATCATATGGCTAACCATTTGGTTGACTATTGTTGAACCAACAAATGTACAAGTTTGGGTACAGTTACACAAACCTAGAAACGTGCATTTCATTTGTGTGTAACAAGCTAGTTTTCGATCTAACTGTTGAAAGATATTAGCTTGAATCTAAATCAGGTTTTCATCTAAGGGTGAATATTGAATGCTTTGTTACCACTCTAACATTGATTGGAAACCCTGATTTGAAAGACTATATAAGGGAGAACTCTAGCAACTGGGAAACCTAATTCCCACACCTTCTGTGTGATACTAGTTGTGCTAAGCTAGAGTCGATTCTCCTTTAACCTTTGGTTTCTTCTTCTAAACCAGGTTAACGACTTAAAGACTTCATTGGGATTGTGAAGCCAGACCGATACTACTTTCTCGTAGTTGTGTGATCTGATCTTGATGTTTCTATCGTACGAATATAATTGTAATAATTGGCTTGAGATTGATATCTCCGATAGGCAAGATATAAAGAAATCACAAACATTTCGTCTCATCGTTTGTGATTCCATAATATCTATTTCGCTGCGTCGATTAAGATTATTGTGCGGTGATTGATAATACTAGGCTATTCTTCGGGAATATAAGTCTGGTTTATCAATTGGTTCTTGTTCACCTTGATTTATCAAAAGATGGAACAAAACTCGTAGGTATATTCGTGGGAGACGGATTTATCTATTACTGTAGAGTTTCTGTGTGATACAAATTTGTTTATTAAAGTCTTCGACTTTGGGTCGTAGCAACTCTTAGTTGTGGGTGTGATCAGCTAAGGGAATCAAGTACGTAGCATCCTGCTGGGATCAGAGATGTAGGAGCATAACTGTTCCTTGGATCAGTGTGAGATCGATTGGGGTTCAACTACAGTACATACCGAAGTTAATTTGGAGTAGGCTAGTGTCTGTAGCGGCTTAATACAGTGTGTGTTCAATCTGGACTAGGTCACGGGGTTTTTCTGCATTTGCGGTTTCCTCTTTAACAAAATTCTGGTGTCTGTGTTATTTCTTTTCCGCATTATATTTTGTTATATAATTGAAATATCACAGGTTGTGCGTTGTTCAATCAATTAGAATATCCGACCTTTTTGGTTGTTTATTTAAATTGATTGACACTTGGATATTGGTCTTTGGTACCATCCAAGTTATCTCTCTAGTATTTGATAAAGACTCGCAGATTTCTATTTGCTTGAATATATATCAAATCGAGAGATTGAGATATAAACTCTTTGATATACTTTTTATCTAGATTGAGTCTGACTGTCTAGTTGATTCTCTAGAAAGTATATTGGAGTTTGTCCATACAAATTGCTAAGCTAAATATTGGGTTTGGTTGTTGTACCCCCGCTTTTTCACCTTCCATGTATTTCTAAAAATTATATATTTATGGTGTGTGGAGTTTTTCGCCAACTTATCCTGAACCGAAATAACATAAGTCTTGTATTTCTCTCTTTTCATTGTTTGAAACATTCCCAAATGATAAAATCATTTGCTTGGGAAATTTTTAAGTAATCCAAAAATTAATTCTTGAACAATAAATTGTTTCGAACTAATATTGTTAAGGACCTTTGAAAATCCATGCTTGAATCATATTTCGAGATGTTTAACAAGACAAGCTTGACTCGAACTTTCTTCTTTGCAATAAATCCGCCATAAGTCATATGACATACTCTCAAAAGATAGAATGGTAATATAGCGAGTAAAAATAAAATGGTTCAGTCTTCACATACCTGATTAATGAAGTTCTCCAAATGACTTCGTCGATCTTCAATCTTCGAGGGTGATATCTGATACTCAACTACCAAACTCTAACCTAGTCTGAGACTTGACTTAGTAGACTAGAAATCAAGATATAGTTTCATCTAGCATTGACAACAAGATGTATATAGCAAAATTCGTGGGGTTCAACTGAGCATTTATTTAACATGCAGTATTACTAAGAGTGGAAGACAATAAAGAGAAACCAATATATTTCATCAGCAAGTCGCTAACAGCACTAGAGTCAAGATACTCACAGCTAAAAAATGTGATCTTGATCTTCTCTATCTACTTATCTTCGATAAAGCTAAGACCATACTTCTTGAGTAGGAGGATAATAGTGGTCACACAGTACCTAGATGAAAATATATTTTTCCAAAGAAAAGAAAAACTATAAGAGTTGCAAAATAGGGAGTCCACCAAAATCAGTTCAACATCAGATACGAAAACATGAGAGCTATAAATGCACATTATGTAGATGATTTACCAATTGAGGATCCATACTTCGATTTAATGTTCAGCGAAGACCAGTCAGAAGTGCAGGCAGAACCTGAGAATATACCCGATTGTGAAGACTCATCACTTGACACAACTAGAGTATGGAAAATTTTTGTTGATAGCACATCAAATAGAAAACAAGGTGGAGCTCGAGTAGTCATAGTCACACTAGAAAACAACTTCATTAAATTTTCATATGGGTTGGTTTTTAGTCTAACAAATAATCAGGTTGAATACGAAGCGCTACTCTAGGGACTACTGGCTGCGAAGAGTTTACACTTGAAAAATTTTATACTTTTCAGTGACTCTCAACTGACAACAAAGCAGGTAGAATGTCAAATTGAAACAAGAAATCTTTCGATTGCGAAATAGAAGAGAAAAGTTAACACTCTAATATTCATCTTTGAAAAAATGAGTACCAGAAAGATACCAAGAAATAAAATGAGAAATGCAGATGCCTTGGATTTCCTGGGTTCAGTTATACCCGGAGCTTGTCAGAGGACAATCAAGATTAGAATCCTTGAAAGATCAGTTATCCATGATCCAGACACAGATGGTGCAATGACAATCGGATTTACCAATTGATTGATCTACGCACAACCTTTGATATTTCAATTATATAAACAAATATAATGCGGAAAAGAAATAACACAGACACCAAAATTTTTGTTAATGAGGAAACCGCATATGCAGAAAAACCCCGGGACCTAGTCCAGATTTGAACACCACACTGTATTAAGCCTCTACAGACACTAGCCTACTACAAGTTAACTTCGTACTGGAATGTAGTTGAGCCCTAACCAAGTCTCACATCGATTAAGGTATAGTCACGTTCCTTACGTCTCAGAATCCCAGCAGGACTCTACGCACTTGATTCCCTTAGCTGATCTCACCGGCAACTAAGAGTTGCTACGACCCAAAGTCGAATATTTATAAATAAATTTGTCTCCCACGGATAAGTCTATTCTGATAGATAAATATGTCTCCCACAGAAGTACCTATGAAGTTTTTGTTCCGTCTTTTGATAAATCAAGGTTAAAGGGAACCAATTGATAATCCGGTCTTATATTCCCGAAGAACAGCCTAGAAATATCAATCACCTCAAAATAACTTAAATATATGGTAGTAGAAGAAGTTATTGTGGAATCACAAAGAATGAGACGAAGAGATTTGTGATTACTTTTTATATCTTACCTATTGGATATAAATCTCGAGTTAATCTTAGAGAAGATAGTACTCAATACGATACAACAAGTAAGATCAGATCACGCAGCTATAGAGAAAATAGTTGGGCCTGGCTTCACGAATGCCAAATGAAGTCTTCAAATCGTTAACCTATAATGGTTTTGGAAAAACCTAGGTTAAAGGAGAATCCACTCTAGTCGCAACTAGGACATAGAAAAGTGTCGGGATTAGGTTTTCCAGTTGCTAGAGTTCTCCCTTATATAGTCTTTCAAATCAGGGTTTCCTTTCAATCAAAGCTAAGATAGCTTAGTAGCAAAGCATCCAATATTCACCGTTAGATGAAAACCTCATTTAAGATTCAAGCTAAGTCTGATTAGAACCAAAGGAATATCTCTCCACCGTTAGATGATCTTAGCTTGTTACACACAAATGAAATATACTTTCATTTAGATATGGGTAACCGTACCTAAACGTATATATTGAGTTGGCTCAATAATAGTTAACCGAAGTTAGCCATATGAACACTTTTGTCTTAACCACATTCATCTAGCATTTCTAGATCAAATATGATGATCAATCAAATATGAAAGATAATCAAATGAATCTAATTGTGTTTCAAATAGAGTTGTTCAATTGTTCACTATTTCACTGAAATACATATGAACCAATTGAATCAAAATAGGATTGATTCATGAGAATCAATTCATGAACATTAATCCACGGTTTGCAAAGAGTGCATTCCTTAATTCATAAATGTATTTGTTCATGAGTATGAAAACATACTTAACCGATTTTAGAACTTTAACCACTAAGTTTGCAAACGGGTACGCAAACTGTAGCTTTCGGACTTTGGTCTTGTCCAGCAGTTTGCAAATCGGTATGCATATTGTTGTCCCGGACCTTAACTCATGTAGAACCGTTCACATACTGGTGTGCAAACCTGGTTCTCGGACTTTAACAGTTAAAATCGTTTGCATACTGGAATGCAGACAGGGTTTCCGGACCTGAATCATACAATAATAGTTTGCATTACTGTGTTGTATCCAGACAAAGGTTAATTTGTTCTAAACTCCCATTTCAATCATTGAAACATCCTTAGAAGACGACGATAGCTGTCTCACACAAACTATTAGCTTATAAGTAATTTTCAAGTGATTGAATGATCAATACGAAACTTTCTGAGTCGACATCAAATGATTGTCTGACACAAACCATGCAAGATGTTTCAAGGCGATTTTCACATGATCATCTTTTGACTTATTATTTAGTTTCCAACAAATAAATTGTTTCCAACTAAACTTGTCAAGAATATGATGAATGTAGTTAAAGCAAAAAGCGTCCAACACATATTTCGAGAAATAGATAACCGATGTTAAACTCAGCTCGAAATATCAAATGTGTATAATATAAAAGTCTATATCTTCTTAAGTACAAAACACAGTTTGGCTAAATTATCCTGTGTTAGTGGTGGTCCAGATTTGTCCTCAAAAAGATAAATATATAGTTGTAGTTCTCCTGACCACACCCTCATCTCGCACATGTAAGTTGTGGCCAAGATTTCATCTCCCAATTGATAAATCTATGGTTGTAATTTCTCCCATAAAACTAACGTTTTATGACCCATTAATAAAAATCTAATATAATAAATATAGTAAATGATTTATATATAATAAATACCTAACTAATTAGTATTTCACACTAATTGATGATAATAAATGATTTATTAATTTCTCATAATAATGTTTGTTCCCTAATTGCTCATAATAAATAATCTATTAATTTTTTTCATTATAAAATTTCTCTTAATTAAACATGATAAATAATGTTTGCCCGCCAACAATGTGTAAAGTTCCCTTTTTTTTATAAATAAAAATTTCCCTTAATTAAGTTAATAAATTTGTATTTCTATTAATAAATAATTTTGATAAAAACAGAAACAATATCAATAGATATAAGTTGCGATAGTAGGTTGTGGAAGCGGTGGCGGAGGTCGAATAAATCACTAATTTAATAATATCAGTAGATATTAGTTACGGCATGGGTTAAGCCCTATACACACATAAATAACCACTAATCTGAGGAACAAGCACAAAAGACCTGGATCATCCGGTAACTCATATAATGAAACAGTTTATGTTTTGTTTATGCAATCCCATTAAGCAAAATCAATACTAATACTTTGTTACTTCACTTTGAATAATATTTCCTATGTGAGTGGTGGTTCAGATTTGTCCTCACAAGAGATAAATCAAGGGATGTAATCGTTTGTCATAAGTGATGGTTGTGATTGAGATTTAAAATGCATCTAAGGACAAAATTTATCATGTCATTAAGGTTCCATATACTCTATTAATTTTCCATGACAATATTTTATTAAATGTCAAACTAAAAATGATAATACTATAAATTATTCTACTAATGATGAAATAAATATGTTTTTTATACTCAGGATTAGTTTGAAATTGCTGCGAGCTTTAGAAAATTGTGTTTTTCCGATGTACGTTACTGGATCGACCTATGGAACAAAACAAATTGAATGGTTGCCGATGTACGTTACTGTGCCGAGATCTGTAGAAAAAAGCAATTGAATGGTCGGAAATTATAAACTTGTAGATGGTGGATTTTTGACAAAGGCTAAATTCGTAAACTCATAATTATACGAAGCTCTGATTCAGCAACCAGACGTGAGTATCGAGACACGGGTCTCTCATCGAATTCTCAACGGAGAGTACTTTCTCTCAGAGTACATGTAGATATGTAGTCTCACGACTGGACAACGACATATCTCATGAATACTGAATACTTTCAGTGATTATTTCTATATCGCATCACGAGATGGACGGCCCCTAGACAGCTTGCTCTGCTACTATAGAGTGATAACGTCTTCAGGAACAAACACCAAGTTTACCCTGACTATATAAAGGATATGACTTACCGGCAAGCTCGTATCAGGCTAATTAATGCTCCTAGACAGCTTGCTCTGCTAGTATAGAGCCACAAAGTTAATTATTCCTAATTACAATCGCTCTTATTCCATGGTCGAATCCACGACTGATCCGATGGAATCACAATAACAATTGTTCTGATTTTATGATCGAATCCACAGCTTGATCTCATAGACTAGCAATAACTATACTATCTCATTACTCCGATTTCATGATCGAATCCACAACTGGTCTCATAAATGGTAATAGATAAACCTTAATTACTCTGATTCTATGATCGAATCTACGATCCCATGGAATGGTAATGCTCACTTTATTATTCTGAATTCGTAGTCGAATCCTCAGCTGATCCTATGAATTAATAATAAACATCTTATTACTCAATTTTGTGAATTATTCTCCACTGAATTCCACAATTAGTAATAAATAATCAATAACCGGGCGTCTGAGCTACCTCTAAGTAAGCCCCGATTAAAATGGTGAAGGTGTATTCAACGATGATACACTAACAGTCACCGCACGAACGAGTATTTCAAAAATATAACGAAACGATGAACCTATGCAAAATAGAGAAGAAAATAATAAATAATTAAAAATATCGACCAGGATGGCTGGGAACACGGACATACGACCGACCGACCGTGTCGTGGTCAATCCCACGCCAGTTTTATATTTTAATGCATTTTTATTATTTTCCATGATTTGATGAAAATTCTCTCATTTTATCAAATCTCCTTCGTCTTGAGGAAACTCCTCGGTTTCATGGTATTTCCATAAATCCATAAAAAATAATATAAAATCAAGGAAAGGAGTGTGGGGCGTGACCATTGGCCAACCATCCATGCCTTGGTCCCAACCGGCCCCACACCCACTGTTCCTTAATATTTTATTATTATTATTATTATTATTTCTCTAATTTCATGAAAAAACTCCTTGATTTCATGGTATTTTTGCACAAATCATCAAATAATAATAAAATAAAATAAATTATGAAAACTTGTGGGACCGGGCCTTGGCCGGCCGGCCATGCCCTAGCCGGTCCCACACATCCCTTTGTTTTATTATTTTATTATTAGTTTTCCTTGAATTCATCTAATTCCTTGATTTCATGGTATTTCTCTCAAATTAGGAAAAATTCCCTCAAATCATCAAAATACCTAAAAATATTAAACAATTAGGAAAACTCGTGGGACCGGGCCCTAGCCGGCCGTCCATGCCTTCCACGGTCCCACACGCCCTTGTTTTTTATTATTTTAATATTGTTTGCTTCCTTGAACTCATGAAAACTCCTTCAATTCATGGAAACTCCCTAAATTCATCAAATTTCTCAAAATTCATGAATTTTTCATAAAATCATTATAAAGTTAGGGAAACTCTTGGGACCGGGCCCTAGCCGGCCGGCCATGCCTTCCACGATCCCACACACCCTTGTTTTATTATTTTAATATCTTTTGCTTTCTTGAACTCATGAAAACTACCTTCAATTCATGGAAACTCCCAAAATTCATCAAATTTCTCCAAATTCATGAATTTTTCATAAAATCATCAAAATATTATAAAATTAAGGAAAAGGCACCACGGGACTGTGGTCACGACCGGACGACCATGCCTTGACCACGGAGGTCCCACGCCTCCTCATTCCTTATTTTATAATTATTTTTCATCATCTCATGGTGTTTTCCTCAGTTTCGTCGAAACCCTAATTTTGGCATATTTTCTCGAATGGATGCTCAATTGCACGCCAGAAAATATCAAAATTCTCGGGACTGAGACACGGATGCCTTGGGGACACGAGCACGCTATCTTGACCGACCAAGATTGTCTCTTTGGCTCACGGAAGCTGGTCCCATCAATTTTCACAGTTTCGACCTAATTTGCACAATTGCTCTTATTAGGTCCAAAACTCTCCCAAACACTTTGGATTTTCATGAAGTGATCGTCAGGCGGTCACGGGACAACCCAGGGTCGATTTCATGACTCCATGGTCGGTCCCTCGCCTCATCATAATTAATTAGGTTTTCTCACCTAAGGCTCAGACGAGCATTTTTGAATAAATGATTAAACCAGCATTTAATCATTCTTTCACCAACAAATCGTCAACTCTTCAGGAGTTCTTTGTATTTGCTCACGTGAGAATATGGACACTATCCACGGTCCCATGTAATCGGTCCCTCCTTCGTCCCATGGTTGAAATTCTGACGAACCATGAATTGGTCATCAATTGATCAAATTAGGGTTTCTGAATCCGAGGATCATCATTCCAGATTCTAACCTTAATAATTTTATGACGACCTCATGGTCATTAATTTTATTAATTATGCTCGGTTCAACGACCAGTATTCTAATTAATATTTTTGGTACGCTGCCAATAATCCATCAGACGAGCAACACATGCTCAGACGACCAAATATTCAACAATCCATCACATGAAAAACACTTGCTCAGATGATAAATATTTGTTCAAACCAAGAAATATTGGTTCAACAATCAATATTCAACGATCCATTGAACGGGCAATACTTGCTCACTTCATCGTAAGAACTATACCTCTGTCTCATGACATGTTCAATTCACGAGTTTCAGAACATCATGTTCAACTCAACGACTACATGGACTCATCGTCCCATCAAACCACGAAGTCATCAATTGACTAACAAACCACGAGACGTCAATCGTGTAACTTGGGGGATATCACTTAGGGTTTTGGTCTGGCGGTCTACGGAACGTGTGTTCAAACACACGATGTAATGTGAGCAAGTCGTGCAATCAGTTGAAGGAATTCACGAGGTAGTGGGTGGAAAATAGACCAAGTCTCCACACGTTGAGCAACTGGTTTCAAACACGATCTCCACTTCCCCACTCCTTGATTCCGTCAACTGTCAGACTTCATGAAATCATGGTCTCTACAATTCCAGCAATATAAATAAGTCTCTGAATCATGTTTGAATCAGCATCATCAGTATCATCAATATCACGTCTCATCGACAACACGAGATCATCAACTCATCAGTTGAGAAACTACTCTCAATTGAGCAATTTCAATCACTCAGAGCTTATCGTATTCGGAATTCACACACCCACAATCTTTGATTACCATTGATTCCACACATTTCTCATCTTCCCTCCTACAGATCAACCCATCCTCTCTTGTGACCGAATTTACTCTGGAACGGTCATTGTCTTGATTTAGGACGGAGTACTACAGAATGATCTCTCGAATCTAAAGCACCCCCTCGCAGCGGTGCATCTGTGTGAGGTTTAACATTTCGTTCGGTTCGAGGAGTCTCCTCCGTACGGTTGTCTCCTCAATTCCTTAAAAACCAGCAAATCGTTTTTCCCCATCTACAGATTGGCGACCACAGTGGGAGATCATTCTCTCGGTTGCAATCTCACAATTTCACAAGATGTTTGATCTCAGGTGAGGTTCAGTTACGAATCCTAACACAAACCGTGCTAGCACTAGCAACAACAACAATCAGAATATCCCGGAGACAATTCCGACCTCCAACACTGATGGTGGTGACACTACTCCTCCTCACGCCGAAGGTCATCCACTGTCCGGACGACACCCTGAAGAAGTCAGAGGAGATCCACCACCTACCATTGCTGATCTTATCAAAGCGCAGGAGACTCTTGCAAAGAACCAGACTGACATGGCTGCTACACAGAAGGAGTTGTATAACTATCTCAAAACTCTTACTGACAAGATGTCAGAGAAGACTCAAGAGAATGGAAAGTAGAAGGAGAAATCCTCAGAAGACGGTCATGAAGTAATTCCGATCCATACAGTAGAAAACGACGAAGTCCACAAAACTACTGCATACAACTCATCAGCGAAGGGATCATCGAATTTCATCACTCGCGAGGATATGGAGCACCTTTTGGAGAACCGTGGAAAAGACACAACATCGCATGTCCATCGTCATCAACCTCCTTATCCTGCCGCTACGCAGAGGACTCCACTCCCCAAAGGTTACGTTTCTCCAACCTTCACCTTATATGATGGAACTGGCAATGCTAGGGAACATGTCTCTCATTTTCTCGAATCCCTGGGAGAACATGAACACAATCATGTCGTCCGTCTCAAGGAATTCTCAAAATATCTGAAAGGCAGAGCATACACCTGGTATAACAACATCGCACCAGGGACTATCAACAATTGGGGAGAAATGGTTAACGCATTCTACAGGAAATATTTCTTCGTGTCAGAACAAGTCACCCTCTCCGACCTTGGAAGGATGTTTCAGAGGGTCAGTGAAAATCCCAATGATTATGTGAAAAGATTCAGATTCCAAGCCCTGGATTGTTATGACCCAAACATCACGGAGCAACAACTAGTGGACTTGTGCATCAATGGCATGCTCCCGGTCTACAGGGCCTTGCTAGAAAACCTTCGATTCCAGACTTTCTCAGAGATTCACGAAGCTGCGAAGAAGTCGGCAACCACTGCACCCGCTCTTTTGGAAAGAGAAAAGTCTACAAAGACTGAAGATTCAAAAGACACTCGAGGAAGCAGGCGTCTGATCAACAAGCAGTATAACCTGCAACCTTCAACAAATGCTGTCGCGGAAGGGAGTAAGCGAAAAGCAGAACCACAACACAAGCAGACTTCCTCCACCCCTTCAAAGATACACAAGAAGGAGAATTCGAAAATCCCTCCTCAGCATACGGAAGATCCATAAGCACCTGATTTTCCATGTTCAATGGAAGAAGTTAATGAACTACTCGATGCCTGGATTCAAGACGGCGTAATCAAATTTCCTTATGTCAAGAAGGAACCAACTGAAGAGGCCATGGAAAATCCTCGGTATTGTCGCTTCCATAGATACGTCAGCCATCCCACGAGTGATTGCAAAATTTTGAAGCGCATATTCAAAGAAAAGGTCGAATCAGGAGAGTTCAACCTGGGGACTGAGGGGGTGCACAAAAAACCCCTCCCAGTCAGAATTTTTACCATCTCCGAACCTCCTGTCAAGGAAACGGTCCAATCTCTGATCGAACATGTCTGCGAGCTATTGTACCTTTCGAAAGATCAAAGGAAAGACATGTTTGCTGCACTGAATCACATCGTGTCCGGAAGACGTCCGCTGATCCAAGAGACTACCACTGGACCTTCAACCACCGACACAGAAATGTATGACAGGGTACTGCTCACCACAGTACACATTAAAGGAAATGAGTTCAAGAGGGCGTTCATCGATGTTGGTACCGCCGTCAACATCATCCCTTTGAAAACTCTCAGAGCTGCTGGTATTACTCGACGAGAAGCCACCCACGCTCCCATAGCAACCAGGGACCACGAAGGAATCTCCAGAAACGCATACGGCTTCATCACTCTCAAAGTTACGGAAAGATCGATCTGCACTGAGGCCAAGTTTTTCATAATCCGGGAAGACCCTGGATACGACATGGTCCTTGGGAGAACTTGGATTCATGCTGAAAGGACAACGATGCCTTCAACACATCCTGTCATCGACAATGATTCCGAGTCGGAAGGCGAAGCAGAGGACGCACCACCGTTTGAACATCTGGAAGAAGTAAAAGCTCTGATGGGACTTAGCGGGAACTTGGAGATAATCCGCACACCTTTGTCAGAAGGTTTCGAGCTCAGGCAAGTCTTATTCCTCCTCTTGCTACAATATTACCAATGTTCAAATACGCTACTATGGTCCAGGAACTTCTCCCCATGAATAGTTTAACATTCATCAAAAGCTACGAGTGGGTAACTTCACCTCAGCAATATTACACTCAATGGTTGGATTCAGAACTTTTTCAAATCGGTCACTCCATCGAGAGGTTTATTGCTGAAGACTTGGCTAAGCATGATCAACACTATGTTGGATACTCTCTTCCGCGCGAGTGTTCATACGAGCCACAATCGAGGAATTCCATCAAACAGGGAATCCTGAGTCAGCGGAAGATATTCAAGGCACGATCGACCAAGCCTAACAAGTTTCATGAAGGGGACCTGGTTCTCAAAGCAGTTCAGCGCGGTCTTCATTCTACAAGGAACTCCAATTGGGAAGGACCATTCATGGTCGCTGAATCCGTGGCCGGAGGATACTACAAATTGACCAACGCAGATGGCAGAACCCTACCAGTAATTCACAAAAATTGGCTCAAGGCGTTTATCTGAAATTATTGGACATTTAAGGTATTGGGCGTTTGAAGCACTCAAGGTGTTGGGATTTAACATTTAGGATTTTCTTTCATTTGTATTTAATTCCTCCAAAACATTTGCAATACTTGCAATCAGTATTTGAATTGAGCAATTTATCAAAATTCAGTTCATATATTTCGTAAAAGAAAATCTCTATCAAATCTACAAGAAAATCCTTAACCATCAGTCGATCCAAAACCATCTAAATATCAAAACCCAAATATAAACCTCACATCTCTCAGAAGTTCAGAAGTTCAAAAGATCAGCAAGAAAAGGCTTTCGCTCATCAGCATCCTTCAAGATTTGCAAAGCCGCCCTCTCCTTGTTCAACTCCCCGGTCAGCTTAGCAATCTTGTCCTCCTTCTCCTCCACAACATCATTAGGAAAGGGTATGTTCTTTTCACATGAATCCTTGATAACGTTTATTTGCTTACGAAGCCATTTCACGTTAAGGCCAAGTCTTTCTGAATTCTCCAAGTTAAACTCCCAATCAAAGAGTATATCTGGAGTCACGGTACTCCTGGGTCTCGTATGCATATCACTCACGACATGCAAGATAACGCCTACTTGCATGGTTAAAGCATAAGCACGCCCAGGGTTCCTGTCAACGATCATGTGGACAAACTTCTTCCATATCGTCTCGTACAAGTGTGCATATCCAATGGGAACGCTGAATCCACCGACCAGTTCATGATACGTGAGTGAAGTGTTAAAGGGAGGATTGAAAGCAACCCTGCAGTTGGATATTCATACACTATTATACGGTTCTCAGTCACTGGAGCGGCTTCCACGACCAAAGCAACAGCTCCTTCGGTATTCTCCGCTGCTATCTCGGTTTCTTCTATCACTGAAGCAACAACCATCTGGTTTTCCATAACATCAGCAGCGACCATCTCATGGCCTCTAAGTGCAGGGATGGTTGTCTCTTCATCAATAACTTCGGAAAGGTTAGAGTCGTCATCATGGGCTCCAGTATCCTTAACTTCGGTATTTAGCACCTAATACGAAGATTACACGAGATTAGAATCACGAAGCCAAAGGAGATTATGAAACACAGTATACCAGCAAAGCAACATCATCAAGGTTCATCATACTACATTCAAAGCACGAGCAAATAACATGAAAGTCATGAAAACACATTTTACGATGAGTCCGTCTGAGGAAACTGAACTCTTCCCTTTACTAGGAGACGAACTGGGAGCAATCTACAAGAAATATGAGGATGGGTCATATTCCATTCTCTTTGTATGGATGTCCTCTATTACATGTAAAAATTTCATGACAACCCGATGAACGAGCGAGTAGATGTGGACAAAATATCAAGTGATGCACAATCTGAAAAAGTTCTGGAAATCTCCTGGAAGTTTACTATTTCGCCTTTTTCAGGCTCTGAACGTACTCAAAACTTAAAAATCTTCTTTGCTAAAGCTTGTAAATTTACCGGGCTTGAATTTGCACATGCATATCATCAAAATCCGACTCTGTACGAGGATTCTACAACGTTCTTACTAAAAAGTTGGGTTCTGAATTTTCTGACGACGAAATTCGACTAAGTTTTAATATATTCACATGGATTCTCATTTCAACACTTTTATACTTCTATGAATAATATACAGAATATATACTTACTTGAAGAGTCACCGAAGTGTCCAAGGGGTTGGAATTGTCCACATCAACGACAAGAGGAACATCACTTCCATCCGGCTCCGAATCTTGGGAATTACCTCCATTCCCCTTCCCAGAGGATGATTGAGTTCCAAAATTCTCCATCTCCATGACGACATCCTCCTGTACACGTCCTTTACAATCAATATTTTCATCCATGAAGCACCACATTTGAACATGTGAAGAAATACTTACAGTTTCTTCGTCACTCAAATCAGCGATTGCTTGTTCAGTAGCAGAAAATTGAAGACCTTCAAGACTCGATGGAGTAAAATTCTGCAACAAAATTAACAACACTGGCTTCATGATTCTAATGTTAATAGCAATGAAAGTCACAGTGGGAAATATTGGGAACTCACCAAAGCACCAACTGAGGACTTTACGGTATTGGGTAACAGCTTATAACCTTTATGCCTGCCTTCTCCGCCATGAATAACTGCCTCAGTCTCTGAGAAATCTACACCGATTCGAGGTCGTATATTACGACCGTCCTGTGGTGAAATCCATTAATATAATCAGAATACATTTCTTATAATTTCATGAAGATTATATGAAAAAAAAAACATACCTGAGAGCATCCTGGAGACGACTTTCGTTTATCACCAGAAAGATACTTTAATCTTGGTGGACTGGAAATCATCTCAGCCGAAGGGAGATCCTTGAATGGAGGTCTGGGAAATCTTACAAAGCCACGCAAACGCCCAAGTTGTTGATCCCAGAATTCTACATAACCTGGGGTTACATAGGTGAATCTACCAGAAACAGGAAACCAGTAGCTATTCACATCCACGTGAGTATGATCCAAATGAGTCATGAGTTGCTCAACTGATGGCTTCCTCCTCCGTATGGTTGGAACACACTAATCCATACCCATTTGTTGAGCTGCTCTATCAATGTTATACTCCTCCACTGAAAGCTCTCCAAATGTGACTGATAGCAAATGACCAGGAGTGCAACTCAACATGAAAGATCTTTCGCAATTACTCAGATGCGCACCAGACGTCAAACTCGTGCCTTCTCCAGTATTCAAAGTCATCGGCTGAGAAACATAATCAGGGACTGACACCCACAGGAGAAAATTGAACTCAGATTCTTCATCTAACACATCAATAAAACGTATTTTAGAACGAGGCTGCTTGGTGGACCAACGCATGATCCTAGCATTATCTTTCTCAGGGAAAGTATGGCATGCATCAGTATTCGGTCCTTGCAGAACATTACGTGGAGTAGGTGCATAATTCTTAAAATGCTCCCACATCAAAGCTTGAAGAAACATCGTGTTGGCATAACACTCAATCTTCATAGAGCCGTTCGACACACTGGAGTCTATAATCAAGGAGTCCAGGTTGTAATACAAGGAGCCTAAGAATAAACTACCTATCGTAAGTTGCTCACCTTGAGCCATCTTAATAGCAAAGGGAATCACAAAAGGCTTCAACAAGTTTCCACTGCCTTCAAAAATGTCTCTGGACAACCATAAACATAAGAAAGCAATAATGGGTAACATACCGTCGATGGGTTTATCAAAAACCTCGTCTTTGGGACACCAGTGTGTCAACCAGGAAGCATAGCATCCTTTACTACCAGCCTTATTCGCTTTCTCCATTGCAGCTGTCAAGACATGAGAAAATGCGGTCTCCTCATCTGAAAGATCCCCAGGAAGATATCCCGTGATCGGGAGATGCATCAGAGCCGCCACGTCTTCCAAGGTAAAGGTAAACTCTCCCCATCTACATATGAAAGTGTGAGTGGGAATGCACCAGCGAGCAAACAGAGCCACAATACCACTTGTGTCATGATAAATGAACAACTCTCCAGAAGCTTGAATAGTTCTCGTCACCTGCGCCTGGTCGAGCATAATCCTCACATGGGGAAACCCAACATATGCCTTGCCCAGCCGGCAAATTTCTCCAAAGGTCATCGAGAAAGCTTAAACTCTATGATTGATGAGGCGAAGACCCCTCGTTCAAGACAAAATCGAATCACTGTCTTAGGAGTCACCAATTTCTTCTGAGTAACAGTTCTGGGATTTATCAAAAGACGATACACTGGGGATTTCAAATGTTGCTCAGCTCCTGGAATATCTTTTTCAAAGAATGCATCATCTATGTTCGGGACATTCTTAATCCCAGGGATTTCGTCTTCGTCTCCCCCAACGGAAGTTTCATCCATGCATGTATCACCTCTGGAGATACCATCATCAACGCACATCTCTTCCCTCGAGGCGTCGTCAGCCTGGGAATTGGACATCTTTGCTAAGTAGCTGAAAAGGTTCACACTACATTCTACTTCAGTATGCCATCCATATATAAATCAAGAAAATACAAGAAAAAATGGTAACTGTTAACTCTTACCTTTTATACTTCCACTAACAATAGTGATAGTAATGCTAGAGTTAACACCCCAAAATCGTTCGTCTCTTCGAAAACTGCAAAAACGAACGAAACTTTATTTAATTTCCGAAACTGATTTTTCATGAAATCACGGACACAATTTTCATAATGTGAACATTCACCCAACTGACCTACGAAGTTCATAACAATAAAATATTTCATCATAAATATATTGTCTATCTTCGAAGGTTCCTCAAAACCCACGTTTCTGATTTTTCGAAAAAAAAAAACAATTAATGCAACATTGCTTACATAAATTCTCAAGGATTTTATCTAACGAAAACAAACTCATGCAAATAAAATATACCATCATGTTTTACATAATATATGTCACGGCTACATATATATATATATATATAAAAAACAAAAATCCTTCGTATCGTCGTTATTTGTTTTTAAAACGAAGGTTTATTTCAAAAAATATTGTGAAAGCTCACATCTCATACATATAATAAAGTTTTGTATTTACATGAAAGCTCATAAGCAAAATTTTATCACTGGACACAAGTTCATCATACATATTTTCCTTCGTGTCATCGTTATTTGTCTTTAAAAACGAAGGATTATTCCGATTTCATGAAAATTCACTTCTTTTATGATAAAACCTTGGTACACATGAAAACTCATAAACTAAGTTTTATCATTGGACCTAGGTTCATATAAAAAAAATCTCTCCTAAATCAGGGATTATAGTTAGTTTTCAAAACTAACGATTGAACGAACATACGTTTTTCAAAAACGAGGGTTTTTTCATAAAACTCACATTAATATACACACATGTATATAACTTCATCATGATAAAAACATGAACAAATCATGAGGATCATAAACATCAGCAAACAAAAAAAAACGTACCTGGGAGCGCCGGCCGGAAATTGGCCGACGGCGGCAACGACGGCGACCGGCGGCTGCGGGAATCTTCTCCTGCTGGCGTGAAGGTGCAGAAATGATGGAGAGCTGGTCATGAGAAAAAATAAAAAATAAAAAGGATTAATCCCTTTTATATCAATTTTATTTCCAAAACCTAATTTTCTAAGGATTTCCTTATTGGGCCCGACCCACGAATCCTAACCGACCACGGACTCGTTGTCCAAACCAGCGGTTCAACACCAATTTATGTTCATCAAAAGACGCACCAATCATGACATTGAAGCCTTCATCAAGTCGTGGTTTGCTCATGCTCTTTAAATCCGGTAACGTCTCAACTTACGACTAAGTTCAATTACTGGTATTATTATTTATGGCCGGAAAATCACCATTTAATGCTGACTAAGGAACACAGCTTTCCTAAGTAAGCAAGGGACTTAATGTAGATGGTGGATTTTCGACAAATGCTAAATTCTAAACTCATAATTAGACGAAGCACTGATTCAGCAATCAGACGTGAGTATCGAGACACGGGTCTCTCATCGAATTCTCAACGGAGAGTACTTTCTCTCAGAGTACATGTAGATATGTAGTCTCACGACTGGACAACGGCATATCTCATGAATACTGAATACTTTCAGTGATTATTTCTATATAGCATTACGAGATGGACGGCTCCTAGACAGCTTGCTCTGCTAGTATAGAGCGATAATGTCTTCAGAAACAAACACCAACTTTACCCTGACTATATAAAGGATATGACTTACCGGAAAGCTCATATCAGGATAATTAATGCTCCTAGAAAGCTTGCTCTGCTAGTATAGAGCCACAAAGTTAATTATTCCTAATTACAATCGCTATTATTCCATGGTCGAATCCACGACTGGTCCCATGGAATGACAATAATAATTGTTCTGATTCTATGATCGAATCCACAGCTTGATCTCATAGAATAGCAATAACTATATTATCTCATTACTCTTATTTCATGATCGAGTCCACAACTGGTCTCGTAAATGGTAATAGATAAACCTTAATTACTCCGATTCTATGGTCGAATCTACGATCCCATGGAATGGTAATGCTCACTTTATTATTCTGAATTCGTAGTCGAATCCTCAGTTGATCCCATGAATTAACATCTTATTACTCAGTTTTGTGAATCATTCTCCACTGAATTCCACAATTAGTAATAAATAATGAATAACCGGGCGTCTGAGCTACCTCTAAGTAAGCCCCGATTCAAATGGTGAAGGTGTATTCAACGATGATACACTAACAGTTACCGCACGAACGAGTATTTCAAAAATACAACGAAACGATGAACCTATGCAAAATAGAGAAGAAAATAATAAATAATAAAAAATATTGACCAGGGTGCTGGGAGCACGAACACACGACCGACCGACCGTGTCGTGGTCAATCCCACGCCAGTTTTATATTTTAATGCATTTTTATTGTTTTCCATGATTTGATGAAAATTCTCTCATTTTATCAAATCTCCTTCGTCTTGAGGAAACTCCTCGGTTTCATGGTATTTCCATAAATCCATAAAAAATAATATAAAATTAAGGAAAGGAGTGTGGGGCGTGACCATTGGCCAACTGGCCATGCCTTGGTCCCAACAGGCCCCACACCCACGGTTCTTTATTATTTTATTATTATTATTATTATTATTATTTCTCTAATTTCATGAAAAAACTCCTTGATTTCATGGTATTTTTGCACAAATCATCAAATAATAATAAAATATAATAAATTATGAAAACTTGTGGGACCGGGCCTTGGCCGGCCGGCCATTCCCTAGCCGGTCCCACACGCCCCTTTGTTTTATTATTTTATTATTAGTTTTCCTTGAATTCATCAAATTCCTTGATTTCATGGTATTTCTCTCAAATTAGGAAAAATTCCCTCAAATCATCAAAATACCTAAAAATATTAAAAAAATAGGAAAACTCGTGGGACCGGGTCCTAGCCGGCCGGCCATGCCTTCCACGGTCCCACACGCCCTTGTTTTTTATTATTTTAATATTTTTTGCTTTCTTGAACTCATGAAAACTCTTTGAATTCATGGAAACTCCCTAAATTCATCAAATTTCTCAAAATTCATGAATCTTTCATAAAATCATTATAAAATTAGGGAAACTCGTGAGACAAGGCCCTAGCCGGCCGGCCATGCCTTCCACGGTCCCACACGCCCTTGTTTTATTATTTTAATATCTTTTGCTTTCTTGAACTCATGAAAACTCCTTCAATTCATGGAAACTCCCAAAATTCATCAAATTTCTCAAAATTCATGAATTTTTCATAAAATCATCAAAATATTATAAAATTAAGGAAAAGGCACCACAGGATTGTGGTCACGACCGGCCGACCATGCCTTGACCACGGCGGTCCCACACCTCCTCATTCCTTATTTTATAATTATTTTTCATCATCTCATGGTGTTTTCCTCTTTCGTCGAAACCCTAATTTTGGCATATTTTCTCGAATGGATGCTCAATTGCACGCCAGAAAATATCAAAATTCTCAGGACTGAGACGCGGATGCCTTGGGGACACGAGCACGCTATCTTGATCGACCAAGATTGGTTCTTTGGCTCACGGAAACCGGTCCCATCAATTTTCACAGTTTTGACCTAATTTGCACAATTGCTCGTATTTGGTCCAAAACTCTCCCAAACACTTTGTATTTTCATGAAATGATCGTCAGGCGGTCACGGGAAAACCCAGGGCCGGTTTCATGACTCCATGATCGGTCCCTCGCCTCGTCATAATTAATTAGGTTTTCTCACCTAAGGCTCAGACGAGCATTTTCGAATAAATGATTAAACTAGCATTTAATCATTCTTTCACCAACAAATCGTCAACTCTTCAGGAGTTCTTCGTATTTGCTCACGTGAGCATATGGACACTATCCACGGTCCCATGTAATCGCTCCCTCCTTCGTCCCATGGTTGAAATTCTGACGAACCATGAATTGGTCATCAATTGATCAAATTAGGGTTTCTGAATCCGAGGATCATCATTCCAGATTCTAACCTTAATAATTTTATGACGACCTCATGGTCATTAATTTTATTAATTATGCTCGGTTCAACGACCAGTATTCTAATTAATATTTTTGGTACGCTGCCAATAATCCATCAGACGAGCAACACATGCTCAGACGACCAAATATTCAACAATTCATCACATGAGCAACACTTGCTCAGATGATAAATATTTGTTCAAACCAAGAAATATTGGTTCAACAATCAATATTCAACGATCCATTGAACGGGCAATACTTGCTCACTTCATCGTAAGAACTATACCTCTGTCTCATGACATGTTCAATTCACGAGTTTCAGAACATCATGTTCAACTCAACGACTACATGGACTCATCGTCCCATCAAACCACGAAGTCATCAATTGACTAACAAACCACGAGACGTCAATCGTGTCACTTGGGGGATATCACTTAGGGTTTTGGTCTGGCGGTCTACGACACGTGTGTTCAAACACATGATGGAATGTGAGCAAGTCGTGCAATCAGTTGAAGGAATTCACAAGGTAGTGGGTGGAAAATCGACCAAGTCTCCACACGTTGAGCAACTGGTTTCAAACACGATCTCCACTTTCCCACTCCTTGATTCCGTCAACTGTCACACTTCATGGAATCATGGTGTCTACAATTCCAGCAATATAAATAAGTCTCTGAATCATGATTGAATCAGCATCATCAGTATCATCAATCTCACGTCTCATCGACAACACGAGATCATCAACTCATCAATTTAGCAACTACTCTCAATTGAGCAATTTCAATCACTCAGAGCTTATTGTATTCGGAATTCACACAACCACAATCTTTGATTACCATTGATTCCACACATTTCTCAGCTTCCCTCCTACAGATCAACCCATCCTCTCTTGTGACCGAATTTACTATGGAACGGTCATTGTCTTTATTTAGGCCGGAGTACTACAGATTGATCTCTCGAATCTAAAGCACCCCCTTGCAGCGGTGCATCTGTGTGAGGTTTAACATTTCGCTCGGTTCGAGGAGTCTCCTCCGTGCGGTCGTCTCCTCAATTCCTTAAAAACCAGCAAATCGTTTTTCCCCATCTACAAAACTAAAGCTAAAATTTATTCTAATGGGAAAACTTCAGGTTTAGCTATAATTAGTGAGAAAATGACAAAATCAGACATATATGTAATATTAAATTTTCTAATTAGTATTATTACTAAAAAGTATTATTTTTCTTAACCACTTTTTAGAAATCAATAATTGCTTAATATTTATTGTTGATAAATTAAAGTATATTTCAGTGATAAAGTATAACATAAAATGTAATTTGAAATCAAAAATAATTATCTTTAAAAAAATAAAATATAACAAATAAAAATTGGTGATATATAGATTCAAGGATAATTGTTGTCAGTGATAAAAAAAAGATGGGATAGAATTGGAAAATAAAATATGAAATTAGGGTGAACTATAGCATTTGCTTTTGAAGCTTTTAAAAGATCATTCTCCTCCACTTTTAAAATTATAGATTTTGGAAGTGTTTTGCATAAAAAACACTTTATGAAATCTTTGCTAAACACTATGATGAAAAAATATTACCACAAATATGTTTTCAAAGTAATTTTTTTTTTGAAAGAAAAAAAACAGTACCAAACTTAGTTAGATTGGCTAACAATTATATAAGTGGGTCATAATGATGGTGGAAAGTATTGGTTCCCAGTGAGTAATTACGCATCGTCTTACGTATTTCTTGATAAACGGTTTCACGTTATTTTTATTCAATGATGATGGATAACAGAGTTTATTGTTCGTAGAGCGTATTGTTATTAGGTTAAGTACTTAACAATTTGACTTACTAACTAATCATGATTTTAATATTTTTATGCAACAAATAACCTCACATTTGGAAGCGTAATGTAGTAGAATGTAATGGCTGACCCGCTACCGATAATGTCCTCACTTAGCCACTGTGGTCATCTGACAGCATGGGGTTTTCAATGGCCAGCGTTGCGGTCATCCAACAACAGTTTCTCAGGAGGTCACCCATCCCAGGATTACTCAATACCGAGCACGCTTAACTATAGAGATTTTTTGCCAAATATGAAACCAATTATGTTGAAAAGGTCTTGGTGTTAGGAAATGACAAACCATTACATATATTCCATTTGACGGATCCTACCTGCCGAGTCGGAGTATTATAGTACCACCAACTTAATTTGGAGACGTCCTCGGCTCCAGAATATGTTCAATCCTTGACTCTAGCATTTTTTCTCACTCATGAGACCCTTTCCCGACATAATCCGTCAAGCATACTCTTTAACCCTCGACAGGTAACCCGTGGTCGACTATAATACCATTTGTAAGGACCTGATCCTCTGCAATATTTTCCCCAATTAGTCACTGCGGTTATCCGACAGTGTGGGATTTTCAACTGACACTTATGCTATCAGCAGTTTTCTGGGAGGTATCCATACCTAGATTACTTTCACCCGAGAACGCAAAATACGGTGCTTTTTACCAAATATGGATCCAATTATGTCGAAAAGTCCACTGTGTTACGAAAGGACAAGTCATTACCTATATTACATTCGGTGAACTCTTCCTGACGAATTGAATTATGTACATAACATATCTGGGAAATTTGAAAAACTAGAACTACATCGCATATGATTAAAATGGTTGCCATCGGAAATGACTTAACATTTTAAAATATAATAGCTTAAGTGAATGAATTATCTTTTTATTATGTCAATGAAATAGTAAGAACATAAATTACGTTATGTATTGTTGATTCAATTCCGGGTTTTACTCTTTTCAGACTATTCTTAAAGGGGAAAAGCACAACAAGGATCCGAACACTGTTAATATCTACACAATTATTCTTGAGAAGAATGAGTTCATATGCTGCAATTTTGTTACAACTTACATAGTTTAATGTTTTGGTACCGCTTGGCTGTTGGAGTATGTGGCGCGATAAACCACATATGTATAGCTAGGGATAGTCCCTCATGGAATAAAGAGGAATACATGTGGAGTTTAATTATCTTGGGCATCTCCATACATAGCACCAAGGCATTTTAGTTAAAAACCCCACACCTCTTATCCCAAGGTGGTCAAGTGGGGTTCGGGTTTATGCGGTCGGGCCCTGAGTAGTGTCTGATGGTCCGTGAAGATCCTAACAATTGGTATCAGGTCAGAGCCCATGGTTGGTCTACTGTCCAAACGTAGAAGTGGTTGTGGATGTCACCCGGTTTAGGGCGCAAGTGGAGTCAGACTCAAGGTGAAGCAGACAAGGCCCAAAGTTGAATTGGCGTTCAAGGTGGAGTTAGTGTCTCACCCATTAACTCAGGTGGAGAAGGGTTCTAGATCGACAAGGAGATGCTCAAGGTTGAACTGATGCTTAAGGTGGAGTTAATTTCTCACACATTAACTTTCAAGTGGAGAAGGGTTTTAGGTGGGCAAGAAGATGCTCAAGGTGGAGTTAGTACTTGTCTTCTCATTAACTCAAGGTGGAGTAGGATTCCAAGGCGCATAATGACAATAATCATGATCGATGGGTAGCACATATAGATGGTAATCATATGATGGAGTCTGATTGGACTGGTGAAGTGGTTAAATCTCGCCAAGGTGGAGATTGTTGGAGTATGTGGCGCGATAAACCACATATGTATATCTAGGGATAGTCCCACATGGAAGAAAGAGGAGTACATGTGGAGCTTAATAAGCTTGGGCATCTCCTTACGTAGCACCGAGGCCTTTTATATTAAAACCGCACACCTCTTATCCCAAAGTGGTCAAGTAGGGATAGCATCAGTGCTATGTGGTTGGGCCCATATATAGTAGGTTCATATGGTCCATGAAGATCCTAACATCGTTCACTAAAATAAGGAAGATGCAGAAAGGTAATACAATTTCAAAGGATTGATAAAATATCTTTGTAAACTAAAAAACATATAAAATAATGTTTTTTTGGGGGGACAAAATATGTAAAAATTAATTCCGATATAATTTCATGGCTGGATTGAGGATGCAACTCGAGAAAGAATAGGCATGGTATGCGAAAATGTCAAGGCGGGAAATGATGAAAAGGATTTGTGGAGTGAAGAATAAAAATATTTATCGGGTTTTTCTTTACTTTTGTAATGATAATAAGGGTAAACTTGATATTAATATATTATATTTAATATTCATATATGTCGGAAAATGCATAACTAAATAAAAATTATGCCCATGTCGTTACGGCACGGGTTAAGACTAGTAGCTATACGACATAGTCTCATTAGGAGATAAAATATAATAGACTTCTGAGTGATGGATAAGTTTTGGTCTCCACATACCTTTTGGTGATGAAGTTCCTCCCAGCTATCCTCGGTACATCTTCGTCTTCAATCGATGAACGTGGTGAAATCTAAAGCTCAACTACACATTCTATCATAGCTATAAGTAGACTATTAATCAAGACTTATAGTTTTGATCACCTAAACTTGACAAACAAGCTTGAGATAGCAACGCTTGCGAGTTCGACCGAGCAATGCTCTAACAATCTCCCCATTTGTCAATTTTAGTGACAAAACTATCAATACATATGGATTACAAAATAAATAAACTTTGTATCATCTCATCCATCATGCTTGATTTTCTTGGTTCTTCAACATTCCTTGAATTCTTCGCTACTCCAAGTACTCCAGTGATTCTGAACGTGTTCAACTCAGCATCATTGTTGTTGAAGATTCGTAGCCATAACAATAAGAAAACATATGAAAAACATCTGTTCTCAATCATTGTTATATAGTGTCATAGTATTATTACACATCATCAAAGTCTAATTGTATCACAACTTTGACAATAATACTACGGTGATATGTATCACTCCTCCTTAGTCAATACTTTCATCTCACAATGAGAACACTCCCCTTTACATAATGATCCGTAAACCATATGTATGTAGTGTGAACTACCAAATAATTCTCCCATTTTTTGTCAATATAAATTGGCAAAGGTACGAAAATTACGGGATCGTAATGAAATTCTAAAAGACATACTTCATGACTAAAAGAGAACATATCAACTTTGTTTCGATGATTTCACATAGTCGATACTTAGTGTATTCATCAAGGAGTTTACAAAGATATAAGATAACTCCTACAATATTTCACAATCACACTTCCCACAAAGATTTGGAAATTAAGCACAAGTTCAATTAAGAACTCTCCCCCATAAAATGTCATTCCCGAAAGTACAACAAGAGCGGCCTTACTTTTAACAAAAAAAGAAGGATTTCTTTGGACATTAACAAATTACATGAAACATGAATTTGTATCCAGAAAACTCGAATAAATTAATCACAAGAAGACCTTATAGATTAATTTAGGCGGAAATGCTCAACATAAGAAAACTTACGAAGCCATACATTACTTCCATATAGAAGTGGATCTGGGAAAGATCAATACTGCGAAATATTCAAAAGTTCATTCTATCTTTTATCAATATTTGCATATAGACATAATAGACTTACCTTTTGACATATATGAGATAATCATAGTTCACGTACGTAAACACATATATCCCATTAAAAAATTGCAATATATAAAACCAATAAAGATTAATACAGCAAAATCATCTTCCAAATAACCTAGAATAAATAAATAAATCTAAAACATTGCAAGATGAAAATCATTGGCAATAGCTATGTGTAATCACAATATTTGTTATTCCAAACCCTAGTTATCCTTCTTAAACATAAGAATAAATTCTCATAAGAAGTTTCCTAGACATTATTTCATCAAGAAACAAATGGTATTTCACTTACCTTTAAGACTCTTTTCATATTCCCTATATTCATCAAGCTCATCTTCGATTAGATCAATCCTGGATTTGAGATTATCCATCTTGTCCTCAAGTCTTTTGGTTGAAGATTCAAGTTCATTCTTCAAGGCACGTACTTGTTCCAAGACGAGATTCATGGTTAGTGAGAGCTTATCAAAACGAGAGACAGAGTGATTCACATCAGAGGAGGAATCACGTTTGTCTTGACACATCTCATTATCAGAGGAATCAGAACGAACTTTCTTAGAGGGAAAGAGAACAGTCCAGACATCATCTTCTTTACTAGAAAGACTTGATGAGGACATGATAAAAAAGGTAAATGAAATGCTTGCTTCAGGGTTGAAATATTCCAACATAAAAAGAAGAAGATATGGAGCAAATTCCTAAAATAACCTTTGTTCAAAACCCTAACAGATTTTTGGATATCCCAAAAGGACTTCATTAGGAAGACCGTACGCATACCCAGGATGTATGCAAGCTAATTTCACGAACAGAAACACAAGGAGCGGTTCTTAGCTAAAAAAAAACAAATTTAGAGCACAAGAAGGAGATACGGAAACAAGTTAATCATAAAAGAAGCTTCCTGTTATTTTTGGGTAAAAACTGTTTCTGCTGGTTTTGGTAAACTTGGGTGTGTTGATGAGAAACGAATCTAAACCCTAAACAAATGCACTGCACGGGAGTACTTTAGATTCGAGAGATCAATATGTACAATCCTGGCCTAAACCAATAAATGGTCGTTCCAATCTTGCTTCGGTCACAAAATGAAGGAGAAGGGTTGATCTTAGGGAGGGAAGCGAAGAAGGTGTTGAGACCAGAATGGTTAACTCTGAAGGTGTGGTTATTTTATGACTTGTATCAGAATATGGATCTGGCTTGTGGAATGTAAGCTATCAGTTCTCGGTGTTTTTCTGGATCCTGTGTTGTTGTTAACCAAAACTCTGTTGTCCTTGGTTGAAATAGGTAGAAACCTATTTATACAAGTCATAATTGAACGCGCCCTGATCTCGTAGGAAGTGGGAGTGATTGAGTGATGAAGAAGTGGGGTAATGTGTAAATGCTAGAAACCACGTCCCCACTATGAGGGAAACGGGTTAGTTTACACCCACTACTTCTTGCTGCCACTAACTGACCGCTTTCCTGACACTTTCTTATAATGGGCGTGTTGCACGCCGCACGCTGTAAACCTCCAGACCAATACCCTGATGAGCATCCCCCAGTTTGTGACATATTTGATGTCTCGAGTATTTTCGTGGAAAAAGTGCAGCAGATTGCTGAGTGGGTCTTGTATGTGAAACCTAATTATTATGATCAATCGTGCGCCATCTAGGTGGCGGATAACCATGTTGTGCCAAGTCAAGCCATGGAACTTGTCGTAGGAAAATGGCGTGTGATCCTGAGACTTATCATGGGTCGGTGAACTCCGTAGCAAAGTTGGACGGCCATAATTCCAGTTTATGAGAAAAGGTGGTCGTTCATTATGGCCACATCTCGTTGGAACCTTGTAATGGAATCATGGCGCAATTGGCACATGCCAGTGGCATAATAGCATGATTATCGCATGCCAGTGACACAATGGTACGGCCTTATAGATGGTGGATTTTCGACAAAGGATAAAATCGTAAACTCATAATTATACGAAGCTCTGATTCAACAATCAGACGTGAGTATCGAGACACGGGTCTCTCATCGAATTCTCAACGGAGAGTACTTTCTCTCAGAGTACATGTAGATATGTAGTCTCACGACTGGACAACGACATATCTCATGAATATTGAATACTTTCAGTGATTATTTCTATATAGCATCACGAGATGGACGACTCCTAGACAGCTTGCTCTGCTAGTATAGAGCGATAACGTCTTCAGGAACAAACAACGAGTTTACCCTGACTATATAAAGGATATGACTTACCGACAAACTCATATCGGGATAATTAATGCTCCTAGACAGCTTGCTCTGCTAGTATAGAGCCACAAAGTTAATTATTCCTAATTACAATCGCTCATATTCCATGGTCGAATCCACGACTGGTCTCATGGAATGGCAATAAAAATTGTTCTGATTCTATGATCGAATCCACAGCTTGATCTCATAGAATAGCAATAACTATATTATCTCATTACTCCGATTTCATGATCAAATCCACAACTGGTCTCATAAATGGTAATAGATAAATCTTAATTACTCTGATTCTATGGTCGAATCTACGATCCCATGGAATGGTAATGCTCACTTTATTATTCTGAATTCATAGTCGAATCCTCAGCTGATCCTATGAATTAATAATAAACATCTTATTGCTCAGTTTTGTGAATTATTTTCCACCGAATTCCACAATTAGTAATAAATAATCAGCAACCGGGCGTCTGAGCTACCTCTAAGTAAGCCCCGATTCAAATGGTGAAGGTGTATTCAACGATGATACACTAACAGTTACCGCACGAACGAGTATTTCAAAAATACAACGAAACGATGAACCTATGCAAAATAGAGAAGAAAATAACAAATAATCAAAAATATTGACAGGGTGCTGGGAGCACGGACACACGACCGACCAACCGTGTCGTGGTCAATCCCACGCTAGTTTTATATTTTTAATGCATTTTTATTATTTTTCATGATTTGATGAAAATTCTCTCATTTTATCAAATTTCTTTCGTCTCGAGGAAACACCTCGGTTTCATGGTACTTCCATAAATCCATAAAAAATAATATAAAATTAAGGAAAGGAGTGTGGGCGTGACCATTGGCCAACCGGCCATGCCTTGGTCCCGACCGGCCCCGCACCCCACGATTCCTTATTATTTTTTATTATTATTATTATTATTTCTCTAATTTCATGAAAAAACTCCTTGATTTCATGGTATTTTGCACAAATCATCAAATAATAATAAAATAAAATAAATTATGAAAACTTGTGGGACCGCGCCTTGGCCGGCCAGCCATGCCCTAGCCAGTCCCACACGCCCCTTTGTTTTATTATTTTATTATTATGAGTTTTCCTTGAATTCATCAAATTCCTTGATTTCATGGTATTTCTCTCAAATTAGGAAAAAATTCCCTCAAATCATCAAAATACTTAAAAATATTAAAAAAAAATAGGGAAACTCGTGGGACCAGGCCCTAGCCGGCCAGCCATGCCTTTCACGGTCCCACACGCCCTTGTTTTTATTGTTTTAATATTTTTTACTTCCTTGAACTCATGAAAACTCCTTCAGTTCATGGAAACTCCCTAAATTTATCAAATTTCTCAAAATTCATGAATTTTTCATAAAATCGTTATAAAATTAGGGAAACTCATGGGACCGGGACCTAGCTGGCCGGCCATGCCTTCCATGGTCCCACACGCCCTTGTTTTATTATTTTAATATCTTTTAGTTCCTTGAACTCATGAAAACTCCTTCAATTCATGGAAACTCCCAAAATTCATCAAATTTCTCAAAATTCATGAATTTTTCATAAAATCATCAAAATATTATAAAATTAAGGAAAAGGCACCAAGGGACCGTGGTCACGACCGGCCGACCATGCCTTGACCACGGCGGTCCCACGCCTCCTCATTCCTTATTTTATAATTATTTTTCATCATCTCATGGTGTTTTCCTCAGTTTCGTCGAATCCCTAATTTTGGCATCTTTTCTCGAATGGATGCTCAATTGCACGCCAAAAAATATCAAAATTCTCAGGACTGAGACGCGGGCGCCTTGGGGACACGAGCACGCTATCTTGACCGACCAAGATTGGCTTTTTGGCTCACGGAAGTCGGTCCCATCAATTTTCACAGTTTTGACCTAATTTGCACAATTGCTCGTATTAGGTCCAAAACTCTCCCAAACGCTTTGGATTTTCATGAAGTGATCGTCAGGCGGTCACGGGACAACCCAGGGCTGGTTGCATGACTCCATGGTCGGTCCCTCGCCTCGTCATAATTAATTAGGTTTTCTCACCTAAGGCTCAGACGAGCATTTTCGAATAAATGATTAAACCAGCATTTAATCATTCTTTCACCAACAAATCATAAACTCATCAGGAGTTCTTCGTATTTGCTCACGTGAGCATATGGACACTACATGGTTGATCCACGGTCCCATGTAATCGCTCCCTCCTTCGTCCCATGGTTGAAATTCTGACGAACCATGAATTGATCATCAATTGATCAAATTAGGGTTTCTGAATCCAAGGATCATCATTCCAGAGTCTAACCTTAATAATTTTATGACGACCTCATGGTCATTAATTTTATTAATTAAGCTCAGTTCAACGACCAGTATTCTAATTAATATTTTGTACGCTGCCAATAATCCATCAGACGAGCAACACATGCTCAGACGACCAAATATTCAACAATTCATCACATGAGAAACACTTGCTCAGATGATAAATATTTGTTCGAACCAAGGAATATTGGTTCAACAATCAATATTCAACGATCCATCGAATGAACAATACTTGCTCACTTCATCGTAAGAACTATACCTCTGTCTCATGACATGTTCAATTCAGGAGTTTCAGAACATCATGTTCAACTCAACGACTACATGGACTCATCGTCCCATCAAACCACGAAGTCATCAATTGACTAACAAACCACGAGACGTCAATCGTGTCACTTGGGGGGATATCACTTAGGGTTTTGGTCTGGCGGTCTACGACACGTGTGTTCAAACACACGATGGAATGTGAGCAAGTCATGCTATCAGTTGAAGGAATTCACGAGGTAGTGGGTGGAAAATCGACCAAGTCTCCACACGTTGACCAACTGGTTTCAAACACGATCTTCACTTCCCCACTCCTTGATTCCATCAACTGTCACAATTCATGGAATCATGGTGTCTACAATTCCAACAATATAAATAAGTCTCTGAATCATGATTGAATCATCATCATCAGTATCATCAATCTCACGTCTCATCGACAACACGAGATCATCAACTCATCAGTTGAGCAACTACTCTCAATTGAGCAATTTCAATCACTCAGAGCTTATCGTATTCGGAATTCACACACCCACAATCTTTGATTACCATTGATTCCACACATTTCTAAGCTTCCCTTCTACAGATCAACTCATCCTCTCTTGTGACCGAATTGACTCTAGAACGGTCATTGTCTTGATTTAGGCCGGAGTACTACAGATTGATCTCTCGAATCTAAAGCACCCCCTTTGCAGCGGTGCATCTGTGTGAGGTTTAACATTTCGCTCGGTTCGAGGAGTCTCCTCCGTACGGTCATCTCGTCAATTCCTTAAAAAACCAGCAAATGGTTTTTCCCCATCTACAGATTGGCGACCACAGTGGGAGATTAATCTCTCGGTTGCAATCTAACAATTTCACAAGATGGTTGGTCTTAGGACTAAATCAACTAATTTAGATTAGAATATTTCAAACGGAAACATTCCTCATGTTACACCTGGCGGCATGGAGGGCAGAGGGATCCCGACTTTGGCAGAGTTGACTCAAATCCTAGAGGTCCATACCAGGAACATGGACCTGATGAAGGAGACGATAAACCACATCCTCAACTTTCTCATCAGATTGACATCCGAGTTAGACAGTATCTCCACTCCAGAAGCCTCAACACCGGGGACTGAGACATCACCTGACCCTCAAATCAACAGCTTCACCACATACGAGAAGCCGGTGGAACAAGAGGTCACACATTTGATTGAAAATCTATGCGAACTCCTGCACTTCTCCAGGGATCATCGCACAGACACATTTTCAGCACTTAACCAGATATCATCCAGCGTACAAATAACTCCACCAACACCATCAGTTGAAGAAGTCTCCCTAGTGCCTGGACATTCGATCGACAACATCTCTTTTGGAGAAGAAGATCGCATGACGGATGAAGGACACAACCGAGCATTGTATGTCACGGGTTTCATCGAAGGCACCGAATTTAGAAGAGCTCTTGTTGACACCGGTGCTTCCACCAACATTGTCACTATGAAGACTCTCAAGATGGCCAGATTCCCACAAGGTAAAATCGTTCGCTATCCCATCCTAATGACAGGATTAGAAGGAAGTCAAAGCCATACATATGGGTATGCATACATAGATTTGAGGGTGGGGCCGATTCGATCGAAAGCAAAGTTTCATGTGATCGAGCAAGAACCTGACTACCACATAATACTGGGACGCCCATGGCTACATGATAACAAGGTGGTTCCTTCAACATACCATCAATGCATGAAGGCCCTGCTCGACAACAAGATCGTTCGCATTCCGACGTCATCATCTCCTTATGCTCCCGTCTATGATACTGAGTTCCTTGAATCTCAAAAAGGCGTCCCGGAACCTCCAAGAAGGATTCGCAGTACTCCACTTCCAAGCTGGAAGACTATCGAGAAGGCTGATAAAAATCCGTCGTCCTCAGCTGCTAAAATGATCAAGTCACCTACTACACCGACTAAACGCCATAATGATCAAGTCTCAACTCCAGGGACAAACTTCACGACCAATCGAGACGTAGAAGGGAGATTCATTTATCGCCGACGGAAAGATTAGCAATTAATCGGGGAGAAAGATGAAAATTCTCCCCACCATGAAGAATCGTGTCAGAGTGAGCTATCACTTGAAGAAGAAGTCCAAGATGCCCCACGACAACTACAAAACGGCACTGACTCTACCACTGACGATCTTGAAACAATCAACATTGGGACTGAAGACGATCCAAGGCCAATCCTGATCAGTTCAGCGCTATCACCAGAGGAGCGGACCGAGCTGTTAAAATTATTGAAAGAATATCAAGATGTCTTCGCCTGGACGTACGAAATGCCGGGTCTAGATGACAAACTCGTCACCCATCACACATCGTCCCTGGTTCCAAAGCTGTCAAATAACCACCCAAGAAATTTAGACACGAAGTCGAGGAGCAAATCAAGGTCGAAATCCAGAAACTGTTGGCAGCATGGTTCATCAAGCCTATTCTTCATCCAACGTGGCTAGCAAATGTGGTACCTGTTAAGAAGAAAAATGGTCAAATCAGATGTTGTGTAGACTTCAGGAACTTGAATAAATGTTGTCCAAAGGATGATTTTCCTCTACCCAACATTGACATGCTCGTCGATGCAACCAGTGGTCATGGAATGTTCTCATTCATGGACGGCTATAGTGGGTACAACCAGATCAAGATGTATGAACATGACGCCAACAAGACTGCGTTCTGTACTCCTATTGGGAATTTTCACTACACTGTGATGCCCTTTGGATTAAAGAATGCTGGCGCCACCTATCAACGAGCCATGACTGTCATATTCCACGACATGATGCACCAGCAAGTAGAAGACTATGTTGATGATGTGGTGGTAAAATCGAAGACTCGAGCATCTCATCTCAAAGTTCTAAGGCAGGTGTTTGAAAGGTGCAGAGAATACAAATTAAAAATGAATCCTCTAAAGTGCGCATTCGGAGTTTCTTCCGGAAAATTCTTAGGATTCCTGGTCACGGCTGAAGGGATCAAAGTCGACCCAGACAAGGAAAAAGCTATTACCACCATGCCTCCTCCACGTACTGTTAAGGAACTACAGAGCTTTATGGGCAAGGTAAATTACATTCGACGCTTCATACCTGGATTAGCTCAACTCATTGCTTCGTTCATACCTCTGCTGAAGAAAGGAGCAAGCTTCACCTGGACAGTTGTTCAACAAGAAGCTTTCCATAAAATACAACAGATATTATTGTCACCGGCCGTCATGAGGTCTCCAGTGCAGGGACGACCTCTGATTCTTTACACAGCCTCCAGTGACGTCGCCATCGGCGCACTCCTCGCTCAGGAAGACGACGAAGGCGTCGAACGACCGATTTACTACTTCAGCCGCACAATGAGAGATGCTCAACTCCGATACCCAAAGGCCGAAAGGGCATGCCTGGCATTGGTACATGCAATCCATAAGTTCAGACATTACTTACTATCTAACTGGGTCGTAATCATCTCCAAAGTTGATCCCATAAAGTTCTTGCTATCAAAGCCAGCCTTGATAGGAAGACCAGCGAAGTGGATACTCCAGATGTCAGAATTTGACATAGCTTGCACGCCACCTAAAGCCATCAAAGATAAAGCGGTTGCAGACTTGCTCGCCGGTTTCCAGGAGAAGACACAACAAAACTACATGAAGAAGTGCCCGGAGAATTCCCAGACATCTTGGTCATCAAGGAAGAGACATGGATTCTATACTTTGATGGATCTTCCACCCCTAGGAGTGACACTGGAGGAGCGGGCATAGTGCTGGTGTCTCCATATGGTGAAGTTTTCTCACATTCGTTCAAGTTGGATTTCCACTGCACCAACAACTCAACGGAATATGAAGCCTTCCTATTAGGATTATCCTTGGCCAAGCAAGCAGGAGCAACACACCTCGAGATAAGGGGAGATTCAAAATTATTGGTCAACCAGATGAATGGAACGTATTCTATCAAAGAAATTACACTTGCTCCATTCAGAACCGAATCTCCGCGACTGTTGACCTATTTTGCTGACGCAACGATCGTCCATACTGGACGGACTAACAATAGGCATGCTGATTGTGTAGCAACTCTCGCCTCCAAGATGGAATTCGAAGGAGCACAGAAAACAATCACTGTACAGAGGCGTACAGTATCTTCGACTTGGCTCACTCAGATCGAAGGCATTCCAGCGAACGACTGGCGAGCACCCATCATTCATGAATTGAGCAGCTCTATCTCAGAAGGCCAAGTCAACCTCAAGGAATTGAAGAACTAATTCTTGCTTGATGGAGGGCTATACTATCGAAACCCTGATGGATATCTATCACGATGTCTTGGGAGCGACGAAGCGGAGGAACAGCTCAAGCGCATGCATGAGGAAGTCTGTGGGAAAACGTTAGTGGTAACACTTTACAGAAAGCTTCAAAGAATGGGGTACTACTGGCCATCCATGGAGACTCAGTCAATATCTTTACAAGGATCTTGTCCTGATTGCCAAACACCTCCTCATCACTTGGAGGTTTTGACGGTCCACCACACTGGGGACTGGAGGGAGCCTTACATCAAATACCTCCGGGACAACGAACTACCACTGGAAAAGAATCAAGCAGTCAAACTCATTTAGAAAGCTAAGAGATTCGTCTATCTCGATGGGATCTTATACCGCAAAAGCTTTGGTGGAAATTTACTGAGGTGCTTAACCGAACATGAAATCCCTACAATCCTGAAGGAAGTACATGATGGAGAACATCAAGGAAAGAGGAAACTATTTCTTCAAATTCATGAGAAATATTATTGGCCAACTATGGAAGATGATGCGGCCGCACACGTTCAGAGGTGTCACCAATGCCAAACCCATGGTAATCTCATCCACACTCCTTGTCTCCCGTTGAATTCTGTGAATAGTTTGTGGCCTTTCTACAGCTGGGGACTAGATATCATTGGGAAGATCAATCCAGCATCTTCAAAACAACATGAATACATCATCACTGCGACAGAGTACTTCACCAAGTGGGTCGAAGTTATTCCCCTTCGAAGCACAAAGAGCACATAATATGCAGATTCGGAGTTCCTAAGCATATCATCACAGATAACGAAACTCCTTTTTCTAATCAAGATGTTGAGAAGCTGCTCAATAAATACGGGATTAAACAAATCTTCTCCACGCCTTACTATCCACAAGGAAATGGTCAAGCGGAAAGTACCAACAAGACTTTGGTCAGGATTATCAGTCAGACGATTCATGACAATCCTCGATCATGGCATGAGAAATTACCCATGGATCTATGGGATTACAGAACTGCACCAAGGAGCTCGATCGGTACTTCGCCATATTCCCTTGTCTATGGAGCCGACACCATACTTCCAGCAGAAATCAAAGTTCCCTCAGCCAGGATTGCAGCATCCAGTGGTGTATAATGGGATGAGGCCGAAATATCCAGATCAAGAATCGCTGAGCTAGATATGATGGAATCAAGGAGAAAGGTGTCAAAATATGTGGAAGCTTACAAACAGAGGATCTCCAGAACCTACAACAAAATGGTAAGACCTCAAACATTTCAAGTAGGAGATTTGGTATTAAAGACGGCAAAGCACATTCAACAAGAAATGTTCGCTCCTAAGTTCTCTCCTAAATGGGAAGGACCATATGTTGTTATCAAAGCAGTGTCTAGCGGGTACTACAAAATTTTAGCAATCAATGGAGGAAAGGAAGGAAACATCATCAATGGCAAATGGCTCAAAGCTTATTATGCCTGATCCATGAAACAAGCTACCTCTTCATCATTTCAAGCATTTTCAAAAATGTAATTTCATTCCTCCAAAGAGCATGTGAATGCTCCTTTGTTCATTAAACATTTCATAAATGAGCAAAATTCTTTCATACCATGATCAACTGTTTCACCTAACTAGAAACTCATATTTACTCAAAAAACAACAACCACAAATTCTCACTCAGAGCAAACCATCCAGCAACGGATAATCCCTGTAAGAAGCCTCGTCAAGCTTCTTCTGAAAAATCTTGGTCTTTGCCTTCAAGTCTTGGACTGCATTCTCAACCCTTGCTGACTCCAGAGCCAGTATCCTCTCCTCATCCAGTAAAGCTGCATTCATGGAAATTGCATCAGCAGACTCTGTCGCCTTATGAACCTTAATTATCTCAAGACGACGACGGAGCCCGCTTACATTGAATCGCAATATCTCACAATTTGAGATCATTTCATCCCATTGGTGCATTTCATGGTTTTTGACATCTCGCAAGTGCATCTAATTCATTTCCTCGATGATCGGCAATAGCCCCGCTACCGTGGTTAAAAGGGTTGGAAGAAAACCTTTCCACACTTCTGTGGTAGCAATGTGACCATACTTCTTCCAGATCTTGGTATACAGAGACGCATGACATTTGGGAACCACGAATCCGCCGATCATTTCATTATCTGGGAAGGTATTAATCAATGGGGCTTCGAATAAAAGTCCAGCGGTTGGGTATTCAAGAGCATGGACAACGTCTTCGGTCTCCACGGATCCTACAGAATCTTCACATGCCTGGTTACTGCTTTCCTCAACCTCAACCACGGTCACGGACTTTCCACTCTTTCGTCGTCTAGCATCGACGACGACACAGACATCCGCCTACGATGAAACGAAGGAGTGTTAATCCCGGGATTCAGTATAATCTCAAGAGTCATAGGATTACTTACAGACGATCCATCTTCAGCACGAGCCGATCCATACCGGGCGAGGGCTCTAACAGTCCGCTTAGGCCTTGCATTATGAGGAGTAGCATTCTTCTTACAGTCCTACGACAAATCATTCTCTTGTGATCAACAATCTCGATTGAACAAAGACAAGAAAGGGGAAGAAGATGAAGTGTACAACTTACTGAGATAGACGTTGCTATTTCACACTTCGACCGAAGATCATCTTGAGAATAAATGCTATTGCTTGACATGACGGCAAGAGGGTAGGATCAAAACCTCTCTGCATGATGAAACTGACTTAGGAATGGAAGAAATATTTGCGTGGATCATAGATTTGGAGTCTTGAAGATATATATATCAGGCGATAGTCATATAGTCAACTCAGTTACGAGTTTTACTGGAACCCTAGGCTTCAAAGATCAATACCGAAGACGCGGAGGAAAATAACACACTGGGGACTGAACATTACGGGTCAAAGGATAGGCCACGCGTCCTTGTACACGTCATGAATTCTCGGTCGTGTGTTACTTCTCATGAAAATCGACAAGTCATGATGAATTTATATATATGGACATTGGTACATGTCATGGATTAGAAGAAACCGACGTTAACAAAATGTTCATCATTCAGAAGAAAAGTCTAATTGAAGTAAAGTCGTTTAAACAGTCAAAAGAAAGATATCCGCTATGAAGACTAAAAGGGAATGCTCTAACGTCTAAAGAACATGGAAGTAAAACTACTCGTCGGACTCATCCGAGTTGTCATCTTCATCATCATTGTCCTTCTCGGAATCATCTTCTTCAGAGTCACTATCAGAACCATTGGTGAAGTCTGGTGGACGGAAGATAACTTCATCATCTGAATCTGAGCTATCTTCTGCTGCAGCTTCAGCTTCAATTTTATTCATCGTCCTCTGATGCTCTCTTTCATATCGATCAGGATTAATGTAACGCTCGGATGGTTCCCATGTGATCTCTCCTTAAGAAGCATCAGCATCAGAATCAGAAGGCACCCCATCCAAGAATTGACGCTTCTCCTCAACCCTTTGTCTCTTACGCCGGGTGCGATCTTTTTCACGTTGACGAGCATCCTCCTTTTTGTCTTCAGCTCTTTTCTTTTCGAGTTCAGCAAAAGAGACTCTTCGCTCACCCAAAGGAACATTAGGCTTCGCCCCTTCCTGGGTAACCCTACCCTTTGATTTCGCTACAGGAGCGTCAGAACACTTATCAGAAGATCCAGAGGAAGAAGAGGAATACCAGTAATCGTAATTGTTGTTATTGTTGGTCGACATTTTCTGGAACCGGAAGATCAAAGATTACTACCATGTAAACAAACCAACATCAGCAAAAAAAATGGTAACTCTTAACTCTTACCTTTTATACTTCCACTAACAATAGTGATAGTAATGCTAGAGTTAACACCTCAAAATCGTTCGTCTCTTCGAAAACTGCAAAAAACGAACGAAGCTTTATTAATTTCGAAACTGATTTTTCATAAAATCACGAACACAATTTTCATAATGTGAACATTCACACAACTAACCTATGAAGTTCATAACAATAAAATATTTCATCATAAATATACTGTCTATCTTCAAAGGTTCCTCAAAACACACGCTTTGATTTTTCGAAAAAGCAGCAATTAATGCAACTTGCATACATAAACTCTCAAGGATTTTATTTAATGAAAACAAACTCATGAAAATAAAATATATCATCATATTTTGCATAATATATGGCACGGCTGCATATATATATATAAAAAAAAAAAAACTATTTTTCCTTCGTATCGTCATTATTTGTCTTTAAAACGAAGGTTTATTTCAAAAAATATTGTGAAAGCTCACATCTCATACATATGATAAAGTTTTGTATATACATGAAAGCTCATAAGAAAAATTTTATCACTGGACACAAGTTCATCATACATATTTTCCTTCGAGTCATCGTTATTTTTCTTTAAAACGAAGGATTATTCCGATTTCATGAAAATTCACTTCTTTTATGATAAAACCTTGGTACACATGAAAAATCATAAACTAAGTTTTATCACTGAACCTAGGTTCATATACTAAAAAAAAATCTCTTCTAAATCAGGGATTATAGTTAGTTTGCAAAACTAACGATCGAACGAACATACGTTTTCAAAAAACGAGGTTTTTTCATAAAACTCACACTAATATATACACATGTATATAACTTCATCATGATCAAAGCATGAACAACTCATGAGGATCATAAACTTCATCAAACAAAAAAAAAAACGTACCTGGGAGCGCCGGCCGGAAATTGGCCGACGGCGGCAACGACAGCGACCGGCGGCGGCAGGTGGAGGTACGGCGACTGCGGGAATCTTCTCCTGCTGGCGTGAAGGTGCAGAGATGATAGAAATCTGGTCGTGAGAAAAAAAAACGGATTAATCCCTTTTATATCAATTTTATTTCCAAAACCTAATTTTCTAAGGATTTCCTTATTGGGCCCGACCCACGAATCCTAACCGACCATGGACTCGTCGTCCAAACCAGCGGTTCAACACCAATTTATGTTCATCAAAAGACGCTCCAATCATGACATTCAAGACTTCATCAAGTCTTGGTTTGCTCATGCTCTTTAAATCCGATAACGTCTCAACTTACGACTAAGTTCAATTACTGGTATTATTATTTATGGCCGGAAAATCACCATTTAATGCTGACTAAGGAACAAAGCTTTCCTCAGTAAGCAAGGGACTTAATGTAGATGGTGGATTTTCGATAAAGGCTAAAATTGTAAACTCATAATTATACGAAGCTCTGATTCAACAATCAGACGTGAGTATCGAGACACGGGTCTCTCATCGAATTCTCAACGGAGAGTACTTTCTCTCAGAGTACATGTAGATATGTAGTCTCACGACTGGACAACGGCATATCTCATGAATACTGAATACTTTCAGTGATTATTTCTATATAGCATCACGAGATGGACGGCTCCTAGACAGCTTGCTCTGCTAGTATAGAGCGATAACGTCTTCAGGAACAAACAACGAATTTACCCTGACTATATAAAGGATATGACTTACCGAAAAAACTCATATCGGGATAATTAATGCTCCTAGACAGCTTGCTCTGCTAGTATAGAGCCACAAAGTTAATTATTCCTAATTGCTCCTATTCCATGGTCGAATCCACGACTGGTCCCATGGAATGGCAATAACAATTGTTCTGATTCTATGATAGAATCCACAGCTTGATCTCATAGAATAGCAATAACTATATTATCTCATTACTCAAATTTCATGATCGAATCCACAACTGGTCTCATAAATGGTAATAGATAAATCTTAATTACTCTGATTCTATGGTCGAATATACGATCCCATGGAATGGTAATGCTCACTTTATTATTCTGAATTCGTAGTCGAATCCTCAGCTGATCCTATGAATTAATAATAAACATCTTATTGCATAGTTTTGTGAATTATTTTCCACCGAATTCCACAATTAGTAATAAATAATCAGCAACCGGGCGTCTGAGCTACCTCTAAGTAAGCCCCGATTCAAATGGTGAAGGTGTATTCAACGATGATACACTAACAGTCACCGCACGAACGAGTATTTCAAAAATACAACGAAACGATGAACCTATGCAAAATAGAGAAGAAAATAACAAATAATCAAAAATATTGACAGGGTGCTGGGAGCACGGACACACGACCGACCGACCGACCGTGTCCTGGTCAATCCCACGCCAGTTTTATATTTTTGATGCATTTTTATTATTTTTCATGATTTGATGAAAATTCTCTCATTTTATCAAATTTCCTTCGTCTCGAGGAAGCTCCTCGGTTTCATGGTACTTCCATAAATCCATAAAAAATCATATAAAATTAAGGAAAGGAGTGTGGGCGTGACCATTGGCCAACCGTCCATGCCTTGGTCCCGACCGGCCCTGCACCCCACGGTTCCTTATTATTTTATTATTATTATTATTATTATTTCTCTAATTTCATGAAAAAACTCCTTGATTTCATGGTATTTTGCACAAATCATCCAATAATAATAAAATAAAATAAATTATGAAAACTTGTGGGACCTGGCCTTGGTCGGCCGACCATGCCCTAGCCGTTCCCACACGCCCCTTTGTTTTATTATTTTATTATTATTAGTTTTCCTTGAATTCATCAAATTCCTTGATTTCATGGTATTTCTCTCAAATTAGGAAAAATTCCCTCAAATCATCAAAATACTTAAAAATATTTAAAAAAATAGGGAAACTCGTGGGACCGGGCTCTAGCCGGCCGGCCATGCCTTTCACGGTCCCACACGCCCTTGTTTTTATTATTTTAATATTTTTTACTTCCTTGAACTCATGAAAACTCCTTCAATTCATGGAAACTCCCTAAATTCATCAAATTTCTCAAAATTCATGAATTTTTCATAAAATCATTATAAAATTAGGAAAACTCGTGGGACCGGGCCCTAGCCGGCCGGCCATGCCTTCCACGGTCCCACACGCCCTTGTTTTATTATTATAATATCTTTTACTTCCTTGAACTCATGAAAACTCCTTCAATTCATGGAAACTCCCAAAATTCATCAAATTTCTCAAAATTCATGAATTTTTCATAAAATCATCAAAATATTATAAAATTAAGAAAAAGGCATCATGGGACCGTGGTCACAACCGGCCGATCATGCCTTGACCACGGCGGTCCCACGCCTCCTCATTCCTTATTTTATAATTATTTTTCATCATCTCATGGTATTTTCCTCAGTTTCGTCGAAACCCTAATTTTAGCATATTTTCTCGAATGGATGCTCAATTGCAAGCCATAAAATATCAAAATTCTCCGGACTGAGACGTGGACGCCTTGGGGACACGAGCACACTATATTGACTGACCAAGATTGGCTCTTTGGCTCACGGAAGCCGGTCCCATCAATTTTCACAGTTTTGACCTAATTTGCACAATTGCTCGTATTAGGTCCAAAACTCTCCCAAACACTTTGGATTTTCATGAAGTGATCGTCACGCGGTCACGGGACAACCCAGGGCCGGTTTCATGACTTCATGGTCGGTCCCTCGCCTCGTCATAATTAATTAGGTTTTCTCACCTAAGGCTCAGACGAGCATTTTCGAATAAATGATTAAACCAGCATTTAATCATTCTTTCACCAACAAATCATCAACTCATCGGGAGTTCTTCGTATTTGCTCACGTGAGCATATGGACACTACATGGTTGATCCACGGTCCCATGTAATTGCTCCCTCCTTCGTCCCATGGTTGAAATTCTGACGAACCATGAATTGATCATCAATTGATCAAATTAGGGTTTCTGAATCCAAGGATCATCATTCCAGAGTCTAAACTTAATAATTTTATGACGACCTCATGGTCATTAATTTTATTAATTATGCTCGGTTCAACGACCAGTATTCTAATTAATATTTTGGTATGCTGCCAATAATCCATCAGACGAGCAACACATGCTTAGACGACCAAATATTCTCGTCTCTGCCAGCCACCAAATTCCACCGAAACATCACAACCACTCCAACCACTAAAACCCATCACCCCCCCTTTCCATCTAGCTCCCTATTCCATCACTCTCTCACGTTTCTCTCCCTGAAACCCTAAGCGTGGGAGATTGATGAAGTAGGTAACCTAGAGCTGAAATTGACGCATGGAGGAAGTCTAGGAGAGGAAGACGCAAGTGGGTAGAAGCGTATGAGTGAAATTCGAGAAGTATGGGTAAGATTTCGAAACCCTAACTGCCCTGATTTGGGGGAATTTGGGGATTTTTGTGTAGGAACCCTAATTGATTAATTTGGGTATAAATAGAAGGTGTTTTGTGCTGTTGTGGGTATGCCTGGATTAGCCAGAGCACCCTTTGGAGGCCTGGATTAGCCAGTGCTCTCCACTGTTAGGTTTTGTAATCTTCTGTTTTAATTCCAAGTTTCAATTTCAATTACTCTTTATGTTTATCATGTTTACAATTACTGTCAATATGTTCTAATTACTCTTGCTAGGGCTTAGATGAAGCCTGAAGACCTTGTTGGGTAGCAAAATCTTAGTGAACACTCTTGTAGGTTTAACTGAATTAGGATGTTAGTGTTCTTGGTGATTGAAGTCACCTGTGATTGAGTGTGCTGTAAGAAGACACTCAATGCTAGGGGTGAACTAGAGAATTTAGGGACTTAACCATCCACATTTAACTAAAGTAGGGAAGTTATGAAGCTTAGGGATCAAACATCACCTGTGATTGAGTGTGTTGTAAGAAGACACTCAATGCTAGGGGTGATGCTAGTGAGCTTAGTTAATTAACTCTTTATCTATGTATGCCCTGGATTATAGGAAGGCATGAGCCTCCACCTTGGTCCATTAGGGACAAGAGCATAAACTAGATTGATGTTGTCTAGCTAGGCCGTAAGGTGAATTCAAATCCCCTAGTGCATTTACTGCTTAGCTTCTTTGCCTTAGGCTCACTGCCTTTGTTTAACTCCACTGTCACTATCACTGCCACTTAGTTTACTGCTTAGGATAATCTTAGCTTAGGAAAGTAGGAAAGCTTCAACTCACTCACCTTGTCCCTGTGGAATGACCCTGTTCTTGCACATACATTGCTACAACTGACCCTGTGCACTTGCAGGTATCACTGTAGGCTGTCTTTGCTCTTATTTTATACATATCCCAAAGCCTACCAAGTTTTTGGCGCCGTTGCCGGGGACTTGGTGCTGTTTTGTTGAAGTTTTTCTTGTATCTTAGTTTGCTGTTTTTGCATAACTTGTTGTGCATCTTACTGTTTTGCATTGCATCTTAGGTTAACTGCATCTTAGTGTAACTTGCATTAGCATCTTGCATATTGCATATTACTTTGCATCTTAGTTTGCATATCACTGCTGTATTGATCCCTCATTGCTTCTTTTTCAAGAGAAACTTACTTCTCTTTTTGAGCCAACAGGTGTTGTTGCTGCTGCTGCTTCCTGTTGCTGCTGCCAGCCTCTGTTGTTGTGATGCTGCTGCTGGGCTTGCCACTTGCTGCTGCTGGTGCTGAGCCTCTGGTGCTCTTGCTGTTGTTGCTGCAGCTGTGCTGCTACTTTCTTCTTCTCCCTGCTGCTGCTGAGTTCCTGCTGCTGCTGGTGCTTGGGCCATTGCTACAGCCAGCCTCTGGTGCTGTTGCTGTTTTCCTTCTGCTGTTGTTGAGTTGCTGGTCTGAGCTTGTTGCTGAGAACCAAGCCCAACTGGGCTGTGCAACTAAGAGCCCAACTGGGCTCCCCTCTTCAGAGTGTAAGCCTAAACTCAAAGTAGAAATTTCTGAAAGTGTAATTGTGTTTATTTTGTGGGCTTGTAATTATTTTCTGTTTCTGAATTATGAGATGTACCCAAACTAAAGTTTTCAAAACAGTTTCAAAGCCCAAGTGGGCCTAATCCTTTGGCTATTTTGTTAGCCCTAAACCCAACTCAAACTGAATCTGGGCTTGTTACTGAACTGTGGGCTTGAACCCAACCCAAAATTTTGAAAATAAATTTCAAGCCCAAGTGGGCCTCGTACTTTGAATTTCTGAGAGTCCAACAGTTAAATACCCAACTGGGCTCCTGAACCCTGTTTGTGGGCTTATTTGAACTTTCTGTGAGCTTGTTTAAACTGTCTGTGGGCTTGTAATTGTAACTTTGAAAACCAAAATCCGGGCCTAGTATTTAACTGAACTCTGGGCCTCAACAAACTGAAAACCCAACTGGGCCTAGTTCACTGAATTGTGGGCTTCGTACTTTGGGCTCTTTTTGATTCAAAAACATCCATTTGCCTCACCCATTTAAACCAAATCCTGGTCTTTGTCTTCAAAGTTTAAAAACAAATTAAGTGGGCTTCACCACATAACCCATTTAAAAACCAAACCTTTCTTTCTCTTTTTCCCAATTAAAACCAAAAGTTTTTCAAACCCCTACAAACCAAATATTTCCCGTAAAACCAAATGTATGGTAGAATTTTCTTGTACATAATCCAGGAGATAATTTCTTAGTTAAATCTTTTGTTTCTTTTGTATATATTGTGCTAATCCAATGTGACTCTTAACTGAAATATGTTGGATTTTTGCCTTGAATAACGGAGTTCTAATTTTTCTTTCGCCGTCAAATCGGGTATTCTCTTTCCTTTCTCTCTACTCAGCATAATCCTCTTCGTATGTTATAATTCTTTTCATATTTTGGAACATTGAGGACAATGTTTAGTTTAGGTTTGGGGGTATGGTATAGATACCACGATCACATGCTATAATTGAAAACTGAACTCTTTCTTTTTGTTAAAAAAAAAAAAATGAAAAAAATGAAAAAATCAAAATAAAAAATTGAAAAAAAACATAAAAATGGAGCTCATTTACCTTGAAATGTTGACTCTTGTGCATGTATGTAAACATAAGGATTCTTAGTCTAGATATTTAGGCACCCCTGATTCTAGCACAATTCACATAGTGATAAGAAACTTGCACGCGCACGATCTACCAATACATGTATAGCCTCATCCTTGAGGTGTTCTATCGGAAGTCACGATTGCCAATCACTTTAGAATACTGAACGAAACTTGACTAGCTTGTTCTTTGGTTGGTTGGGATAGAAGGTGGAGGTTACATTAAGAAAGACAACCATCGAATTTAACTGGGTGCATCAAAAAGGGCTACCTCTTGCTAAGAGTCATGTAATTTTTTGTTTCCTTTTGTATATGTATCAAAAGTGTTACCTTGTTAAAAAAAAAATGATGTATATTCAGAAAAATAAAATAAAATAATAACAATATCAGAAAAAAAAATTCAAAAAAAAAAAATATGATGTATTTATCAATTCCATCCTCTCTTGTTCCAAAAATAAAAGAGAGTAGTCAATGTAAATAAGAGTCCTGTAAAGAGTCATCTTTTGTTATTGTTATAAGAAAGGAAGGGTGTATGTCATTGATGTACAACGCGAGTAATTGTGAAATACCTCCAACTCATTCACAATTCTCGTAAAGTCCGGACAGCTAGCTAGATTTCGACCTCGGTTCTTAGCCTGAGAAACTATCTCTTGGTGATTAGTAGTCATAACATCCGATCTTTCTTTACACATGTGTAGATACACTTTACACTCTTATCACATGTCTTTATTTGTTATCAGTGCTAGGATTGTGCCTTTGATAGATAGATTGACATATCCATTTTGCTGTGAGCTTAAACTGTCTTGCACATGTCACATTTCATGGAATCTGAGCTTATATTTTGTCCTAGAACTTTGTAGGTACGTTCTAAGCAAACCTTCACGAGACTTCAACTCGTCCACTAGGGACACTTAGTGGTTTAAAAGGCTTAGTGCATACGCTAAATGCATTCGAGAGACCAGCGACAGTGGTATAGGTAGGATTTCCTTAGTTTTTTTTTACTTGAGGACAAGTAAAATTCAGGTTTGGGGGTATTTGATGAGTGCTAAAAAGTGCATATTTCTATATCTTTTTCTTGGCAATTAACTCATCTTTTGTGCTCTAATTCTCCATTTTATCTCATATTCTGTATTTTCATTGTTTTCAAGAATAAATACTTTTCTTAATTAATTTTGTATTTTTAGGTTCTAAATAAAGTTTGGATGGAATTACGGAGCGAAAAGAGCAGAAAAGTGGTGGAAGCCGAGAGGAATTACGCAAGGAAGCCGCGAGGAATGTTGTGCACAAGACCAAAAGGCTAGAAATGGGCTTAACAAGGAAGAATTGTTCTTAAAGAAGATATGGGATTGGCATACCCAAGGCCCCAAACCCTTACCCAAACCCATTTCCGATATCCATACCCGTTTCCCTTTTTAGACGTCAGATTGGATCATCTCAGCATCCAACGGTCGCATCATCTTCGTGCATCGAAATCTGAAGCTCCTGTCAAACACTATAGCACCTAACTCCATCTTGAGCCGTCAGTTTCGTTGTACTTCCGCATCCAACGGTCTCTTTAAGCTTCCTTCCATCTCACCGTTAGATCAATCCATCACCTCCAAATCCAACGTCTCATCCTCGCTGTACATCCAACTTGATGTCCACGCTCAACACCCGAGCACCTAACACCTATACCCGTCAGCCAAACATACCTTACCCAATTTTCCATCGACCACCTTCTTCTCCATCTTCTCCCCCATCCCTATGCAACAGATCCACCAACTCCATCGCCACCACACCCTCGTCTCTGCCAGCCACCAAATTCCACCGAAACATCACAACCACTCCAACCACTAAAACCCATCACCCCCCCTTTCCATCTAGCTCCCTATTCCATCACTCTCTCACGTTTCTCTCCCTGAAACCCTAAGCGTGGGAGATTGATGAAGTAGGTAACCTAGAGCTGAAATTGACGCATGGAGGAAGTCTAGGAGAGGCAGACGCAAGTGGGTAGAAGCGTATGAGTGAAATTCGAGAAGTATGGGTAAGATTTCGAAACCCTAACTGCCCTGATTTGGGGGAATTTGGGGATTTTTGTGTAGGAACCCTAATTGATTAATTTGGGTATAAATAGAAGGTGTTTTGTGCTGTTGTGGGTATGCCTGGATTAGCCAGAGCACCCTTTGGAGGCCTGGATTAGCCAGTGCTCTCCACTGTTAGGTTTTGTAATCTTCTGTTTTAATTCCAAGTTTCAATTTCAATTACTCTTTATGTTTATCATGTTTACAATTACTGTCAATATGTTCTAATTACTCTTGCTAGGGCTTAGATGAAGCCTGAAGACCTTGTTGGGTAGCAAAATCTTAGTGAACACTCTTGTAGGTTTAACTGAATTAAGATGTTAGTGTTCTTGGTGATTGAAGTCACATGTGATTGAGTGTGCTGTAAGAAGACACTCAATGCTAGGGGTGAACTAGAGAATTTAGGGACTTAACCATCCACATTTAACTAAAGTAGGGAAGTTATGAAGCTTAGGGATCAAACATCACCTGTGATTGAGTGTGATGTAAGAAGACACTCAATGCTAGGGGTGATGCTAGTGAGCTTAGTTAATTAACTCTCTATCTATGTATGCCCTGGATTATAGGAAGGCATGAGCCTCCACCTTGGTCCATTAGGGACAAGAGCATAAACTAGATTGATTCTGTCTAGCTAGGCCATAAGGTGAATTCAAATCCCCTAGTGCATTTACTGCTTAGCTTCTCTGCCTTAGGCTCACTGCCTTTGTTTAACTCCACTGTCACTATCACTGCCACTTAGTTTACTGCTTAGGATAATCTTAGCTTAGGAAAGTAGGAAAGCTTCAACTCACTCACCTTGTCCCTGTGGAATGACCCTGTTCTTGCACATACATTGCTACAACTGACCCTGTGCACTTGCAGGTATCACTGTAGGCTGTCTTTGCTCTTATTTTATACATATCCCAAAGCCTACCACAACACTTGCTCAGATGATAAATATTTGTTCAAACCAATGAATATTGGTTCAACAATCAATATTCAACGATCCATCGAATGAGCAATACTTGCTCACTTCATCGTAAGAACTATCCTCTGTCTCATGACATGTTCAATTCACGAGTTTCAGATTATCATGTTCAACTCAACGACTACATGGACTCATCGTCCCATCAAACCACGAGACGTCAATCGTGTCACTTGGGGGGATATCACTTAGGGTTTTGGTCTGGCGGTCTACGACACGTGTGTTCAAACACACGATGGAATGTGAGGAAGTCGTGCAATCGGTTGAAGGAATTCACGAGGTAGTGGGTGGAAAAGCGACCAAGTCTCCACACGTTGAGCAACTGGTTTCAAACACGATCTCCACTTCCCCACTCCTTGATTCCATCAACTGTCACACTTCATGGAATCATGGTGTCTACAATTCCAGCAATATAAATAAGACTCTGAATCATGATTGAATCATCATCATCAGTATCATCAATCTCACGTCTCATCGACAACACGAGATCATCAACTCATCAATTGAGCAACTACTCTCAATTGAGCAATTTCAATCACTCAGAGCTTATCGTATTCGGAATTCACATACTCGTAATCTTTGATTACCATTGATTCCATACATTTCTCAGCTTCCCTCCTACAGATCAACTCATCCTCTCTTGTGACCGAATTTACTCTGGAACGGTCATTGTCTTGATTTAGGCCGGAGTACTACAGATTGATCTCTCGAATATAAAGCACCCCCTTTGCAGCGGTGCATCTGTGCGAGGTTTAACATTTCGCTCGGTTCGAGGAGTATCCTCCGTACGGTCGTCTCCTCAATTCCTTAAAAAACAAGCAAATCGTTTTTCCCCATCTACAGGCCTGCATATGCCAGCAGCATAATGGCGCAAATAGCACTTGGCGTAGCCATGGCCTCTATATTTTGGAATATTGGTGTTAGACCCAAATATGGCTCGGAAACATTGGCTCCAGTTGCCTATCAAACTTAATGCCCTAGGTAACATTATTTAGCATGGTAGGCGTAGCAACTTTATCTAAATTAGGGTTTGGCGTACCAAAACCCTAATTAGCGCGTGTGGCATGTGGTCGCGGCACGGTGACATTTTTTGTGCAGATGGTGCCATGGGTGGTCATAGCATGGCGCCATTTTTAGGGTTTCCTGGGTCCCGCATGGCTTGTGGCATGTTGTGGGGCCAAAGTGGCGTAATTTGAGCCATGACCAAAATTAGGATTTCAACTAATGTCACTAAAGCAAAATCGTGTTCTAGTTGGGATACCCTGACTTGACCATGTTATGGCGTTGGCTACGAACAAAAAGTGAGTTAGCACGTAAGCGCGCTGTTTGTGGCACGTTGGCAGGTTTGGCATGCTGTTGCGGTGGAGTGGCATGTTTGGCATGCCATTAGCATGTTGGCGCGGAATGGCACGTTTGGCATGCCATTGGTGCCATTGGCATGTTGGCACGGTTTGGCAAGCTAATTGGCATTGTGACCATCCGGTATAATGTGCCTCTTTTAATACTGTGGCGGGTTTAGAGTGACCTGATTGGTCGATAGGAAATGGTCCATACAAACATAAAGCGTGGCCACACTTCTAGTGCGCGTGGCGGATTTAGAGCGACCTGATTGGTCGATGAGGAAAGAGGGCCGGAAAGTATGGGCCCGGCCACATTCTATGTGCATGTGGAGGATTTAGAGCGACCTGATTGGTCGATGGGAAAGAGGAGGTCCAGCAAGCATCATGGGGCGTGGCCACACGCAGGTAGCGCCTGCTAGGGCAGACCGGCTGGCCCATGGCGCGGCCACGCTTCCCTTTGTTGTTCCTACTTTCCGCGGTTCCTCTTTTATTTATTGTTTTCTGATTTTGGTTAGGACTTTGCACCTACTAATCCATGGCGGATCAATTTCCTAGTTTGCTAGGTTTAGTTTCGACCAGCAAGGTCTGATATACTGCGCAAGGCGCAAAAAAACCTAATATTTGCAAATTAATCAGGTTGGTGTTTGAATCTTGTGAATTATCACAAAATTGATTGAATTGTGCATGTTGACATAGATTTTTTTAAATTTATTGCCAGAGAGCACGCTTTCCAAATGAGTACTTTATGCAAACCTTAACCTTGATACTTCGGGAAATTCATGATACTCAGCTTGCAAGTGAACACTAATTGTCATATCAATATTAAGGGTTCAGCCGGGGAACATAGCACAGAAAGTATTCGATGAGCCTTATATTAATGAATAATAAAGGCAAGGTGTCGAAATTTACAGAATATCTGGGATTATTGCTACATGCACCATTTTGGATAAATTTCTTGTAAATATATTGATTTGCTCAATAAATGTGCAAGTGAAAAAATTGTGAACTCATCACTTTTACATGGCTCTGTCTCTTTGCAGATGACAGCATATTAAATTCAGGGTTTCACAATTTTATCCCTGAATTAAAAACCACCATCAACATTTAAGTCCCCTGCTTAGCACGTAACAGTGACATTGTTGCGGGGTAAGCATGAGATGGTGACAGACGAGGATAAAAAATCGAAAAGGCAAGACATGGAGAGTTTACCAGGAAAAATTCGATTGACCTTCGGCAAGAGGCATGTGCGTGGATGGCGTCTTTGTGCCTTGATTGGGCCATGGAGCTTTTGTGCTGCAGGCTCAGCTGCCCATTTTTCCACTTCTTCTTTTTCTTTATATGCCCGTCCCTCTGCATTCTTTCCTCTGCGGTTGCGAGATTCTCTCTGTCAGCAGCCCATGTGAGTCAATTATCCCAGATAGATAAGCAGCTAACCAGTTAATATCCCGTATCTAGAGACTTTACATACGGCAGGTAAAGAGTTTTGCTTTTCCAGGTTTCATCAATTCGTGTAATATAAAAGAGCACTTTGAGCCTTTCTTCTCATATCGATCACCACAGAATTGCATTCACCTTATTTTCAGGTATAGTTTCATATCCTTTTTGCAGTTTTCCTTTTGTTTTCTTTTACCACATAGGTCGTTGATGCGGACATAATGCTTCTCTGCAGTATACGATGGGAACTCCTGGTGATGATTATTCTTCCAATTCTTCGGAGAAGAGCTTTGAAGTTTACAAACCCATGGCTTTTGTGTTTGAGGAGGTATTAAACAAAATTGATCCCTTGTTTCGCGAAGCTGGTCGGGCCATACAGAGTATGCCTCTCACTCATTTACGCATTGTTTGAGGGCGTGTTCAAGCTTTCATGGCTTCGGTTGACATGGAGGAGAAGTGGGGACATAATGCATCATCTCAGCGTGATGAGGCGTCTCAGCGACCAAGTGCTAGGGCTGAAAGGTTCACCGCTCGACTGAAGCAACGAAGGGGTGAACATAAGAAACCTCCAGGCGGGAATAAACTTGATTACCCAGTTCATAACAGTATCGTAATACTTGACCCTGACGTGGACGAATCGGCATATCCTCAAGATGTTGTTGGAGCAGTTTCAGAGAATGATGTCGGCGCAGCTCACGAGAAGGAGACTGAAAAGGCTTCTGGAGAGGATGCCAAAGCTGTTGTTTGAGAGACTGAAGCGACCGTTGGGGACGCTTTTGAAGCGGCCGTTGGGGATGTTGTTGAAGCGGTCGTTAGAAAGAATTCCACTGGGGGCGCCACTGACCTTGGCATTGACATTGATTTTTCCTCTTTGCGTAGCTTGTAGATGTGTTAATACTTCAGGGTCTCTTTTTTTCGTTCATGTGGTTGGAGCCAGGGCTTCACCAAGTAATATTTTTCATTCATGCTGCTTTGATAATTGTATATCTTTAATTGGATGAATGAACAAAATCTCCCGACTGAAAAGAATCCAAACCCCTTTGCGGAAAAAAAGTTCTTCCATTTTTCTGAAGCGATTCATCGAATGGGAAGACACAACACACACATAGTGCGGATGGGAATGTCACATTCTCTCCAGTGATTACTTCCACATGCCGGCGTTGGCAACAATAACTCAAAACAGGGGAAATAACAATAATGGTTAAGGATTTGACCGACCTTCTACTTGATTTTTCCTTGCAAATTACACACTTTGGGCGTCTGTGGCATGCCTCCTGGGCATGTAGAAGCGTGGGCTTCCACGAACTGGGAAACACAGCATGAGAAGCGAGGAAATCTCGTCAGGCGAAGGTTGAAGCTGGTTGTTCTTGAAAGAAGGTGTTCGTGCCGCCACTTGATGATCTTCTTCCTTGCATATTCTCCTCTTCAGTATTTTTTTTTTTTTGAATGATATAAGATATCTCTTGTAGGGCTTGATTTTTTCTGGTTTCGAATTGATGGGTGATGCCTTTATGAGGGTTTGGATTTACTTGGTACTTTTCCTTTGAGATGATTCAGGAAAACTTATTTTAAAAGAAATGATACTTTAATTAACCGATAAATTGAAACCCTAATTATGAATGCAAGCAGTGCAATCATTTTGGAGGAATTACAAATATTGCATGAAAAGGGAAATTGCTGAAGAAAAAAACTAAGAGGAAAAGGCAAGAGGCGGCGTGACACCTTAGGATTTGAAGGGTTTGAGCCATCGGGCGTCTATTACTGCACCTTCTAATTTGTCAGCGTTGATGAGCTTGCAGTAGCCTCCCAAAATAACTTCTGTCACTAGGTATGGCTCATCTGTGGAATCGGACGAAGGAGGTTGGGCGGCAACTTTCACTACCATATCTCCAACTTGAAATGGGTTTTGATGTTGTGCGGCTACTTGGTTCTCAGATTCATTATTTTTGACTAAAACGACTTCCAAATTTTTGATGAAATATTTGAAGGGCCCATCATCCAACTCACATCTCCTTGTGACGCCCGGGTTGATAATTGGATCGAGTCCCCAGGCCTGGACGAGAGGAGAAGCGACTGGTTGCAGAAAGGGTTGTTCAACAAGACTTACTTGTGTTCGAAATCTGCGGATGAACATCGACGGGATCTCTCTAGGCAATTGAGTTACGTTGGAAAGTTGTTGATATAAAAGAATATAATCTTCAGGGTTGGACGGCTTGTTGGAAATACTTTCAGGTATAGACACTGGCAGAGGACATACTCCTAACTTTGCTTTATTGTTATGCACCCACGAGCGCCCCAAAACCATATCATAATTTTGGAATTCTTTAATAATGTGGAATTTGTCGTGCGTTAGAGCATCTCCCACCTTGATTTCGAAGTTAATGTACCCGTAAGTGTTTATTGCTTCACCTTCTGAGTTTCTGATCACAATTGGGGAGTGAGTAGCCTCTTACTTTGAAATTCCTTCGGCTCTTAGAGTCTTGCCAGTAATGATGTTGAAATCAGAGGCCACGTCAATCAACGTGCTATCGAACTACATATTCTTTAGGTAAGCAGTGGTCAGCATTCCCCAGTTGCATTTTCCAACAGTGTTTCCTGAGAGAGGCTGGCATTTGGGAGTGGCTTCTTTGACAGGAAAGAGTTGCTTTTCTGACACAATGCGATTGAGGGTTGCAAATATGTCTTGACGCTTCACCTTAGAGAAATGGAGGATTTCGCACACACGCTGCATCATGGACTGCACGGTTTTGTGAACAGAGTCCCCAGAAAGCATACAGCTTCTGACTGGAAGAGGATCTCTGTGAACTCCCTCATTTCCCAGTTGAAGTTCTCCCGCATCCACCTTTTCCTTGAAAATGCGTTTCAGTTTATTGCATTCATGGGTTGGGTGATGGACGAACCTGTGGTAACGGCAGTACTTGGATTTGTTATTTCCTCTTCAGTTGGCGGGCGCCTGATAGGAGGCAGTTTGATAGCATCATCTTGAATCCATGCTTCCAGGAGTTCAATCACTTCCTCGATTGGAAATGGTAACTCTAGAGCGGCTTCTCCATCCTCTTGGTTTTGCACAGGAGCTTTAGTTGCGGTATTTCGAGTTCGGACCGCCTGATGTGCCGGTGTTGCACGTTTGGGTTGTTGTTCCGTCGCTGGAGCTTTCCTTTTTCCTCCTTCACTCACTACGCTTACAGAGGGGCCAGTGTTATATTGTTTGTTGATGAGGCGTCTGCTTCCTCGAGTTTCGTGTGTATCTTCACTCCTAGCTGGTTTGGTCCTTTCTAATAGTTTCGGTGGCGTTGTAGCTGACCGCTTAGCAGCTTCATGGAGTTCATAGAATATATGGAAGCGTAGATTCTACAGCAAGGCGCGATAAATGGGAACCATGCCGTTAATGCACGACTCCACCAATTGTTGTTCAGTCACGTTTGGGTCATGACAATCCAGTGCCTGAATTCTGAATCTCTTGACATAATCATTCGGATGTTCATTGTTTCGTTGGAACATCCTTCCTAAGTCTTAAAAGGTGATTTGCTCAGACATGAAGAAATACTTCTTGTAGAAAGCTGTAACCATGTCACACCAGTTGGATATGTCGTTTGGTGCAATGTTGTTGTACCAGATGTACGCTCTTCCGGTAAGTGATTTTGGAAATTCCTTCAAACGGAGGACATCATTGTATTCGTGCTCTCCCAAAGATTCCAGAAAACGAGAGATATGTTCCCGCACATTACCAGTACCATCGTAAAGGGAGAATTGAGGAGAAAAATATCCCCTCGGAAGAGGAACTCTTTGCACATCAGGAGGATATGGAGGTTGATGCTGGTGCATATCCACCGGATTTTGTTTGTCTCGATTTCGAAGAAGTTGTTCCAAATCTTCACGCGTGATGAAATTAGATGGTTGATTCCTCTCCATCGGACGTTCAGGAGCAAAACGTGTCTCTTCATCAAAGGTGCGTCCTGCTGAGGTACTGGCGCTAGGAATATTGAAAGTACCCCTCATTGGATCCATTTGGGGTTGACGTGGTTCTTGTGGTAGCCACTCTGTTAGTGTCTTGAGGAAAGTAAGTACCTCTTTCTGAGTTGAAGTCATGTCCGTCAGAGCCTTAGAAAGAACTTCTTGTCTTTCCATCAAATCATCAATGGTAATAGGGGGTTGGCTTCCTCTGGCTCCTCTAGTCTCTCGTCCTGATGGGGGAGTGGCAGCAGCTCTGGCGACAACCGGGGGCGTCACACTTGAGGAAACATTGGGGGCGGAGGCATCGACTCTGGCTCTGGTGATTGGAGGTGTAACACCTGAGAGAACATTTTCTACGCCGCTGGTGTTGGTGGTAGAGCTTGCGGTGCCGCGGGTGTTGATCGTGCTGACAGGTAGTATATTGACGTCGCCGGAAGGAATGTTGATACCAAGGGCGTTTTCAGCGCCGGTAACATCAGGATTTGTTGCTGACCCAGACCTGAGATCTACCATCTTGAAATTGGAATTGAAAATGAAACTGAAAATTGAAAATTGATATTGCGACCGAGAGATTAATCTCCCACTGTGGTCGCCAGTTGTTTTGGGATAAAAACTTTTTCTGCTGGTTTTGGTAAATTTGGGTGTGTTGATGAGAACCGAATCTAAACCCTAAACAAATGAACTGCACGGGAGTACTTTAGATTCGAGAGATCAATCTGTACAATCCTGGCCTAAACCAAGAAATGGTCGTTCCAGTCTTGCTTCGGTCACAAAATGAAGGAGAAGGGTTGATCTTAGGGAGGGAAGCGAAGAAGCTGTTGAGACCAAAATGGTTAACTCTGAAGGTGTGGTTATTTTATGACTTGTATCATAATATGGAACTGGCTTGCGGAATGTGAGCTATCAGTTCTCGGTGTTTTTCTGGATAATATGTTGTTGTTAACCAAAACTCTGTTGTCCTTGGTTGAAATAGGTAGAAACCTATTTATACAAGTCATAATTGAACGCACCCTGATCTCGTAGGAAGTGGGAGTGATTGAGTGATAGAGAAGTGGGGTAATGTGTAAATGCTAGAAACCACGTCCCCACTATGAGGGAAACGGGTTAGTTTACACCCACTACTTATTGCCGCCACTAACTTCCCACTTTCCTGATACTTTCTTATAATGGGCGTGTTGCACGCCACACGCTGTAAACCGCCATACCAATACCCTGATGAGCATCCCCCAGTTTGTGACATATTTGATGTCTCGAGTATTTTCGTGGAAAATGTGCAGCAGATTGCTGAGAGGTTCTTGTGTGCGAGACCTAATTATTCTGATCAATCGTGCATCAGCTAGGTGTCGGATATGTTGTGGCAAGTCAAGCCATGAAACTTGTCGTAGGAAAATGGCGTATGATCCTGAGACTTATCATGGGTCGGTTAACTCCGTAGAGAAGTTGGACGGCCTTGATTGCAGTTTATGAGAAAAGGTGGTCGTTGATTATGGCCACATCTCGTTGGCACCTTGTAATGGCATCGTGGCGCAATTGGCACATGCCAGTGGCATAGTAGCATGATTATCGCATGCCAGTGACACAATGGCACGGCCGGCATATGCCAGCAGCATAATGGCGCAAATAGCGCTTGGCGTAGCCATGACCGCTATATTTTGTCATATTGGTGTTAGACCAAAATATGGCTCGGCAACATTGGCTCCAATTGTCGTATCAAACTTAATGCCCTAGGTAACATTATTTAGTATGGTTGGCGTAGCAAATATATCTAAATTAGGGTTTGGCGTACCAAAACCCTAATTAGCGCGTGTGGCATGTGGCCGCGGCACGGTGACATTTTTTGTGCAGATGGTGCCATGGGTGGTCATAGGCATGGCGCCATTTTTAGGGTTTCCTGGGTCTCGCATGGCTTGTGGCATGTTTTGGGGACAAAGTGGCGTAATTTGAGCCACGACCAAAATTAGGGTTTCAACTAATGTCACTAAAGCAAAATCGTGTTCTAGTTGGGATACCCTGAATGGACCCTGTTATGGCGTTGGCTACGAACAAAAAGTGAGTTAGCACGTAAGTGCGCTGTTTGTGGCACGTTGGTACGTTTGGCATGCTGCTGTGGCGGAGTGGCATGTTTGGCATGCCATTAACATGTTGGCGCGGAATGGCACGTTTAGCATGCCATTTGCATGTTGGCGCGGAATGGCACGTTTGGCATGCCATTAGCATGTTGGCGCGATTTGGCAAGCTAATTGGAATTCTGACCATCCGGTATAATTTGCCTCTTTTAATACTGTGGCGGGTTTAGAGTGACTTGATTGGTCGATAGGAAATGGGTCATCCAAACATAGGGCGTGGCCACACTTCTAGTGCGCGTGGCGGATTTAGAGCAACCTGATTGGTGTATGGGAAAGAGGGTCGGCAAGTATGGGCCCGACCACATTCTATGTGCATGTGGCGGATTTAGAGCGACCTGATTGGTCGATGGGAAAGAGGAGGGCTGGCAAGCATCATGGGGGTGGCCACATGCAGGTGGCGCCTGCTAGGGAAGACCGGCTGGCCCATGGCGCGGCCACGCTTCCCTTTGTTGTTCCTACTTTCCGCGGATCCTCTTTTATTTCTTGTTTTCTGATTTTGGGTAGGACTTTGCACATACTAATCCACGGCGGATCAATTGCCTAGTTTGCCTAGGTTTAGTTTCGAACAGCAGGGTCTGATATACTGCGCAGGGCGCAAAAAAAACTAATTTTTGCAAATTAATCAGGTTGGTGTTTGAATCTTGTGAATTATCACAAAATTGATTGAATTGTGCATGTTGACACGGAGTTCTTTAAATTTATTTCCAGAGAGCAGTACGCTTTCCAATTGAGTACTTTATGTAAACCTTAACCTTGATACTTCGGGAAATTCATGCTACTCAGCTTGCGAGTGAACACTAATTGTCATGTCATATCAATATTAAGGGTTCGGCCGAGGAACATAACACAGAAAGTATTCAGTGAGCCTTATATTAATGAATAATATAGGCAAGGTGTCGAAATTTACATAATATCTAGGATTGTTGCTACATGCACCATTCTGGATAAATTTCCTGTAAATATATTGATTCGCTCAATAAATGCGCAAGTGAAAAATTTGTGAACTCATCACTTTTACATGGCTATGTCTCTTTGCAGATGACAACATATTAAATGCAGGGTTTCACAATTTTAGCCCTGAATTAAAAACCACCATCAACACCTGTCAAACTCAATAAATATGATGCATCAGAAACCTTTTAATACCCCTCTTGAGATTATAGTTCTTGTCCAGGGGAGAAACAAGAACAATCTTTGAAACTATTACAAACTATAATTTATCCCATCCAATGAAGGATCGGGTGGTTTCTCAAGAGGGAAGGATGATTTCCTTATTCCTTGTTCCTGAAATCTCTTTATGGAAGGAGAATCAACATGTGACATCTTCCTCTTCCATAATATTCCAAATGCTTTGTTTATTGACTTTTGCAAACTATGAACGGTTATGTATATGTCTTTCGAAAGAGACGTAGATTTATTACGAGATTTTCTTCCTTTTTTCTGATTAGCAGAGGCAGACTTTTCAAGAACCTTTGTGTAGTCATCTTTGGTTGATCCTGGTTTCGCACAAGGAAAACTTAAGATTTGTTGTGTCCTTGCGTTTTAACACATCCTTCTCTTTACAAAAAGAGTTTGATAGTGAAAAGTTTTCAGGAGCAATATGCTGATTCTTGTAATCATGATTACGAGATATCGCATTTTCTTATCTTAGTTTTTTCAGTTGACATTTCATATTTTCAATCCTTTTAATCCATGCTTCCTACTCAAGTTGAAACATACTCTTCATAGAGCACAGATCTTTGGTCAAAAGATCAATTTTCTTTTCTTGAGAAGTTAGATTGTTTATCATGGAATAATGATAGTTGTTTGGATAGACAATAGTGATTATCAATAAAGTAAGTGAGAGAACTTTCACTGGTTTCTTCCTCAGGACTGTAGTCAAGAGTTTCCATCCATGCTTTTTTTAACTCACTAATCTCCTTATTACAACCAGAGATATCATGAACAATTCTGTAGCACTTGGAACAAGTTCCATTATCATAGTCTTTGTGAACTTTTCTATCCTTATCATAGATTGAAGAAGAAGATTTTATTCGAGACTTTCTTTTTCTCTGTCTAAGAGTTAACTCTTGTACGAACAGTGAAAGAGTCGAATTAAAGCAATTCTCATCTTTTACATCAATCAATTTAGGACATAGAGACTTAAAATCAGATGTAGCAACAGGGTTGCAAGACATGTGAAGTTTTTCTCTTTTACTCAGTTCAAGATCAAAAAAATTTATCTTTCCAACAAGAGTATTTATGGAAAGTGTATCAAGGTTATTTTCCTCAACGATGACATGTTTCTTAGAATCGTATCTAGCTGGCAGAGACCTGAGAATTTTCATCACAATGTCCTTTTCAGGAATAGTCTTACCCAATACAAAAAATGCATTTAAAATTTCAGACACTTTATGATTAAACTCATCAAATGAATCTTTAGCATCCATACGAAGGTTTTCCCAATCAGAATTTAGGTTTTGAAGCCTCGCTTCCTTTTCAGAGGTATTCCCTTCAAATACGGTTTCTAAGATATCCCAAACATCTTTAAACCGAGTGCACATAGTCACATGGTGCTGAAGATATGAGGTAATGGCATGGATGATAGCATTCAATCCGTCAGAATTTTGCTTTGCAGCAAGAATCTCATGATCTTCATACTCACCAATATCCTTTGCAGTGGTTACACCGTCTATTGTAACCGTAGGAGGATTATATCCATTAACAACACGAACTCATGATTAAAAATCACGCGCTTGAAGAAAGACACGGCAAACAGTTTTCCACCATAAGTAGTTCGAGACATCGAAAACTGGCGGTACATTTATAGAGATAGTATTTCTGTCCATAGAGTCAAATTGCTACAAACACATACTTATGAGGTCTTTAATGTGTTTTCCTGCTCTGACACCTATTGAAAAATCGGGGGTATAACAACCACACCCAATAATTCATTCGGAAATATGTATGGAATAACTCCAATATAATTCTGAGAGCACCAGCTTATAAAGCGAGCTCAATCAAGAAATATACGAAAGAGTTATATCTCAATTTCTCAATACAATCTACAATCAAACAGATAGAAATCTGTGAGCCCGATTGATATGAGAAATAACTTGGATGGTACCAAAGACCAATGCCCAAGTTTCAATCAATTTATATCAACAATCGAAGGTCGGGTTTACCAATTGATTGATGTACATACAACCAATGATATTTTAATTATATAAACAAATATAATGCGGAAAATAAATAACACAAACACCCGAAGTTTTGTTAACGAGGAAACCGCAAATACAGAAAAACCCCGGGACCTAATCCAGATTTGAACACCATATTGTATTAAGCCGCTACAAAAACTAGCCTACTACAAGTTAACTTCGGACTGGAATATAGTTGGTCCCTAACCCAACAATTAAGGTACAGTCGCGTTCCTTACGTCTCTGAATCCCAACAAGACTCTACGCACTTGATTCCCTTAGCTGATCTCACCCACAACTAAGAGTTGCTACGACCCAAAGTCGAAGACTTATAAACAAATATGTCTCCCACAGATAAGTCTATTCTGATAGATAAATCTGTCTCCCACAGAAGTACCTATGAAGTTTTGTTCCCTCTTATGATAAATCAAGGTGAACATGAACCAATTGATAATCCGGTCTTATACTCCCGAAGAGAAGCTTAGAAATATCAATCACCTCATAATAACTTGACTATATGGTGGTAGAAGAAGTTACCGCGGAATCACAAAGTCTGAGACGAAGAACTTTGTGACTACTTTTTATATCTTACCTATCAGAGATAAATATCGAGCAAATATTAGAGAAGATAGTACTCAACATGATAGAACAAGTAAGATCAGAACACGCAACTACAGAGAAAATAGTTGGGTCTGGCTTCACGAATTTCAAATGAAGTCTTCAAGTTGTTAACCTATAATGGTTTTGGAAAAACCTAAATTAAAAGGGAATCGACTCTAGCCGCAACTAGGACACAGGAAAGTGTCGGGATTAGGTTTTCCAATTGCTAGAGTTCTCCCTTATATAGTATTTCAAATCATGGTTTGCTTTCAATCAAAGCTAAGATAGCTTGGTAACAAAGCATTCAATATTCACCGTTATATGAAAACCTGACTTAAGATTCAAGCTAAGTCTGCTTAAAACCAAGGAAATATCTCTCCGTCGTTAGATGGTCTTAGCTTGTTACACACAAATGAAATATACTTTCATTTAGATATGGGTAACCGTACCTAAACGTGTATATTGAGTTGGCTCAATAATAGTTAACCGAAGTTAGCCATATGAACACTTTTGTCTTAACCACATTCATCTAACTTCTAGATCAAATATGATGATCAATCAATCATGAAAGATAATCAAATGAATCTAATTGTTTTTCAAATAGAGTTGTTCAATTGTTCACTATTTCACATAAATATATATGAACCAATGGAATCAAAATCGAATTGATTCATGAGAATCAATTCATGAACATTAAGCCACAGTTTGAAAAGATTGCATTCCTTAATTCATAAATTTATTTGTTCATGAGTATGAAAACATACTTAACCGATTTTAGAACTTTAACCACTAAGTTTGCAAACGGGTACGCAAACTATAGCTTCTGAACTTTGGTCTTGTCCAGCAGTTTGCAAACAGGTATGCATACTGCTGTCCCGGACCTTAACTCAGGTAGAACCGTTAGCATACTGGTATGCAAACTTGATTTCTGGACTTTACAAGTTAAAACCGTTCGCATACTGGTATGCAAACAAGGTTTCTGGACCTAAATCATATCACAACAGTTTGTATACTGGTATGCATACTGTGTTGTATCCAGACAAAGGTTAACTTGTTCTAAACTCCCATTTCAATCATTGAAACATCCTTAGAAGACGACAATAGTTGTCTCACACAAACTATTAGCTTATAAGTAATTTTCAAGTGATTGAATGATCAATACGAAACTTTCCGAGTCGACATCAAATGATTGTCTCACACAAATCATGTAAGATGTTTCAAGGCGATTTTCACATGATCATCTTTTGATTTATTATTTAGTTTCCAACAAATAAATTGTTTCCAACTAATCTTGTCAAGAATATGATGAATGCAGCTAAACAAAAAGCTTCCAACACATATTTCGAGAAATAGATAACTGAGTTAAACTCAGCTCGAAATATCAAATGTGTATAATATAAAAGTCTATATAGCTATACGACATAGTCTCATTAGGAGATAAAATAGAATAAACTTGTGAGTGATAGATAAGTTTTATTCTCCACATACCTTTTGTTGATGAAGTTCCTCCAAGCTCTCCTCAATAGATCTTCGTCTTCAATCGATAAACGTCGTGAAGTCTAAATCTCAACTACACATTGTATCCTAATCCGAGACATAGCTATAAGTAGACTAGAAATCAAGACTTATAGTTTTGATCAACTAAGCTTGACAAACAAGCTTGAGATAGCAACGCTTGCGAGTTCGACCGAGCAATGCTCTAACACTAGTTAATAGCCATCCAAGTCATGGCGCAAGGCACGACCTAGCCAATAGCCATCCAAGTCGTGGCGCGAGGCACGGCCTAATCAATAGCCATCCAAGTCGTGGCGTGAGGCACGACCTAGTCAATAGCCAGCCAAGTCGTGGCGTGAGGCACGTTCTAGTCAAGATTCATCCAAGTCGTGGCGCGAGGCACTGCCTAGCTAGCCAAGTGGGGCACGACCGAGTTGGCTAAGTTGTGGGGCGCTAGTTGGTTCGTGGTTGTGGCCGCGAACTTTGGTGGGATGGAACTTGTGGCCATGACCACGGCCATTAGCCTAGCGAAGATATTGCATTGAAGGCCATTTCCTGGACAAGAGATTAGTGGCCATGGCCATTGGCCTAGATGATTTGGTGTCCATGGCCACAGTCATTGGCTTGGCCGAGAAATTAGCGGTCGTGGCCATGGACATTGGCAGGGCCGAGAAGTTGGTGTTCGTGGCCACGGGCATAGGCCGTGGCCACGGATATTAACCGAGCCAAGGAGTTGGTGGTCGTGGCCACAGTCATTAGCCGAGAAATTGGTGGCCATGGCCATATTATAAGACACAACCATATTGGCTTGGCTATGGAGCGCGGCCAGGTTATCCTGCCTATAAAGCGCGGCCATGTTGGCGCTGGCACTCTGTTTGTAGTATACATAACATATTCAAGGAATTCAGCCGTGGAAGTTCTGCGACTCGAAGTAATGTTCTAAATAGTATGCTTCTGGTAGTACTTTTATTCAAAATAGCGTAGTATCTTATTATGAATATTTATAATTTGTACAATCAATATACACTGATTAATACATGACAATTTGTATGACCGTGCATAAAATAATGAGAGTTCAGCCGAGTGAAGCTCTAAAATCTTACACGCATATTCAAGACCAATATAGCCATTAGCTGGATACACATTCTCAATTCTCTTACGGAATATAATGTAGAAGTACGAATCTATAATTTTGATTCCGCGTCAAGAATTTATACATATTTTATTTCATATTTCCGCAGCCGGGCAGAGGCAATATTATAATTTTCTCCCTTGTCAAAAATCCACCATCAACACCAACATAAGTAGGGATGGATCGTGCCTTGGATCTTCAACGAAACCGGACCACCAATCATATTGATTTCTTTCAACTATGAAACAAGTTTGTAAGTCAACTTCCTTTAACTCATGTAATCAAACATAGTTTTCTAGGCATGAAACCAATCATAAGTTCATTACACAATCTAGTAACAAGTTACAAAAATTATGTTTATGCCGCAATTACGAAGTTCAAAAAATAAGTGTTATACTTCATAATTCAATATATCTAAGTTGTAGAACAACTTGTATATTCTTCCTTGACACTTTGATCATAATAAGATGATAAAGTATCTAATACTAGAGTTTCATTTATATAACTTTGCATGTTATGTTTTCAATCTAAACTACTTGAAAATAACGATATTAGAATGTAAACAAGTCAAGTCTTTCAATACTAACCTCAAGTAGAAGGATGATATATTTGTCGATGTCGACACGTCTTCAGAGTAATACTTGTATGTCTCAACATTTCTAGATTCCTAGTGTAACCTAACAAAGTTGACTCTAGTAATTCTAATCAAGCGATTTTTGAGTTTTGATACTAAAAATCTGACAACCAACGCTTGGCGGGTTCAACCGAGCAATGCTATAAAAATATCTCTTCCATTAGATAGGAAAGGTTTAAACACCCATATCCAAGCTAACTGGATACCACAATTCCAGAATACCATTGACCCGGGAAAATGCTACCATGTACAATCGTTCGCTGACATCATTGATCCGGTAACCCAAGCTTGGTCCAACGAAAAGATGAATTTACTTCCATCGCCCATAGTTCGGAGAATCATCACCATCCACATTCCTCATGACGCTCAACCTGATAATATCATTTGGCCTTTAAGGATTTAACAAAGTCAGACAGTTACACTACAACATATGGATATAAATGCTTTACTAGCACTTCTAATCAGTTGCTTCAACCTTCCTCCCCCAAATTCCTACAGATGTTACCGTGTTCCCCCAAAAATAAAACTTTTCTTGTGCAAATTTAATTAACGAAAGTCTGATGACCCTCAACATTCTAAAATCATATCCACCTCACCAACTCCAATTCGTGTCCATGGTGCAACTCTGATCCTGAAACGGCTGCTTACTTTGTCCTTCATTGTACTATAGCCATGGATTCATGGAACCTCTTACTTGCTCAATAGCCTAATCAAAAAAATAACCTCACGTAATATCCTCATCTTTCGAACCCCCTAAATAACAATTTTCCAACTCCTGCAATCAAAGGCCCAGGCCTCTGTCACTATATTATTTTGGTTTCTTTTCTGGTTCTCATGGATTTCCAGAAGAACTAATATACCGTCAAAAGAAACCGACCTGAAAAGCGTTATGCAAATGGTTGTTAAACTCCTACAAGAGTACTCCTGACTATGAAAGTAGAAGTATTAGATAGTGCGCTAATACATTTGAAGACTAAATCATGCAGTTAAGGCATGAAGTTGAAGAACGTATAATCATGCAGTTTAGAATTTTGTGAACATTGTGTGAAGGTGGAGAAAGAATCAAGCTTAGAGTTGGAGTAGAAAGTTCTAGTTTTCTGAAGATATGAAAATATCATGAATATCACCACATATGAAATATTGGAATGTGTTCATACAGATGTTTGGGAACTTGCAAAGACTGATCTTTGTAAGGTACGAATTATTTCATCTTTTGAAGAAAACTTCGTCGGTATGGGGGTACACCATACATTTGCATGTGATGAAATATTGAACTCCGCATTGAAAGACGAAGTGTTGGAATTTGAATAAGTAGGATGGAGAAAGATCTCAAATTTGACAAGTGAAGTGGTGAGTTGAAGTCAAAGACTATATCCTACAAGTTGAAGCAAATGTGCAAAGAATTGAATCTTGCAAGTTTGAAGAATATGTGCATGTGAAAATCTATGAAGTTGAAGACGCGTCAAGAATTCATAGATAATTGGATTTGCTGAGAAATTAGCAAAGTAGCAAAAGAAGTGGTGGAATTCGGGTAAGGCCTTCTTGGACCTAATCATGTCTTTTGAGTTTGCTACACCATTCAGGTGTATTGGTGTCTTTAGACACAGTTGCATTCTTGGGCCCAAGATAACCTCCCTCGTGTATTACCTGTGATGCCACCTTTTACAAATCATGCCAATATAATAGTGATAACAACAACCATCTTAATAGGATGGCTCAAAGCTAACCCATTCTGGACCAAAATCAACAAAGACGGAGCAGCTCGAGGACATCCTATAATAGCAGGAACGCGACACCTGCAACAATCTTGGAAATTTCGCAACCTTTACCACTGCTCTTACACCGAAACCTTTTCTATGTTCATTGCTTCCAGAGTGCAAACGGATCGTGGCTGGATAAAGGCGTACAATTCAAAACAGACTCGAAAATCTTCTAAGATTCCCAATATCAGATACTGAGCCTCCTTGGTACATAAGCAAAATGGTCGCAAAATAAAACTCGGAATAGCCCAGATCCCACATTACACCATCCGACATATCTACGAAGAAGACAACCAGGTGGCAGGCGAACTGGCAAACCAAGTTTCAGATGCCAACACACCGGGAAACCTAATGGTCGACTCTTTGGGTACAACCTACACCTTGTAAGTCCTCTTTAAGTTTTAAATAAAATTCATGCTTCAAAAAAAGCAATTATGATATGTCGAACAATAAATTTCTCTCAACCTTTTATGCGATAACTTCTTCATTTCTTGATTTTATCATTCGAGTTTTATCAAGTACTGGCTTAAACTCGAAATTTCTTCTTTGCAATATTCATTATAATTCTAAAGACATACGTCATTGTTTCGGTAGATGGGATGGTAAATAATATGAGTAAATAAAATAATCAGTCCTCACATATCTTTATTAATGTTTGTGGCAAAACTATCAATTACATATAGGTTTTAAAATAAATAATCTTTTAACTCAATCTTCGTAATGCTTCTTGATATATTGAATCTTTAACACTCTTGACGGATAGATTTAACATGGGGACTATGTTTAACCCTAGATTTTCTAATCTGGGCCCTTACTAATCTGACACGGCCAAGAAACACCGAGACCACAAGTCTCGACTAATCTATAAGCTCAATTTCAGGGCCATAGGTCAGAATATTACACAGTACTCCTTCCGTCTCAGTTTAGATGAGTTTTTTTTTCATGTAATAAATGACCTACAACCAAAAAGTATTAATAAGACCTCCACATAGGATGACCTTGACCCCAAACATTGGAGATGCTTCGAGAATGAACCATGGTGCGAGGATGGTTTGTCCATTTGTCAAAAAGATTTTTTGTTTTTGTACGAAGTACCATACAAACTTAATAGACACGCAAAAAAAAAAGAGTGAAACAGAGTATTTATGATATCCATTCATCCGTAACTCTATCTGGTCTTCTGAAAATTCTCGTTCTACTTAACCTAAACCAAACAATTGTAAGATAAACAAGTGAGTTTAGCTATTTGATTATAAAAAATGCCAACTTTAAACCTTTTCATCAATATTCCGGTAGATTCTGTTATAGCTTCAGATATTCTCAAAGATGCAACTAAAGTTGTCGCAAAAATCATTGGCAAGCCTGAATCTGTAAGTTTTATAACCTAACCCCAGTTTTGTTAATATTATATATGTTTCACAGTTTGTTCCAGTCTTGTGCATGACTTGTTTGATACTTGTACTGTGTGAATGGTTGCTTTTTTTGGGACTGCACATATGATGCTTTAAGCCAGCATAGAGGTTTCTAATCTTTGTTATCTGACTATCCCGGTTTAGTTACAGTTCATTATGTGATGATTTTAATGGGTAGAAGGTTGAGTTCTTGCTACTATCTGTTTTGGGTTCTTCTTGTTTGTTATTGTCTATGTAATGGTAGTTCATATGAGACTCTGTACAAGAAATAAGAATGCCCTTTTCCTCCTACGTTGTGTGCATATAGAAGATGCAGGAAAGCTCTTGGACTATGTAGAATCCTAAATCATTGTATTATTGTGAGCCTTTGTACTGGTTCTCTTATTTCACTGCTTCAGTCCACACACTTTAAGTTTTGCCAAAACTCAATATGCACAAAATGTAGTCATGGGTACAATTTTCTCTTTCTTGAGATGGTATCTCTGGTGGACTGATTATGATTCCCTATAGTACGCTTTTAATAGGTTATTTGTAAACGAGTTTGTTATTTGCTTAATGTTTGTTTATATCGGTGTTGATTGTTTAGTATGTGATGATTTTGCTGAATGGTGGAGTTCCTATTGCATTTGCTGGAACCGAAGAACCGGCTGCTTATGGAGAACTAATATCCATTGGAGGTCTAGGTCCAAGTGTTAATGGAAAACTCAGTTCAGCCATTGCAGAAATTCTCGAGACAAAGCTCTCTGTGGATAGCTCCCGATTCTATATCAAATTCTCTGACGTGGAGGTAAGCCAGTGAACCTAGTTTCTTTTCTTTTTCTTTTGCTATTTACACCTCGTCTCACATCGTTCACCTGTTAGCAAAATTCTGTGTTTGCAAATTTATGGTCCATCAGTATATATACTAAGTTTTAGTTCCATCTTTGCTTTTGGGTTTTGTGCTTGATGCACGAGGAGGATGTTTGGTAATCCATAAAACCTGAGCGAAATTGGAGTTTGACGGATAATAAGGGCTTTCACTTTAGGTAAGGATGACTTATTAACAATCTGGATCATCCTCAATGCAACCGTATCACTATTAAACTCCTAACTGTACCGTCCTGTGGTGGAAATCACCCTATGAAAAAAATGATGATGGTGTTAGTAGTACTAGACAAAATACTTGTCAGTGGGGAGAGGCAGAATCAGGGTAGAAGCTTATCTTACAGGGTCTTACAAGGATAGACTGTCCTGTGCATATACTCTTCTGTTTCTCTCTTTCCTAAAAGACCATGTTACCTGTGGAAAGCATTCTCTAATTGCTACTGTTAAGTAGATTGAAGCTTCATGAGTGAAAATGAGGCAGTATAGATTTGGCGAGTAACCTAGATATTCCAAAAGCTTTATAATCTAATCCAAACCTTTCTAGAATATGAACACCGTGATAGAATGAGATCTATAGATTCAGATAGATTATTGCAAAAATGGAAGCAGTCAGTGGTAATGTTAATACCTCTGTGTCTATGCATGTCTAGTGTGGCTGATGAATTTAAAATAGCTGCCCAGCATCAACGATGCCTTGGATGGGCTGGGATCTGCTCTCTCCAAAAAAATTAGTCGAATCTTTGTCAACCTCCGGTAATTTGTTGTAGCATACTTAGTAGTCCCAACTAGACATGTTGATTGCTTGATAATCATCTTATCTTTTTCCTTAAAGAAACAATTACTAATATTTATTCTCATGTGTTTATTCTTTCTGAAGCGATCATTCTTCGGGTTCAATGGCTCAACATTCTGAAACGTAACTTAAACATCGGCATGGGTTCAGTTGTTCAAGTGCTCAACATAAAGATAAATATGTAATGAAGCTACGAATTTACTTGGTTTTTGTTGTATTCTCATCTGAACAAGGTGAATATCTCCAGAAGTTGATTGAACAAATAAATATGTTCATATTTACTTGCATTTTAACGTCGATATATGGATTCTTGTTCTATCCAGTGGTACTCAAATGCATCTGTTTTTTCTTAAATTTGAAAAAATGAGGTTCTCTTTTTACTGCATCTATTTTCAGTTGCGCGTCCTGATCAAGACTTTGGACTTGTAACCAAGTAGGGCCATACTGAAATTGTTTCCCACCTCTTCTGCAACTAGTCATATCAATTCAAGAACTTGTTATATTCCATAGATACTAGTCAGGAGGGACATCAATGTAAGCGTCAAAACGGGAATGACTTATGATAAATCCGCTACAATATACTGAATTCTTCGTTTCTTCTTTCCATCTTGAGGGACCATTTCATTTTTGTATTACTCAGAGCTTAGAGTAGCAATGACTGAATAAATGAATGCTGCCAATTTTCTGCAATAATTTGAAATAATGCATCATATCGGTCCCCTACCTGAATATTTTTTTTCCGCCCATACCGCTGCGAGGTTGTACAGGGCCCTCTGGTCGCCTTATGCGTTGGATGTTCAAGTTTTCGGTGGGTTCTACCTCCTGACGCATTGCGAGGATTCATCAAGTGGTGAAGAGTTTTCTCCTCCAGTTAATTATGACAGCAATATCTTGTCATTCTACTCTGCATCTGCATTTCATCAAACTGCTTTTGGTTTTTCCTTTGTTTTGCCTGCATCTACTGTAATTAAGGATTTGACCGACATGTTCCCTCATCTGCTAAGTATAGTGCTGGTCGTGTGTTTGACACCCTCCTGTTTAACAGTGGTTTTCAAGCGTAAAGTTCTGAGAATTAATTCGAAATTTGTACACATTGTGCTCGAACTTAAAAGGCGAAAGCAGTAACTCAAAACCCTGAGAAGAACTGTTCTTTCTTATTCTAAACTATGTCCATTAATGTGGAAGATTATTGAGTTACATAATAGAGCTACTCTTTATTTACAGACGGTTTCACATAGCGAGATTAGCCATCTAGAGAAAGAGATACATCAACTGTTTCGATTTCGTACTTCCACGGTTGGAGCAAAAGCTCTATTAGATAGAGCTCTCCATCAAACCTCAAACCAAATGCTTCAGCAGGCAGGACCTGTCCATCAACCATTCCACCAAACACGTAAATATTGCAGCCTGATTTATCTACACATGCCTGGTGAAATGACCTGGAACCCGGCTTATGGCCTTCTAGTTTCAATCTCTTCCAAACCTTCTTAGATAATACCCTTAGCTCTTGTGAGTTAGTACATGCTTTTGCCGTTGGTATACCGTTAATATCCAACATCCAAAAATCATTTTTTCGGTGTCGAGATGAATCTTCTCCTCCATAGATTAGCAGTCTTCCTCCTAAGACAAGAGTAGCCGAGTGACCCACTCGTGGGGGAGGAATACCCACAGGGACGTCAGCGGAATCGTATATCAATGGAACCCATTCAGGGTATTCCTCTGCAATATCAAAGAGCCACACATCATTGAGGACTTCATAACCAATACCTCTTCCACCAAAAAGAACCATTCGAGTTCCTCCAATACAGGTCAAAGTGTGTCCTGAACGTGCTGGAGGTGAAAGTCGAGTAACAACCTCATGCCATGCGGCAGAGTATATACCATTGGATAAATCTAAAATCCATGTATCGTTCAATCTTAACCCATCCAGCCCAATTCCTCCATGGATCAGCATTTTCTTGCCGTCCACACAACATCCGGCATGAGCTCCACGAGGAGGAGGTGCAGCAGAACCCACTTCGAGAAGCATCCACGAGATTGTAATTTGAAGCATTTCATCGCGCAGAACATGACCTACCCATGTATCGTTCTGGCGGAGACCGTGATCGTTAATCCCCCCGAAGAGGACAAGAGTTTCACCAACAACTGCACAGGTTTGGCCAAATCTTCCGCTTGGAACTCCTGAATTGGTCTTTTGCCAGAGAATCGTCTTAAATTCGTTGCCAATGTATGCAACCCAAGTGTCATCCAAATGGCGCCCTACAAGAAAATGTAATCTAGGTTAATGTGGTGAGAATGCAAAATCAGCAGAAGCTAGCTAGTCATGTAAGCCATCTTTTAACAATGCCTAAAGCACACTACTTGTTTAAGTAAATATTTAGTTTTTCAATCAAATCTCTCATTCTAGATTCAAAAACTTGACATTATATCCATGCATATTTCTCCAGAGAAGGACAACATATGCAAAACCTTTGCCAGACAAGGTTCCCTTCGTGCATAAACCACAAACCGCCCAAAAACAAAATGGAATCAACCGATAGCCATTACCAAAACCACACATTCAAATTCCAGACCTGCGAGGTGAACTTGAAAAGTTGGTTTTTTGTAGGAAAATATTTTCCAGACTGCAAAGCTCAAGCAATAACTCCCTGATTCACATTTCCAATAGCTAGTGATGGAATGGTCTCAATCTAGAGACATAGCATATCAAACACAGATTTACAGATGAAGTAAGATGTTCAACATAATATCAATTCAAGAACATCACAAAAGGTAGAGAATTAGGATCGATAAACCCCCCAATAGGGATATGCCATAATACCACCAAAATGACCACCTCAACCACAAATAAAGAAATTGCAAAACAGTATAGCACCATGATCAGTAAAGTATACCAGCTCAAAATAAACCCACTAAAAGAAAAACCACATATCCAATTTCCAATCGCTTAAGAAACCCCTGTGTCCTCGGACCATGGAGTAGTCAGGTTAAGTCAAGATGCCAAGATTATATAGTATTTAAATCAACTCATTAAACAAATACAAGAGAAGGCTAAAACCCCATTACTCAAATCAATAGTAGTAGATCATACAAAAGCTAACATAAAAGATGCAAAATTGATTAAAGGAAACAAATAGTTACCTCCCTCACAGCCACCTCCATACAAGACCAGACAATCGGAAACAAAATTAATAGAGTGAGAAGCTCTGGGTCTTGGAAAAGCTGAAGTGTCATCAAAACAAGATAATCTGATACAATTAACAGAACCCATTTGAGTAACTAGTTGATAAAGCTTTTTCCATGAAAGTTGATGTTCAGGGGGTGAAGAAGATAAAAGTGCATCAACATAAGAATTACCCCAATCCCTTCTACATATAGATTCCCACAAAGTTTCAGAACAAGCTACAAGTTTGAATCTTTTACAAACCATAGTAAATGAAAGAACTGATTCTATGGGTAGTAATAGTAAGATTGAGAAAAGATGGTCAGATGCTATGTGGGTTATGTTTGATTTGTTGTTTGAAATGGTGATACTACTGCTGCTGCTGCTACAGAATTCTGCCATGGAAAAAGAAACCAACTTTTTATTTTCTTTTCTTTGGTGCAAATGTAAGATTGTTGTTGTTGTTTTCTGTTTTGTAAGAATTTTGCTTTTTTTTTTCTTTTTAGTTGTTGATGATATTCTTGTTTGTGAGAAGATGATAGGGATTGTATCATTGGCGAAAGAAGATTATGATGCTGTTTGTCTTAGTAGTGGGGACAAAAAACCGAAGTTACTTTGTATGAGAGTGTGATGACTCAGTGTGATAGGGTAAAATGGTCTTTTTGTTCATTGGACCAACAATTTTGGAAAGAGGAGTTTTGTTTCAACACTCTTTCTAGCTAGGGGTTTCTCTAGGTACAAAAGCTTGGCTTTTCTCATATTTTCCTTTCGGAAATGACTTGCACTAGTGCTGGATTTTGAACACTAATGGAAGTAAAAACTATTGTCTGACTAGTTCACCATGAACAATTTTATAAGAGAAACTCCTATGGAATGTAAAAATGTTTGATGTGTTCATTTTGAGTCCATTATGGACCAAACATTCAATTTTCAAAATGTTTATGACCTGCGCAATATTGAAGATTTTAAACAGAAACGACTTTTTCTTTTAAATTTATTTTTTTACAAATGTCCATCAGGAAAAATGAACAGGGTAACGAAAGGGTTGAGTGCATCACTGACATAGAATCAGAAGACACGAAATCAACTAAAGGAGTACACGAAAAAGAATACCAACATCAGGGAGCCAAATCATTGGATTAGAAGAGGGCTTTACATGAAATGCTAAGTTTTCACATAATTATTCCTGACGTATAAAGAACTAACTAAAAGAATAAGGGATACAAAAAGGCCTTACCAGAAATTGATAAGAAGTTTGCTTTACATGCTTTCTTCTAATGTAGTTTGAATGGGAAGAGTATTTTGTTTGTCTCTACTTTGTTCTTGTGATGACTATATGAGTGAGGTCCACCAGAGCCCGTCTCGATATTCTGACATCATTATCATCACTTTGAGGAAGAGAGTTGATGGCCGAGGCTGCCAGGTTGGCATGTTCAGTTGCTAGTTCTTTTGCTCTTTGTATGCCGCGACTCTTACCAAGGTATTCAAGGGCCTAGTATATTCAGATTAAGAGCACGCATTAGCAAAAAGAACATGGAAAACAAAAGGAAACAAGCTCTCAAATGAAAATCTCTCTCTTTAGCTTTTGAATAAATACATGATTGAGCAAAAAAAAAAAAAAAAGTTCAGCTGTATATCTTGTGTGTCTAGCACATAAGCATGATAGTGGGTGAGTTATATCGGCTGTAACGATTCTAAAAACACCTAATTACTTAGTGAAGTGTGTGTAGATATGTATATATATGGATGGAAGAAGATGGGCTTACAAGATCAACATCTGCAGGGTCGCTGAAGCCTCGATTGATAACTTCTTGTAATTGTGGGAATTCTTCGATAGCAAACAATATCGGAGCTGTTATGATCCCCTATAAAAATGAAAATTTACTTAGCAATTTCTTCGACCCATTAACCATCCAATAGCTAAAACCAGAACAGGTGAAAAAATATGTTATAGTTATTAATGCAAGTGTTCTAGAAAACTAGGAGTATCGAAGGTGCCGAATGAGAAGCTTGATTCTCCATTAGAGAGGGTAAATTCATGCAAATGCTTGAGTTTGAAGGTCCTTAAGATTATGCATATGATCCTATAGGTGACCTTATCCATAAGAATCATAACAAGATAAATTCTATAACCAAACATAACAGATATGCAAAGTTGAGAGATGAATTACATGGCGGATGTCAGAAAGCGAACCCTTTCCAAGGGAAGCTGACGTCCCTGTAAAATCGAGAACATCATCGATCAATTGATACGCCAAGCCCTGAGACGATAAAAGGACGCCATCAGTAGAAAGGCAAACAATTTATATCTCTGCAACATATGTGTGTCTGTGTGAGTGCATCTGAACATCAGTTATCAACCATAGATGCAAGGCCAACTCCTGTGTCGAGTAGGCTACCTGTTTAAGTCCTGTGTGCTTAAGGGTTTCTCAGTCTCACAAAGCCTCAAACCAATTTCAAGCAAGTTAGCTTAAGGGCACACTACTAGTGGCTTGTTCATTTCGTTTTCAATATCTAACTGGAATCTTCTGATTCTTCTCAGAAAGTGAGCTATTTATTTTGGAGAATAGTGGTTTGTTTATCGCCTTTGGTGGTGTGCGATCACAACAGACAGAGATAGATGATAGAATTGTTGATCCAGATGATTGAAAGTTTTGTGTAAGCAAAGCAAGGGTTGTTAGTAACATTCGTCGTGATGAGGTAAATGTGAAGGTTGTTAAGATCTCTGATTCTCCTTCACAGTTTTTTAGCAGCGGCAATAGGTTAAGAGAGCCTATCGGTGCCCTTATAAATACCCTTTTTCCCCAAATATGTGCAAACAAAAAGTGATTTCTCAAGTTTAAAGATGTGGGTTGGATCAACTTACTTCATCCCTAGTGACCCTAGTGATTGAATAGATGCAATATATAAATTCCAACACAATCAAATGACACTTGGATGTGAAGAGGTGACGTGAACAGCCACATTTTAAGTGTAGATCAACTTCTAATATGATAAAAGTGGAATTTTACAGCGGAATTTTCTTGCAGATGATACCAATAATGAAATTCAATGCATTTAATCTTCTGTTGCGCACCAGATATACAGTTTCAAGACATTGTGCAAGAAATTCCAACCATATAAAGAAAATATCGTTAGGAAAGAGTAGAAATACCAGATTGCAGCCATAATTGTAGGCTAGCATTGCAACATCAGTTGTCTGGCCTGCCAGAAGAGCTATTGCTTTGCAACTATTCGCGATCAATGATGCTGTCTTATAGTATGTCTTTTGCATATACTGGTCCATGCTGCAATAAATTTATGTGAACCAAACATTAGACAGTTGCTCTTCTATATGATAACAAACCCATCCAGTCAGAGATGCTAATAACAGTTAAAGAAGCCTAAACCTCACTTTTATAGCTTATAATAACAAACCCAACCAGTTAAATAAGAGATGATGTTGAACTTGACTAACAGTAAGGATGGAAGAAGTATGTGGGATGGGCTACAAGTCTGGAGCGTCTCAAGCTATAAATGTGCCTACAAGTTGAGTATATTCACCATCCAAAATTATTGAAACATGGAACACATTTCTTTTTCCAGTGAGAAAGTATAACTTACTACAGGTCAGTATGTTCACAATTCAGACTCCAAGTAAGACACTTGAAGATATTGTGCGACCCATCTACTTATCATGAGAGACCAGTCTCACTCCTTAGTTACCACCAAATTTCAACTATTGTCCATTCAATGATAAATAACTATAGTTGCTCCGAAATTCTTTTTCCCCGCTGCTCAACTATTCATTTCTTTCCTCGGTAACCTCCTCAAAATTCTCAATCTAGAGACTTTATGCTATGTATGCCCCTAATGCTATAATATAAATTTAATATTGATAATATGCAGGTTATTTGTCTTCTGACTCGATGCTTTTTCTAGCATTCAACCGGTCAGTGTTTAAAATGGTGATTGGATATTAGTAGCCGAACAGAAGAACATGGAGGTTAGAAAGTGACCACGAGATTCAAATCCATCCCAAGAAATAAGAAAGTAAGGCTAGAACATAGTTTTAGATGTTCACATGTAACATTAAGTAAAGTTGAATGCACGAAACTGGTAGACGCTACAAGATACAGAAACCATTGTTGGGATACCTTACCTACAAGATACAGAAACCATTGTTTCACCTGTTACAAGATGTTCAACAACCGTTGCAAGTAATGTGACAACCTGCAAAATGCAAGCTAATGAGGATCAAGATGGACAAAATATGGCAAGTGCCAATAAAAGATGGTCTTTTACTAACTGTGTACTAGGAAACAATCTATCATTCCATGGATAACATGGTCTTTTATCTGCCCCCCTAGTAAGCAATTTCCACCCCCTTTCCCCAAGTTCCCACTTTTATTTAGAAAAAAAAAATGTAATCGGATGGTAGACTGCGGATGGAAAGTATGTACTCTAGCAAATATGACACCCTGATGAATTCTATTTAAGGCTAACGTCAAAAAGATGGTCATACCGAAGCTAGGCAAAGTCGGTAATTGCTGCAAAGAAGAAGTTGTACAAGGTAAAAACTAACCTCTGTATTTTTAAGAGAGCCAAGTGCCACACAAGCTCGAGAAAGTAGAAAATCTCCTGCTAGCACAGACAGCTGCATCATTTAAACAATCAATTTGAGGCCGAATGTTGTCCCGCACAGTCAAAAAGTAACCCAATACTAAAGTAATTAATACCAAGCATAGTCTTAGAAGAAATTACACACCATATCTCTATACACAGCTAACAATATTGACATAAGGGATGTGCATTATAAAAAAATGAACCCTTTCTCTAAACGTTAATTGAGGTCATCGTTCAAATTCCAAGTCTAAATTATTATTTTCAGGAGAACAATGTAAAGCATAATTCAGGATTCAAACATCGAAATTGCCAATCATTTCCTAAACATGAAAAGTATCCGCAGGAAGGGGACTGAAAAGAAAGTGCAGTAAAGATACCTTATTCCCCATTAAGAAATTAAGGGAACGAACACCACGCCTTGTATCAGCATCATCCAAGACATCATCATGAAGAAGACTTGCAACCTAGCAGACGGGATACCCAAGTTCAAATATTCATGTGAAAGAAAAAGAGAAGAGCATCATGGTACTCTGGTGCGAACGGAAAAGAGGATTATTCATTTAAAAAACGGTAAAGATAAAAAAATGTTCAACCAACTAAAGGTCCAGTCTACAGTTGTGACCCATCTACTGGACGAAGAAAAGCTCACGTAACAGGGTTTTTTTTCTTAAATATTATCAATCTCACTGACATATATGACATACTTAAACACGGGATTAGTGTGATTCAATAAAGGTCATTTTTAAGTTTTTACTGGCGTGAAAGTCAGAACTTAATTTCCTCAGAACTTAATTTAAGCGTTAGCATGATCATTGTACAATTTGTACCAAATTTCACAAAAAGTTTCCAGCCGGAGTGACATTAGAATTCTAGACAAATGCATTTATTCTAAAGAACTCACGTGAATCATCTCGGTAATCTCAGCAATACACTGCTGCCTGGTACGGAGTTCATTGGAAAAATTAGCCACGGCATCGGGAAGAGATCCAGGTAGTGACACATTCAACGCTGATGCCATCAACAATAGAACCTGCATAAGAGAAAGGAATCTGCAGTTTCTTATGAGGAAGACAGAGACACAAACACACAAACAAAAGTAAAACAGGCATGTCATTATATGCTGTAAGTAGCATAAAAGTTATACTCGATGTACAGTAATTAATGTGCAGACTGGTGATGATGTTCGTCATGTCAGTATAAAAATAACCGTGAGCTGCATCCAGACTAAGTTTCCTGAGCAGATGGCCCCAACCATTGCTGCCCCACCACCAATTATTCCTCCGTCACTATCTTTACCTATATCTTATATAACGCTACAACCTACAAAATGTCCGTCCTTTTTCATTTCATCATCAGTCATCACCAGTGACCACAACAACAACTTCCTTCGCATCAACGACGAGAGTCACGAGACTACTCTAAGCATCGAGGATCATAGTACAGTAAAATGAAGGGACAATTGATGTAATGTCAAAGAGAGTCAGAAACCTGAAATGTAAACGCATTAGTTCATACCGTGGGACGGAACCTCTTTCCCTCTACCCCCATCTTAAAGAAGTATTCAGCAGCTGAGGCAAGCTTAGGGACCTACATGAAAATATGTGTACATGTTTATCTTTAATGTTCATTACTCTGAAAGATTATCAGAAGCGAGGGGGAAAAAAAAAGAAAAGAATGTACCTCAGCAACCACCATCTCACGTAGCCGATTACCAATAAGAGAGAGTTCATCAGCAACAAGAGAAAATGGATCCACTGGCTCCTATAAAACACAATGCAATGTTCTAAAACTAACTTATTCTTTCATTAAGAAAAAAAGAAAGAAAGAAAAAAAAGGCATACCAGCACCAACAATGTAATACTTCTATACCAATAAATATTGGAACCTTTCTTATTGTGGGTCTTTAGGTCTCACATGTTAGTACCCTACTTCCCCTAGAAGAAGATCCATCATTCGACTATTCCTAGAATTTTGATATCGGCTATATTCACATACTTAGATGCAGGGTTCCACGAAGATGATATAGGAGACTATTAGCCATATAGGAGACTATTGGCCATATTCACAAACTTAGATGTAGGTCCACTAAGATAATACAGGAGATTAAGCAAAGATGCATCTCGAAGGCTTCACTTTTGAAATACCCATGCCCAGGAAATACTTACTACACTAGAAACAAAAATATGTCGTAAATATACATAATTACATGTTTAACCGATCGAAACATATAAACAAACAAAGAGGGGTCAGAAGGTTTGTTATCAGGAGGGGCCAGATAACAAACAAATTAAAATTACAAGACGTACCTCGAGTAAAGAACTCCCACCTTGCTGAACTTGAAACCTGAAGCTGTGGAACGACTGAGAATTCCCATAAGAAGTATCAAGACCACCAACTACCTAGCCATTCAGAAGAACCATCAATTCCATTATTAACAGCACCAACCAAACAAGGAACTCCTTGTATAGTTTATCCCTAGAATATTTTAACAAAATTAAAATTCTTACTAAAGAAGTCACCATTAACAAATGAATAGTTAAGGTACCCATTTACGAGACATGCATATGATTAAACTCTGGGGCACCTCTAGTCAAACCCTCAACATCAATTAGTTTGGTTACACGGTTCCAATCAGTTGGTTATAAAAAACTTTTTTTGGGTTTTTTTTTTAGTGAAACATAATGTTCTCGTTATAATCCAATAATCATTCCCTAAAATCACTAATAACAATCAGAAGTAGTCAAAATTGAAATTACAAACATAATTACATTAATAACAAAAACCTAGGTTTTAGAAAAATCCACTGATCGAAATACCAAAACAAGAAAAACAAAGAATTCTCTGAAGTACCAAAGATTGATTAAGTGTAAGATGATACCTTGGGAAGAAGAAGAAGAGAATGCCGTTGTCGATGGATCTCCGGTAAGGTTCTACTAAAACATGATGATGATGAAGTTGAAAGGATTCTAGTCTTGGAGCTTAAATTTCTTAAAGCCAATCTCAAATACATATTTACTCCCACAAAAAAATTAATTTTAATGTTTAAGAAAGAAGGGACTGAAATACAGTGTAAAAGTGAAAAGAAGAGTTAACTCTGCGAATCGGCAAAAACTGAGTTAACTCAGTTTTAATTTTTCTTGACAAAATTCTCTCAAATTCATGATTCTTTGATAGTTTTATCATTGACGCTCCCCTCTCATCACTAGATTTACAATGTTCCTGTGATTAATTTATCATCTAATGGTTTTTTTTTTTTTTTTTTTTTTTTTTTTTTGCAGAATTCACAATTTCCAGGAATTTATAGTTTCACGGGATTACAAGATCTGGGATTCATGTAAATCTCTCGTATGTTTGGTAACTCAGTTGAGATTCCTAGGATTCATAAAAAAAAATTGTGTTAAAGTCCATGCATTGTTTGGCATTGCCCTAAGAATTTTAAAATTGTATATATATGGGATTTGGAGTGAAAATAAGTGGGTCCATAAATCCCCTGATAAGTTTCCCAACAAATCTTAGGGGGGGAGGTCAGACTCCATATGGAGGATTCGCATGAAAAATGGGGGGGAAATGAATCCCATTGGAAACGTAATTCCAGAGATTTGGGCAACCAAACGAGGGAAACGTAATTCCACCGAATCCCCTAGGCCCATAAATCTCATCTTTAAAATCCTACATCCAAACCCACCATAAAGTTATTTGGTTTTCTTTGTTCACTTAACGGGTTCGATGAACGACTGCAAAGAAACCTGTTTTGAGGCATACTGAATTTTTTTGGGACATACTTATTTATTATCCCATCTAGGGTGGTTTTGTAAGGGGTGTCTAAAGGTAGTGCAATTACCTATATATCCTTAAACAATCTCATTACTAGAATGCCCTTATCCTCAAAAACCTAAAATCAAAAATCAAAATAACCTTTAAACTTAAACATCTTGGACTTCAATTCAATCAATCAAGCAATCAATCAAAGGAAACACGAACCGAAGTGAGCGATGTTGGAGTGCGAAATCCAAATCTCAATTGCTCTTAGATGTATTTTTAGAATGCATTTGTAACAAACCAATCTTGTTTTTGATTGATTTTATTTTGTTTGATCGATAAAATATGATTTCAAAGATGAAATTAGGGTTTTCAGAAGATCAGTTCGGCTGATCTTGGAATATCAATTTTGAGCCGAACCTAGTATATGATTTAGAGAAACACTATGTTCGGCTAATGCGATTTTGCTAGATTTTGTTCGAATCAACCGAACATAAATTTTTCAGTTACAGAGTGAAGTTTGGCTGATAACTTGTCAGCCGAACCTCTGTTTTTTGAAAATACACCTGGGTTCGGCTAACAACGATTTTGTTCGAATCAGCCGAACCTAAATTCGTGAGTTACAGAGTAAAGTTCCGCTCACAAGTTATCAGCCGAACTGTTCATCTGGTCAGTAGATCTGGGTTTTAAAAATTCAATTTTTTGATAGATTCAACTTATAAAAAGGACATTAAACCTCGTATAGAAGCCTACCTCTGATTTGAATCACACATTTTGGTCACTTCTAATCACTAAAATCTCAAAACCCAAGTTTTTTTCACTTCTTCTTCTTCCTCTCAAAAATTCCAACTCTCTCACATAAATTTGATTTCTCTACTAATTTAACACTAATAATTTAATTTTTAATCAATCCTTAAAATTCTTAATTAATCAAATCTAATTATAATCATTACCACTAATTATGTAAGGGCAGTTATGCCATTATCAAAAAGGATGGATAAGGGGTGATGTTTTTTTTATTTAGTGACCCTATTTTGACATTATTTGATATGCCTCCAAAAAATCCAGTATGTCTCAAAACAGGTTTCACTGCAAAAGCCAGGGCTTTAGCCAAGTGGTGCCTGATTTGGGCGATGTGGCTGTTATCAGTATCTGAAGCTTTGAAATTCTGTTGGAAGTCCTTTACAAATCTATTTGGAATCCGTCTTAAAATTTGTGTTTATATTTCCTTATATGTAGTCTCAATCATTTTTGCTCAAATTATGTGTGTTGTCCAACCTTACACAGGCACCTTTATACCACATACTGAAACCGAAAACAGAGCCTTTTGTCCCATCAAGTTGGGGTAGGCTAGAGATGAACGTGTCAATAGAGACCAATGACTCGACCTCTAAAAATTGATTTGACTAAGATGGGGAGAGAGCTAAGACACCAATGGAAGTACCATAATCCAGAAATGAAGATTAGAGACTTTGAGGTTAATGTGATGAGCAAGATAAGAAACACAAGCAAAAAATGATTCTGATTTTGACAGGCCATTCTTATCTTGATATCAAAATTTGACTCGACATCTTCATCTAGTACATTGATCAAGACCCAAACCAATGTTCTCTCCTACAAATTTCAAAAATGATATTCACCTAGGAGATGTCATCCATCAGCAACCTAATAACCATATTTAGTTCACCAGGAACCTACGGACACATCATCAACAAACAAATTAAGCGTTTCGAGACATTTCCCCATATCTCCACAGTTAAGACAAATCTTCTGTGCTTCTTTTTCTACTGATGCCTAAGCAATATCAGAATGACGAAGACTCACAATTTGATGTATTATTCACATTTCACAACATAATCCAATACCCTGGGGGAAAAAACCTATCTTTCTTGGGTACAGATTATAGCATACACTAACCTTACACAAAAATGCATGAAATATGTAAGAATACAAGCTGGGCGTGATATAAGAAGAAGAAGAAGAGGACAGCACAACAGCTTCTGTGGGATCACATGGACTCGGATCTAAACTCAAGCGATGAACCTCACCTTTGCCACCATTTAACTTTTTAGTGCCTTTTCTGTTGTACCACTTACGTAGAGGAAATAAAGGGTCTGGCTTAGCTCTGTTCTAACCTTTGATGTGCAGTCTCAGCATGCAATCTTTGTTTATCAACTTTTGTAGTGCTGCCTTCGCCTCCTCCAGCGTTTCTACTGCATATCCTACATCGAAAGATATTCGCTGAATGTTGAACTGCAAACACAATCACGTGTCAGTCAAATATGCTTGGTATCAGAATATAGGTTATGTTTACATATATATTCTCTTTTTCATCCTAAAAATAGATTAAAAAGAAAGGATGGAAATTTCGTTTTTCGCTTGTCATCAAGCGCCCGGCAGGTGATTATCAGGTACAAAAAGTACGCTTCGACTAGTGGGATCCATTCTATTCGACCTTTTTCCACATAACTTCCACAGGATGTGGAGAAGGTCTAAGTGATGAATTTTCAAAATGCAGATCATCCTCAACAAGAAAACAAGAAGTAGAACCATATTCCTGGGGACCCAGTTGAGTGGGCATACACAAAACCTGACCATGCAAATTGCATTAACTGATGAAAGTAAGAACTATGTATGACTATTCTAAACCAGACAATCTTGATGAAATTCTTTATGAGGGACCAAAAATCAAAATATTGCCAACAATATTGAGCATCCTCATTAGCTTGCTGTTGCATATTGCCAATACAAGACATGGCTGATAAGCTGCAGAGTACTTGTGAATCATTCAAGATAACAGTTCAGTTAAGACAACTAAAAATGATAACTGCTTATTCATGAGAGTGTGAATAAAAGAGAAAGAAAGACCTGTGCCCCCTGTCGAACCCGAATATCGATGCCTTTGCTGTCTATTGATATCAGAGCAGCATCATCAATCTCTGCTTCAGCGGACAGAAGTTCTTTAAGTGGTTTCGAGAAAAGAGCATTTAGTTCCTAAAAAAGTTCAACACTGCAAACCATCAGCGGTCAGGGAAAACTACAGACACGTTTTAACGTAAGTGGATATATAAACACATCACTACTTGCTGCGCAAACTTTAATTCGGGTGGAAGAAGGTAAAAGAAAAAGAAAGAAATGCTACACCTTTAAATTTTGCTCCCCTCCATTGATTGCAATCTTATCAGGTTGTAGAGTTTCGTATTCCTTGACATCTACCCAAGCGACAGTACCAAATCCTCCAATGAAATAAATATCACTGGTAAGACCAAGCAGAAAAAAAAAATCCATTTAGTTACCCTCCTTCAGCAGAACGATACAGCAATTACCAAACAGCGACACTGAAGCCACCAATTAACAGAAGAGAAGACCTACAATGCACAAGCACTAGTTAACACCCATCTCCTCACCAGAGAGGGAGAGTGGCAATTACTATGACCATAGTATGCATCGATCAGGCACTATTTGCAATTACACAGATGAAATATGAATCAGCATCTTCGACCTCTTTTAAAAAAACACAAGTTGTATATGGCTTAAAGTTGGGACTCCATGTGAAATCTGGTCTACAGATTAAAGCTTAGTCGGAAGAGTCTAAAGAGGGGACAAACCTAATGTTCTGCATCCTGAAATAGTGAAAGTTGCCCCATTGTTGCGAAGCTACTTGCTGATGCTTTGCAACATATTGTTTATGAGCCCACTCCTGACAACGCGAGCATGCATGCAAATTAAAGATCAGAAGCATAATAGAACGTTAATCAAATAGATTCATCTATCCTCCACTGCCAGTACATGTTTTATACGTTTAGACAACCAATGGCCTGCACTTGCCGCTCAGTTGTCCAAGTGTTCTATGAAGATGTCCCATATGCAGTCTCGATCTGGGGCTTGTAAAAACGGTCCTATCAATACAAGTAAGGGCAAAACCGAACGACACTTCAACCACTAAAGTATCCTAGTATCAGTTAAACGGGATGAGGAACTAACTGCGAGGTATTGATCAGGGTATTGGCTTCCGATAGCGCAGAAGCGGGCTGGTTGGACAAGAAGGGGAGGCCAACCATCCCCTCTCGAGATTCATATGGGTCAACCACTCTGGCACTAGACCTGGAATGAAATTCCAAGATTGGTAAATCCTATTTCAGTAAAGCGGGTCAAATACAAGCTCCGAACACTCTAATCTTTGCTAATTTACATGACTGGAATATGGATCTCTTTGTGTGGTGACCGGCCTTCTAGTTCCAAGAGCAGGAGCAGCACCAGACTTAAATGTCAAAGCCCTTGACAGTGCAAGCCAATAACAAAATCTGAGGCCTTGCGGTAACATAAAAATTCCTGAGGCACCTAAATAACAGTGGCAGGGGAAAACATTCATTCCATTGCATCCCATTGTCTAGAGGCAGCATCCTACTGGTATTAGTAAGGGCTGGCAGAAGGTGGTTGTATCATGGGTTCAACACATTTGCCAAAGTTCCTACTACTCAAATATTAAGCAAACCAGGTTATTACAACACCTATCTATCATACTATCTTAGACAGATGAAGATCAGACACTTATGATCAATTGGCCATCTCATTTTAACAGGTTGATGACCTAAGAACATCTTCCAAAGTCCCAGTAAACATAATTATTACATAGTGAGGCGCACACCTGTTGATCTTCAGCAAGAGGATAGACATCACCAAAAATTGTAACCCTTGCATTTGATAATCCACTCCATCCCGGTATCTATGAATTAAAACCAATTGTCAATAACATCATAAAAGGAGAACCAACTTATGTACATGGATACACAGTAGACCACTAACCGAGCAAGAAAGTAAGGAACCACTAACCTGAACAACAAGTGTACATCTTGGATCAGCTAACAGATTCCTTGTGTGGATAGCTAATGGTGAAAATGAAAAGATTGGATCTGCACCAACAAAAACACAACTGTAACACTAAATTATGATAAACGGAATAAAATCTACTATAGGGAAGAGATTGAAGATGTGACGTACGGCCCATTGGATCTGGTGCAAAATCTACAAGTGAACCAAATGGGTATCCCTCTCTGCGATGGTGCATACGAGACATCACGGTACATAGATGAGCAAATCTGGCCTTGAATTGGAAACATAAGAAGCAGCATCAGTACCCTTTCCCGAAAAATAAACCCAAAAGAGGAAATAAATAAGATATGATAAGTTGGCTGAAAATTCTAGAAAAGTTTAAAAATGTTCCGCAAAAATATAAATATACCTGCTCCATCAGATTGCGAACTGCCAACGCTGGCCGAGGTAGGCCATGAGCAGATGTTGCACTCTGAACCCCACCAGAGATTGGTGTTCTAAAAAGTCCCGCTCTAGAACCACCACTAGATCCACCAGCACTTGAAACCGCCAGAGGTGTCACCAAATTTGACGCTTCAGGACCCCCTTCGCTTTTTCCATGGTGACTAGGAGTATCCTTCAGAATACGAGAGAAGCCATCACAACAATGTTGAAGTAGCCATTTGGTAAATCCATTCATAGACTACACTTCAGTGAAAGTAATTTTAAAATTCTCACACTTAATATACTACACGTGGTCCTCTAGGATACAACACAAGACACAAAAACATTGCCTATTATTTATATATGAAACTAGTCCGGAATTCCCACTTTTGTCTTAGGATGAAGAGAACCACTGAGGCACTGACCTTCCAAGGAGCCATTTAGGATACTAGATACTCCCGCCAGTATAAAACGTAATCAAAAGCAAGAAGCAACTAAAACGTCGTTGTGATAGATGAACGATAAGGTAATCAGATTTATATAAAAATAAAGACAATTGCTAAAACACAGGTTAATGTCAGATAACTCCGACAAACACATTAAGTTGAAAACACAGAACAACTGCAATGTGGGTTATGCTACATCAACAGCTTCAAACCAACCCAGAAAAATTGAAAACACAAAATCTAAAAGATAGATAAATAATGAAGCTACTGTTTAAGCAGTGGAGTGATCCAGATAAGGCCGTGGAGGGTTAATGCGAATTCACCGTCCACCCTGGCTTTGCCAGTGTGTTTATTTCATATCAAACTACTAGCTAATCATCCTATGAACTTTAATATAACCATACCAACAAAGTGGGTTTTGATTATTTTCTCCAAAAAAGTTGACCTATATCACATAATCAAACAAAAGGCCCACAAACTTTGGGCGAACAAAAAAAAAGAACAAAAAAACTTTTGTTGTTACCTCAAACCAAGAAGAATGAGCTTCTGGAATCAAAAGGAGCTCATCATTCTTATCATCGTCATCGTCATCATCATCATCATCACCAGAAACTTCATGATTAAAAGCATTATTAACTGAAAAAACCAATCCACTTTTACTACTAACACCCTTGTGACTGTGTGAAGAACTCAACAAATCCAATCTGCCCACACTAAATTGCTGTTTAGTTTCAGAAATTTCATTGATTTTGAGAAACCCATTTCTTTGTTTAATCAAGGGTTTGCTTAGACAAGATTGGTTATAAGTTTCAGTACCGATTAATTTCGAAGAGAAAACTGAACTTGAAAGTGCTTCCATGGTGGTCCAAATAGAAAACCCTAGTTTGTCTCTGAGAAAGTGGGCAGAGGCTTTTTAGAGAGAAGGGGAGGGGAAAGAAAGAGAGATGTTTTCTGTTCAAGGGTTTTGATGGGGTTTGAGAGTGAAAGAAACTTTCCAGGGGGTTAGTCGTGGGAGAGTTCGAGAGATTTTAATGTATTTAGATTTTTCTCCTGTTAATCCAGAGGGAGTTTGAGGGAGTCTCTCCAAATCTTCGTTAGTCGTAGGGGAGTTTAGAGGAGTCTCCTAAACTCTCTAGAAAACACCTGTTAGTCGCTGGGGAGTTTAAAAAAAGCTCTTGAACTCCATGTTAGTCATAAAACCCTATAATACTAGGGAGTTGGTTGCTTTGGGGAGTTCGAAGGAGTTTTTAGTGTATTTTGGTCTCACAACAAATCTCTCAAAAGAGTAGAAATTTGGGAAGGAGTTTGGTGCGTAGAAAACCATAGGAGAAAGAAGAGGAAACGTTTTTTTCCAGGTATGTTTTTTTTCTTCTTTGATCTCCATGATTGTTTATAATAGTTTGATTTGTGTACTATTTTGATTGTTTTTCATATCTTTGATCTCCATGATGTTTATTTTGATTGTGTGTATAGTTTTTTTCGTGGGTACTCTCTCTCTGTCAAAATCCTAATTTGTGGTTCAAAAGATCTTGGTAAGAAATTGCATGATTTGATTATAATGATATCTTTAAATTCAACCGTTGGAATTTGATGAAATTTGAGTATGTCGTAGTTTACCTTGTTATATAAGTACAGTAAAATTTTCACGCGGATCAGGTCACGTTTGCTACTGCAAAGCTTGCACAATATATGACTATGGTCTGCTGAGTTTAAATCCCGAATAGGGGACTGATTCCTATTTATCTCATTCTCCGCTTATCGGACAAAGCTGAAATTTTAGTATGATGTTTGTATATATGAAGGTTACCTATTGTAGAAATTTCATGAAGTTCTGATCACTTTAGGTACACCAAAGTGTGAGAAATCCGGAATTGAATTTTGTATGCACGTATTGAAAGTAGTCGGGTTCTGAGTAATGTATCTTTTTAATGAACTGTTGGAATGCTATGATTTTTGAGTGTGTTGTGGAATATTGAGTTGTAAGTGTACCATAAAAATTTAAAGAGGATCAGGTAAGTATTAATACTGCAAAGATTGGACAATCTGAAACTGTGTTTCGGTGAAACAGAATTCCTTTACAGCTATCTTCATAATTTGTTATGTCATCATGCATTAATTGGCTTGCTACTTTGAATGGGTGTCATTTAGAATCACTATCACTTGTTAAGTCATCTTATTTAGACACATACTTCTCTTCTATTCTATATGCCAAAGTTCAATACAGAGGCGTACTGCATTCCGTATTGGCGTGTTTTAGCCAATTCATACGGTACTTTTGTTATAATTATATCTTTAAATTCAACCGTTGGAATATGCTGAAATTTGAGTATGTCGTAGTTTACCTTGTTATAGAAGTACAGTAAAATTTTCACGCGGATCAGGTCACGTTTGCTACTGCAAAGCTTGCACAATATATGACTATGGTCTGCTGAGTTTAAATCCCGAATAGGGGACTGATTCCTATTTATCTCATTCTCTGCTTATCGGACAAAGCTTAAATTTTATTATGATGTTTGTATGTATGAAGGTTTCCTACTGTATAAATTTCATGAAGTTCTGATCACTTTAGATACACCAAAGTGTGAGAAATCCGGAATTGAATTCTGTATGCACGTATTGAAAATAGTCGGGTTCTGAGTAATGTATCTTTTTAATGAACCGTTGGAATGCTATGATTTTTGGGTGTGTTGTGGAATATTGAGTTGTAAATGTACCATAAAAATTTCAAGAGGATCAGGTAAGTATTAGTACTGCAAATATTGGACAATCTGAAAATGTGTTTCGGTGAAACAAAATTCCTTTACAGCTAAGCCAACAAGTGCAACTCCATTTAAAATTCGTGAGAGTACACGATTTTATCCTTACTTTAAGGATTTCATTGGAGCTATGGACGTTAATATCCCAACAATGGTAGAGAAAAGAAATGCAGCCGTTTATCGGAATCGACATGGAATTACATCTCAAAATGTGTTAGCGGTTTGCAACTTCGACTTGGAGTTCATATACGTGCTCAGTGGATGGGAAGGGTCTGCTCATGATTCTAAAATACTTAACGACGCAATGACAAAAAGAAATGGACTGAAAATACCGCAAGGTAATTTTACTTTTATCTAATGTGAAGTTTTGAGTTTTTTGGTTAAGTTATATTCGGGTTCTACTTGACGAAGTTTTCTTTTTTGTGTTTTATTCAGGTAAATATTACTTGGGGGATGGTGGGTTTGCAAACCGACGATATTGTTTAACACCATTTCGTGGCCAACGTTATCATTTGAAAGAATTTTCTGGTATGGGTAATCATGCGGAAAAGGCTGAAGAATTATTTAACATGCGTCATGCTTTTTTGAGGAATGTAGTTGAAATATTGTTCGGTGTTGTGAAGTATCGTTTCTTGATCTTTAAGTCTCAACCTCCATTTCCGTATCAGGTGCAAGAGGAGATAATGACAGCTTGTGCAGGCCTACACAACTTCTTACGAAAAGAATGCCGTTCAGATGAGTTTCCGGTCGAGGAAGAGGAAGAGGAAGATAGCCATCCATCAACGCTTGTAAATGACGATGAAATTTTGACACAACAAACTCAAGAACAACAACGTCAAGAAGCTAATGCATGGAGAAAGAGTATAGCGGATGATATGTGGGAAAATGTTCGTGAACAAAGGGAGTTAGAATTGTATGGAGACCGTTAAATTGAAGGGAAAAAAAATTATCTCGTTGCACAAAATAACATACTATTGATACAGAGATATGATCATTTTCATTTATTTTTTTCTTTTGATTAAAGATCAATGTTATTTGCAAATAAGGGTTTACTGTTTCTTAAAAGAGAATGAGTTAGGAGTGAACTCTCTCAAACTCCCCCAAACTCCCTCTAATAAACTCTCTCAAACTCCCTACACTCCCTCAAACTCCCTGAACTCAAAAACACAAAACTCTCTCAAACTCCCTACACTCTCTCAAACTCTCTCAAAATCCCTGAGATTTAAAATACACACAACTCCCCCGAAATCACTCGAGGACTAACCCCCCTGTTCATTTACCATGAAAAAATCTTCTTTATTAATAATAAGTAAAGATTCCAACAATGATTTTAAACATAATATTACTGCTAAAATTTGCAGAGTTTTAAGCCATGTGCACGCGTGTGGTATGTACGATCTTTTGAAGAACGAGTAAAAATATATAAAGACCACAAAAAGTTCGAGAGGTGTCGCGAGTTCGATCTTTGTTTACAGTATTTCTGCAGGTCACCAAATTAATACATGGAAAAAATTCACCATTAACCACCACTCAAGGTTTGAACAATAAAAGAACAAGTGGATGCTCTCAACCAGGTACATGGCAAAAACTTTAACTTCGTTTTTCTATGTAGGCACATACATCCTTTGCATCTCTACTCCAACGATTGGCACGCAAATGGGTTGGATGACTAAATGCCTGACACCATAGAAAGGTTAACACTCATAAGCTCCATTTCCGCTCGACACTCACGTTGTGGAAACCCAAACTTTTTTTCCTTCTGCGTGCTGCAGCGTGCGAAAATAATAATATATACTCCTAATGAAGGATAAACTAACCAAATGAAGCAACATTGATCATGACAAAACACTCCTAATGAAGCGCGCTTGGAGTATCATGATAAATATGATTCCTTTAGGGCTATCCTTTGTAGTGAGAAACATCTTAAGCATCAAACCATATTTAGGGATATCCAGGCCATCCCTTCCTTAACCAGTCTGCAGGGGAGGCAGTTAAAATCCCTCATTTCTACGCTCAAGCAACACCTTTTTAATCAGATCGTCAAGGGTCTAACAATCTCTATCGAGGCTAACTGGATTATGATATTCACTAATAATCTTCATCATGCATGATGTTCCCATACAAATAAACGCAGACATCATCGATCATTTAACACATACATGGATGCAGTATAAATTAAACCTTATCTCACACTTCAGGTCCAATGAATCGTGAATATCCACCTTCTAGATGGCATCTCCGCAAACAATATTATATGTTGACATGAATTCCTAACCAGCACCACATATCATTTGCATCACATCCCCTTACCAATAAAATAAGTTCTTACAGACATTACCATGTCCACCAAAAATATAGTGTTAGAGCACTGCTAAGTCGAACTCGCAAGCGTTGCTATCTCAAGCTTGTTTGTCAAGTTTAGTTGGTCAAAACTATAGTCTTGATTTCTAGTCTACTTATAGGAATTTTAGACTAATCTACTTATAGGAATTTCAGACTAAGATAGATTGTGTAGTTGATCTTTAGACTTCACGGCGCTTACAACTGAAGACGAAGATTTATTGAAGAACTCGGAGGAACTTCATCAACAAAAGGTATGTGGAGACTAAAGCTTATATATCACTCAAAAGTCTATTCTTCTATTATATCTCCTATTGAGACAAAAATTCGTACATCGATATAGACTTTCATATCTACGCATTTGTTATTTCGAGCTGAGTATAACTCGCTTATCTATTTTTCGAAATATCTGCTAGTAGCTTTTTTCTTTAGATACATTCATCATTATTCTTGGCGAGTTTAGTTGGAAAATAATTTATTTGTTGGAAACTAAATAATGAGTCAAAAGATGATCATGTGGAAATTGCCTTGAAACATCTTACATGATTTGTGTGAGATAATCATTTGATGTCGACTTGGAAAGTTACGTATTGATCATTCGATCACTTGAAAATTGCTTATAAGTTAATGGTTTAAGTGAGACAGCCATTGTCGTCTTCTAAGAATGTTTCAATGATTGAAATGGGAGTTTAGAACTTTTCCATGTCTGGAAAAACATCACAGTATGCGTACTTAGTGTACAAACTATGTTGGTGTGATTCAGGTCCGGAAACCAAGTTTGCATACCAGTATGCAAGCAATTTTTAACTAAGAAGTCTGGGAACCAAGTTTGCATACCAATATGCGAATGGTTCTACCTGAGTTAGGCCTGGGACGACAATTTGCATACCCGTTTGCAAACTGTTGGACAAAACCAAAGTCTGAAACTTAAGTTTGCGTACCCGTTTGAAAACTAAGTGGTGAAAGTTCTAAAATCGGTTAAGTATGTTTACATACTCATGAACAAATACATTTATGAAATAAGGAATGCAATCTTTGCAAACCGTGGCTTAATGTTCATGAACTGATTTTTCTACTTTGTACATTACGAATCATTCTGATTTTGCTTCAATTGGATCATATATACTTCTATTTGATTGTCAACAATTGAGCAACTCTATGAAACGCAATTAGATTCATTTGATTATCTTTCATAATTGATTGATCATCATAGTTGATCTAGATGTTTTAGATGAATGTGGTTAAGACAAAAGTTTCATATGGCTAACTTTCGTTAACTATTATTGAGCCAACTCAATATACACGTTTAGGTACGGTTACCCATATCTAAATGAAAGTTTATTTCATTTGTGTGCGACAAGATAAGACCATCTAACGGTGGAGAGATATTGCTTTGGTTTCATGCAAACTTAACTTGTATCTTAAGTCAGATTTTTATCTAACGGTGAATATGGAATACTTTGTTTCTAAGCTAACTTGCAAACCCTAATTTGAAAGTCTATATAAAGGAGAACTCTTGCAACTGGGAAACCTAATCCCCACACATCTTATGTGATACTAGTTGCGGCTAGAGTCGATTTTCCTTTAACCTAGGTTTTTCCTAAAACCATTATAGTTTAACGACTTGAAGACTTCATTGGAATTCTGAAGCCAGATCCAACTATTTTCTCTGTAGTTTAGTATTTTGATCTTACTTGTTCTATCGTTTTGAGTACTATCTTCTCTAATATTTGCTCGATATTTATCTCCGGTAGGTAAGATATAAAAAGTAATCACAAAGCTCCTCGTCTCATTCTTTGTGATTCCACAATAACTTGTTATACTACCATATAATTAAGTTATTGTGAGGTGATTGATATTTCTAGGCTGTTCTTCGGGAATATAAGACCGAATTATCAATTGGTTCCTGTGCACCTTGATTTATCATAAGACAGAACAAAACTTCATAGGTATCTCTGTGGGAGACAGATTTATCTATCAGAATAGACATTTATGTGGGAGACAAATTTGTTTATAAGTCTTCGACTTTGGTTTGTAGCAACTCTTAGTTGTGGGTGAGATCAGCTAAGGAAATCAAGTGCGTAGAGTCCTGCTAGGATTCAGAGGCGTAAGGAACGCGACTGTACCTTGATCAGCGTGAGATTGGTTAGGGCACAACTACATTCCAGTCTGAAGTTAATTTGTAGTAGGCTAGTGTCTGTGGCAGCTTAATAGAGTGTGGTGTTCAAATCTGGACTAGGTCCCGGGATTTTTCTGCATTTGCAGTTTCCTCGTTAACAAACTTTCTGGTGTCTGTGTTATTTCTTTTCCGCATTATATTTGTTTATATAATTGAAATATCACAGGTTGGGCATAGTTTAATCAATTGGGAAATCCGACCTTGTTTGTTGGGTAGTAATTGATTGACACTTAAACATTGGTTTTTGATACCGTTCAAGTCATTTCTCATATCAATCGGGATCTTAGGTTTCTATTTGTTCGATTGCAGATTATATTGAGAAATAGAGATATAGCTCTTTGATATATTTCCTTGATTGAGTCTGACTGTCTAGTTGATTCTCACGAAATTATATTGGAGTTAGTCCATACAGATTTCCGAACGAAATATTGGGAGTGGTTGTTAGCCCCCCCCCCCCCCCCCCCCCTCCCCGCTTTTTCAATGGTATCATAGCAGGCAAACATTCTAAGACCTCATAAGTTTGTTTTTGTAGCAATCTGAGTCTATGGACAGAAGTGTCATCTCGATTAACGTACCACCAGATCCAGGAGATACTTAATATTTTTCCATATTTGATTTGATTAAATCTGTAGTAAATATTCTATCTCATCCTCCTCCTGGAATAAAATCGCTTGAAGCTTTTTCAGAAGTCGAAAGACTCCTTGAGAATCTTTGTTTGATATTGAGAGTGTTTCCCAAAAGGAACAAGACTCTCTCGATAAACTAAATCATTTATGACGAATAATGCTCTTATTGAGGTTGATATTGATTCGTTGATAAGTGAGTGAGTTTTGTTGTAATACAACGAGTCATGCGTTGGTTGTAACGCAAACGGAGCATAAGCCTCATTCAACTGAGAGTGTCTCTCTTGAACAGAATTCATTACATGAGTCTATTCCGAAAACAATTTATCACAATGACAGGATAATGTTCTTTAGCAGAAATGTAAAGATGTCTCTCTCGTCCAAGGAAGTTTCCTTACGGTGTGCTAAAAACTATTCCATGTCCTTGCTGATAAAAGAATACAAATCAAGACATCACAGACATAAAAAATTTAACTCTTTTGGTTGTCTAATTTCTTGTGAAGTTTCCACTAAATCTGCTTTTTGGGTATTTCTCAACCCATCTAGGCACAAAAGCTGCTAGAAAGAAGTTCTCTCTTGGAGTCAAGATATTAAATCTGATCGAATTCTTGTTTATTTCTCATATTTCACCTAAACAGGTTTTAAAATAAACCCATTTAGCTCTTGATCCATTTTGTACGGTTCGCATGTGTGAAATAGGCCACGAACCATAACTGGCTGGTTCCGGTACCTGGAATAGTTTTACCGGTTCAGGAACTGTTCGGCCGGTTGCACGTATTAAGAAAAGCTCTTCTCTTGTTTTCTTCTCCATCTTCTCTTGTTCGAGAACTCTGAAAAAGAAAAACTCAAGAGTTCGCAAACTTTGAATCTCCAAAAACCTCATTTCTCAATCTTTTTGGGTGTTCTTGGTACCGTTGGATTCACAAGAAAAATTTACTCAATGGGTTTGTCTTTGTATCTCTTTTCCTTCTAGTTCCGGAGCTTCTCCATTAACGGAAGTTCGTGTACCCAGTAAGTTCTTCTTCATCACTTTAAGTTTTCTTCAGATCTTAATGGCATCTAGGAAGAGACCTTGTCGTGGTGAGAGTTCAGGTGCTAAAAATCGTGAAGATACGTTTTATGACCCAAGCTTGCAAACTAGGTTCGTTGACACTAAGGCTCGTGATTATTATGTGGAATATAGTACAAAAAAGCTTATTATGGAAAGGATTTATGGTTCCTCGGAACTTAAGATAGTGCATCTTCCTGGTTTCTTTGAGAATCATGAATGGGGTATAATTCTTCGTCCCATGGGAACAAGACATATAGAAATGACAACTCAATTTTATGCAAACCTGCATGAACCTGACACAGTCAACTGCACTTTCAAGATCATTGTTCGAAATAAAGTGTTTCTTGTGAATCGTCAAATAATTGTTGAACTTTTGAACTTGTCCCGGGTTGGTGATTTCCAATTACCGCAACCTGAGCATTTAAGACCTTCTCCAAATGATCTCTCAAACTTTCTTCTTGCAAAGGATGTATCCTGAAAAGATGGTAAGATTGATGTTCATGATGCTGAGATGTTCCTCAAGGTCGCTGGAAAACTACTGGTGGAAAATTTGATGCCCAACACAATTGACAAACAGTTGTGGACCAGACCTCTTGTTGAGTTGGTCTACTACATTGTTGAAGGGAGGAAGATTGATTTATGTGGCCTTGTTATTCGTCAGATGATAAGTGTAAAACAAACTTCAAACAAGACTCCTGGCTTTCCTTGTCTCATTTCAAAGATTTGCAGTCATTATGGCATTATTTTTGTTAGAAACAGTCTTGGAGGACCAAAAGTCTTATCCATGAAAAGTATCGAAAAGGTGTGCGGAATTCCAGCTATAACTCCAACATCTCCTAATCCTAAGATCATCCATCTTCAACAACAAGTTGATTGTTTGCAGGAGCGAGTGAGTTATGCTTCGGAAGCTAATCCAGAACTGATTGAGAAGTTTAGTAAAATTGCTAGGGACTTTTATGAGAGTTTGGGTTAACTGATTTTCATCTGATTTTGTTTGTAATAACTCTTCTTATGGTATTTCTGTTGAACTTCTTATGTCGAACTTATTAAAACTGTTATCATTTAATGGTTGTAATAACTTTAATGGTATTTTAGCCTTGAATGATTTTATCTTTCAATTAAATTGATAACTGTGTTAAATCCATAAGAAGTTTGGCTATATATGTCAAAAGTTAAGTTTATTGTGTCATTATGCAAATATTGATAAAAAATAGAATGAACTTTTGAATATTCCACAATATTGATCTTTCTCTGATCCACTTCTATGTGAAAGTACTATATTGCTCCGTAGGTTTTCTTATGTTGAGCATTTCCGATTAGATTAATCAATAAGGCCTCTTGTGGATTAATTTATTCGAGTTTTCCGGATACAAATTCATGATGTAATTTGTTAGTGTCCAAATAAATCCCTCTTTTCTTGTAAAAGTAATGTCGCTCTTGTTGTTCTTTCGGGAATGAAAATTTATGGGGGAGAGTTCTTAATTGAACTTGTGCTTAATTGCCAAATATTTGTGGGGAGTGCGGCTGTGGAATATTGTAGGATTTATCTTGTATATTTATTAACTCCTTGGTAAATACACTAAGTTTCGACTATGTGAAATCATCGAAACAAAGTTGATATGTTCTCTTTTAGTCATGAAGTATCACTACACCATTTTAAGGGATTAGCAACCTACCATAGATGCTGCTAAACGGGGTCGCAACATGCTTTTTCCATTGTTAAACAAGGTGTCGCAATTTTTAGCAACGACATAAGCTCCGTTGTCAGCAAAGGCAATTCGCAACGGCGCGTGCCGTTGCTAATTTTTTTGTTAGTAACAACAACATGTTGTTGCTAATATGATGTGTAATTATAGGAATACCCTTACCCGGAACTAGATACGGTTGGTTCTGGTTCTAATTTAGCAATAGAGCACCGACGTTGCTATTTTTTTGCAACCACAAAAAAAGAAGGTAAAGTCTATGTTTATTGACCTAGTCAAAATTCATTTCCCCCCACATTCCCCCCCCCCCCCCTCCAATTACCCAGTTCCCCATATTAACATCCACACCAATATACAAAATTGGCATACAAAACTGTATTGTTGAGAATCACCACTAGATAATATTATAAAAGAAAGGATTCTTCAATTGATAAAAATGTACACAAGTAAACTTACTTAACCTAAAATTTTGTGACTGACATACAATATTCGATCTATGTTGATGTTCATAAATGGATGGGTAACCTAGTTTGTGTCAACTGACAGAGGCATTGAAAAACAGGGAAAGAAAGACTAAAATATCACCTGAAGTATCACGAGACTCTGCTTGCTTAACCAATTTCCTCAGCAAATTATACGTAGATTCAGCAGCTGCTGCTAAAATATCACCAGAGTACAGCTTTTTGACTTAAGCCCAAATACCTACATAATAACCAATTTGATGTTTCAGTGTTTACATACTCATGAACAAATACATTTGTGAAATAAGGAACGCAATCTTTGCAAACCATGGATTAATATTCATGAATTGATTCTTGTACTTTGTACATTACGAATCATTCTGATTTTGCTTCAACTGGATCATATATACTTCTACGTGATTGTCAACAATATATTGAATTACTCTATGAAACACAATTATATTCCTTTGATTATCTTTCATGATTGATTGATCATCATAGTTGATCTATATGTGTTAGATGAATGTGGTTAAGACAAAAGTGTTCAATAGCTAACTATGGTGACAAGCTAAGACCATATAACGGTGGAGAGATATTTCTTTGGTTTCAAGCAAACTTAGCTTCTATCTTAAATAATATTTTCATCTAACGGAGAATATGGAATGCTTTGTTTTTAATCTAACTTAGCAAACCCTAATTTGAAAGGCTATATAAAGGAGAACTCTTGCAACGGGGAAACCTAATCCCCACACCTCCTATGTGATACTAGTTGCGGATAGAGTCGATTCTCCTTTAACCTAGATTTTTCCTAAAACCATTCTAGGTTAACGACTTGAAGACTTCATTGGGATTCTGAAGCCAGATCCAACTATTTTCTCTGTAGTTGCGTATTCTGATCTTACTTTTTCGATCGTGTTGAGTATTATCTTCTCTAAGATTTGCTCGAGATTTATCTCCGATAGGTGATAGGTGCAATATTTACACTAGTTAGGTACTCAAATGCTTTGCTTTCTTGATAGTTTTGTATCATTATGCTTTGATTTTGTTTGTTTTTGAGTTTCTTAGGTGTTTGAGATCATCTTAACCAAAAGGAACTGGAACTAGCTTAAATCCGAGATTTCTTTGCATCATGTTGAAGAGGACGAAAAGACGAAGCCAATGGCGAAAGAATGAGGTCATTCCGACCTCGTATGAAGAAGTTATAAGCAGTTAAAGCGAGTTAAAGTGGCGTGAGGTGTCAACCCACAGAATTTATAACGGCACTCCTGTTTTTACTCGGGGCAGCCACTGCAGTTTTAAAGAGAGCTAAGCTGTCAGTCTTGCAAGACTGACAGGTGAAAGCTACCACCATCTTCATATTTTCCATACGAACAGCTCGGGGAGTTGTTGTTTTCAGTTCATGTCCGCTGTTCTTGCTGCTTCCACGTCCATTGATCGAACAAGGATTTTGGGTTGCTGGTATAGATAGCCGTTTGGTGTGATCCGTTAATACATGGAGAATGGTACTGTTCGAGTTTGAATGATGTCTGCGAGTATGATAGGGTTGGCTGCTGAAGCTGTTGGTACGGCATCGATGATGGCAGTGGAGGTTTGGTGTTGTTTCCATCGGTGAAGTTGGGCTCAAGCTTTCATGGTGATTCCCGGTGATGAAGAATAGCAGAGTTATTGGCAGTGATCGATGGAAGTGGTTGGCAGGGTTTGTGTTGTTTGTTGGAGCTGCAGATGATGGCAGCAATGGATAATAATAAAAGAGCTCGATCTGGTGATGAAATTCGATAGAGGAAGGTGAGGCCGTATGGTTGCTGAAGATGATAATGGCTGCTTCCATTGGAAGTTGAATAATGCTGATGCCGCAGTGAAGGAGTTTGCTGTTGGATTATGTGTTGGAAAAAATACAGTTTTATGTGAATAAAAATTACTAATAAAAAGGTGTTTCCAAAAAAATAAAAACACCTTCCAAATTTATCTCTTAATTTTTTACGGGATAAGTTTAATATATATTTTTTGGATTTGGGTTAGGGTTTTATATATGAATAACCTCTTTTTATTGCTGTTATATATAGAAAAACCTCTCATATATCCCCGTGTGTTTTTGAGTACTTCTTCTTCGTTTTTCGATGTTTGATACGAGGGTTTTAAGTGCTAACGATTCGTGAGTTTTTCCGCTGCCAAGTTCTAGAAGGACAAGTTTGGATGTGCTATTCAAGCTTGTTAAGATTGTTGTATCTTGGAGGAAGATGTACCTGTAGGGCTATAGCATCATCTTTTTCAGAGTGTAGCCGGGCATTCTTGTCTTAAGGACAGTATGTTGAACATGCGCCTCAATCTACCATTACCGTTTCCTTGTTTCCATGGTGTTTAACAGGATGTTCAAGACATTAACAGTTGACTAAGGAGAACACACAAAAAAAAAAAACAGATAAGTGCCTCTTATATTATTAGTTGATTGATTAATTTTTAATTGTTATTAACCAACAATCTTAAGACAAGAAATTTATCATAATAACAGTTAAAATTGACGAGTTAGGGTTTAACAAATAGAACCAGTAAATTGTGCTGTAGAGATTGTCCATCTCTCAATTTCTTGTTAAGCCCATAATATCAAACGTGTTTTTATGTTAAAAAGTGGAACCTTAAATTCATGTGTTGCAGCTGTCTGCCAGAAATTGTTCTCATACGAATTTGAAAGTTGAAAACTATAAATTTAATTTGTACCGGTATCATGATATCCAATCGGTTGTCATGAATTGATGTGTATCTTCCTGAACCCATTCGATTATGCTTTTGGATTGATTTGATAAGCCAATTGGAACCTGGTATTTTTCTTAGCCATGCACGTGGTCAATTACTTTGGCAACACAGTTTTTAAAACCGGTATTGCTTGGGTGTGCGTCTTTTATTTTACAGGGTGTTGGATGCACAATAATCGACTTTCTTGAATGTGATATTATCAGGGTGGCTCGCAGGATGTTGAGACCAGTAACAAGCAGCCGTCTGACTCCATTTCAAGGGATCATGAGTTTCAGCTTCTCTTAGGTTTTGGAATTCTCTTGCAGCTGAACAAATATAGTGATGTTCTTGGGGGCGTTATCATTGCTGATGGACCGCAGTTAAAGGAAGCTTGGATCCTGCTATTGTTCATACATTTCAGGAGCGTGTCGGACTTTTGTGCTTGTATGGTACCTTTAAAAGTGTACCAACATTTCGATTTGATACTTGGGAGAAAGAGATGACAGTAGCAAGCTATCATCTGGCCTGGTACATATACAAGTGGATTAACATACCGACATGACATGCTGGATAGATATCTGACAGTGTGTGGCGACGGATTCTTTCTTTTGTCAGTGGTTGTCCTCAAGAACAAGTCAGTTACTTGAAGGAAGGTAGCTTTCTCTCAGTTTACTCAAATGATAAGGGAAACTTCGTACTGTTTATGCGAAATATAATTTGGCTCCATTCAGAATTCAACATGGAGACATGCTTCATTCCTTATAAGAATCTTGAGTAACTGGATAGGTGTCAGAGAAGTTTTGGTGGGTTCATTGATATGAATGAGATGAAAATCCGTTATTTTAATTGCTTTGTCATTTCTACTGCCAAGCGAAAGTGGGTGGTCTTGGTGTTCACTACAAGGTGACTTTTAGTTAGATTAGTAACATAGATGCTAATGGGATTAATTAAATACCCTGCGGTTTTACTTCAAAGGAAAATTCATATATAGTATTGCAGATTCTAGACTGTCACGGAAATCTGGACGTGTGTCACCTGACTTCGAAAGTGATGAGCGAATTAAGAGACTCTTTAGCTTTCCTGAATATTTATTCAACGTTGCATATCCAGACTCCATTGTTCAGTTGATCTATGACAGGGACAAAATATTAGGGAATATATCTGCAGCTATTCCAGTCGTTCCCGTCTCTGAATATCCTGCTCCTCCCATCTTAGGACCATCTGTCCAAGATCAAACCAACTCTAAGAAATGTCGTTCTTCGTTTTCGTCGTCTTCTGGCTTTCCACGGATTCCTAGAAAGCCTTGCCGTCCTGCGGTGGACAGAAATGAAACTGAAACTTCAATCCCTAGAACAAATGATGTAAGAGGGTTCAGGAGACTTGATATTGAGGAGTTGTGCTAGGTGGCACGGAAGAATTCCTATAAGAACTGTGTAAGATCCAAGGCCAAGATGTATGATTATTAACTCCTTCGAGAAACTTGGACTCTTGGAGTATCACATGTAGAATGTGTCAGGCTAGTTAAAAGGTAGTGGACTAAGGAACTATATGTAATCTCTGTCACGGACTCATCGGAGTTGATGGAGCAGATAGGAGAAGCTCTGTTTGGAGAGTCTCAGTTTATAAACGATGGTGACTCGGAGCATCAGTAGGTGTTGGCAGTCATTAGAAGTGGCAGTTGATGGAGTTGCGATGGGATGATTAATGGCAGTGAAGGTCTGGTAGTATGAGTTCGAGCTAAAGGGCTTTTTGGATGTTAGCAGCGAAGAAAGGAGGAAACTGTTGTTTGGCAGTGACGGGAAGCTGTGCTATGAATCAGTTGGTTGCTGAAGGTCGTAGCTCATTCCCACGTGCACGGTTATGCATTAGATGAAGCTTCCGAAACAGATAGAAATCCTAGAGCTCCCCGTCACTTGTCGGAGGTAACTGGTGATTATGATAGTCATCATAACAGTTTAGTATGTCCTCAGTGGAACCAAAACAAAGAAAGAATCAAAAATTATTGCTTCTGCTAATCTTCTTGCTTCTCAGCAACTTAGCTTCTTTCTCAATTGAAAACAATCCTCTAATGGTTCGTGCATTGTGAAGTCACCTGAAGACCTAAAGCGAGATGCTGATTCTCTAAACATATGAAGGTGGCTTTTGGAAAGTCATGGAAAGCAGAGCTCTGTGAAGGGAAGATTTCAGAGGGAAAAATTGATGCAGGAAATCCTGCAGTTCTTGTTATTAGTACATCTGCACTAAGAGCATTGGAGCTTCTCAGGGGCTTACGGCCGTTGACAAAAGGGTGTCGTGCTGCAAAACTGTTCGCAAAACATATGAGGGTTGAGGAGCAGGTGGCGATGGTAAAGACCCGTGTAAATATTGCTAGTGGTACGCCGAGCAGGATTAAGAAGCTGATCGACATGGATGCATTGGGGCTATCACGGTTAGCCGTGATTGTGCTTGACATGCACACAGATACCAAGGGTTATTCGTTGTTAACTCTTCCACAATTCAGCAATGAATTCTGGGACTTGTATAAAACCCACTTTGAACAGCCACTGATACGAGGTGATTTACGTATCTGTCTATATGGCTCTATATCCTGCGGCAGTGAGCTAGTTAAAGTCAGGTGAAAAATCTATATGAAAAGATGAGGCGATGCATGAGGAACTGGAACATTGGATTATGCGGATCAAAGTATTGTCCATCAACAAAAGCATGCGTGATGGCACTAGTAAGTACTATGCAATTTGGTTCAGTAATCATGCAGAGGTAAAGTGGAATTCACTTCAGATTTGACAGGAAACTATTATGCGGTTGAAGTGGTCTAAAGGATCAGTAGGTAACCAAAATAAATGTTGAGGATATAGTTTCTGTCTAACGCGTTTAGTATGTGTTGTAAAACAGATTTGCATGTCCGCGTTTAACCTGGGAAATCACAGGGATGCTCTGACTAAAGGATCAGAGATTGGAATGCATGAGGTACATATTTAATTTCAAATATGTGATATATATTGCACTAACCTTAATCTTGAGGAAGATGTAAAAAATGTACTACTGAATAGTACATGTATATTTTTTTAATATGCTTTACAACCACCTATCAAATATGTGATATTTACGATTTGACTGAAAGACCAATTGGTTGATTTGATCTAAAGGATCGAAGGGAACCAGAAGTTATTCGGAAGGAAATGGTCTTTGTCAAACTCGATGTGGTTAATGTGTGTTGTAAATGTGCAGTATAGCAGGTGTATACAAATACACTAGTATCTCAAAGAATTACTGGGATAACCTGATCAGAGACTTGCAATACTTGAGGTACATATTAAATTGTGTATGTGATACATATTATACTGACCTTAAGAGATGTTGTTGTTTCAGGCTATGTAAAAATCTTAGCCTATGTGTGTATCCTCTTAAGGAGTGTCTGTCTAAGGAAGTCCTTAAAACAGACAAGATGAACTTGTATATTGAAGAAATCAAAGTTCGTGTGCTTTAATTCAAGCATAAGAGGAAGACGAATGATTACTAAGATGCTTCTTAGAATATATTCCTCTGTGACCGAAGCCTGTGGCCATCATTGCAGAAACTCAATTGACTATGTGAGTCTAAAGTAAATGAGCAATGACAAAGTCTAGACATACTCGAAGAAGGCTAATTCGGCAAGACAACTATACTCTTTAATGAAGTAATTTTAGTTGATTCGTGAAGTCAAAAAGAGGTCTCAGTAGACATGTAAAGTCAAAAGAGAACCTCACAGACTTAGGGAAGTCAACAGAAAAATTAGTGGTCCTTTGACGAAAGGATTTTCTAAAGAGATAGTTCGTAATTATACATCGAGGGGGAATGGGACTTAAGCTCATATAAAATAAACTTGCCATGAAGGATACTCAACCTTGCTGACTGGAGATCCCAAGATCAAGGTTTCGAATGAGACAACTAATTTATGGTAGGTAAAGGTAAACACTATCAGAGGATTATATTCTCTCTGTCCCTTCCCTATGGTGTAGATGTGATAGTGTGACTGCATGTGAAGGGTGACTTTAATAAGTCTTAATGAGTTCCATAGTTTCAATTTAAGATTGAAGTGGGGTGTAGCAGTGAACACTCTTAATGGAACTCACCTATCTGAATGAGGAAGTGGGTCGCTTTCTATGAGAATATGAGCTGATTCTCTAGAGCATTCTGAGAAACAAGACGTCCAGGGCCAAAATGGACACAACGGCGGAGCTTGGCAGCAACCGTGGAGATATCATGTGTGGTTGTTATCGCGAGTTACACCAAATGTTAGACAGTTCAAGACCTAATGGACACTGGCTAATAAGTAGTTCAGGTAACCTCTCACTAAGCAAAGGTTCAAGACCTTATGGACACCTATGCCTATTCATGATATTTCTTGTTTTCCGTGTTTTATCGTATTTTATTCATGTGGGAGATTGTTGGAAAAAATACAGTTTTATGTGAATAAAAATTACTAATAAAAAGGTGTTTCCAAAAAAATAAAAACACCTTCCAAATTTATCTCTTAATTTTTTACGGGATAAGTTTAATATATATTTTTTGGATTTGGGTTAGGGTTTTATATATGAATAACCTCTTTTTATTGCTGTTATATATAGAAAAACCTCTCATATATCCCCGTGTGTTTTTGAGTACTTCTTCTTCGTTTTTCGATGTTTGATACGAGGGTTTTAAGTGCTAACGATTCGTGAGTTTTTCCGCTGCCAAGTTCTAGAAGGACAAGTTTGGATGTGCTATTCAAGCTTGTTAAGATTGTTGTATCTTGGAGGAAGATGTACCCGTAGGGCTATAGCATCATCTTTTTCAGAGTGTAGCCGGGCATTCTTGTCTTAAGGACAGTATGTTGAACATGCGCCTCAATCTACCATTACCGTTTCCTTGTTTCCATGGTGTTTAACAGGATGTTCAAGACATTAACAGTTGACTAAGGAGAACACACAAAAAAAAAAAACAGATAAGTGCCTCTTATATTATTAGTTGATTGATTAATTTTTAATTGTTATTAACCAACATTATGATAACCACAGAAATCAGTGAGAGTGTGATCGAGGAGAAGTAATGGTGTTGAGCTCGAAAAAGATGGTGCTGTGATATTCTGGGATGGTGGATATTCAAGGAATAAGTCAGGGACGATACAATTGGCTGCATCTTTCAACGACAACGAGATTACAAAGATGGAGGAGGCTTTGTGTGGTGCTTGCGTTTGTTAGGAGTTGACTGTGATGAAAGCTCGAGAATGCAGGGATATTGGCTACGTATCTGCTGTTGTTAATGATCGATGGAATGAATGTTGTGAACTTGTGCTGATGTTGTGGTAGGAATGGCAGTGAATAGAGAAGGAGCTGTGTTGTTACTTGCGTCTGTGACGGAGCTGTGGACAGTTCTCAATAGTGGCAGGAGGTGAAGAGTTTGGCAGTTCGATGAGAAACAGAAAATGATGGAGAAGGTGCAGTCGAGAATTGTGCTCTGTACTTGATTTCGACTGAGAATGAATGGAGCTATGCAGTGCTGACTGTTGGCATCGATTGAGAGTAAGAACGAGAAAGAAGGAAAGAGTTTGGAATGAGTTTAACAAACTCAGAAGAAAAGAAAACTCGCGGACAGAGTAATATCCGTGGAATGGCTGGGTCGAGATACAAAATCCCGGGACTCTGGAAACTCACGGAGGTTGATCTGTCCGTGATTCTGACGGGAGAAACTAAAAATACAGGGACTTTAATATTTCACGGAGATGTGATTATCCGCGGGAAGCTGGAAATAATCGGGAGTTTGCACTGTCGTTTACACAGAACTGACAGGCCAAACCAGATTCGTGGGCTGGGCTTTTGGATGAATGGACGCAGTCCATTGGCTGAGAGGAGCAGTTTTGGGGACGCGGTTATTAGGCAGAAATGGTGATTTTTCAGGGAAGCTACCATTCATCTTTTATCTTTCGTTTTTACATACAAAAAAGGAGAAAGAGGAATGAGCATTGGAGTGTGAGATTTCTTTACAATCTAGGGTTTGCTTTCAATTTCTTCCTTAATATTTTTTTATGGATTTTAAGAAATCCATGAGTAACTAAACTCTTCTTATTGGTTAGAGATGTAATCCTAAGTTGGAAGACATGTTATTCAATTGAAGTATTCATTCTCATTCATTCATAATTTGTTAGTATCGCTTATGTTCTACCGTTTATAACTCCATGTATGATTGATTGCTAGTTTGTTTAAGTTGCAAATTAAATGAGCATGCACTCATATTTATTGCTAAACTAGGGTTTGAGATCCGGAATTGTCGAATAATCCTTGTTAGAGGTAGCATAATATAGTTGTTAACGACGGGATGTTGCCATACAATTATATGTAGAAGCGTAACCTAGGTTAAATCCGTGTTGCTCTTGCGCCGGATTGCTTCGAATAACCTCAACTCATAAATATTAGTGCTTTCATTGGTTAAACTTGAGTGGCTCTTGCGCCAAGTTATTTAGTGGAAAGGATTCAAAGAGTGGCTCTTGCGCCTTTGATGATAATAGGATTTTTGCCGGAGTAAGCCTGCGATAGGACGCTCTAGGGTTATTGATATCGATAAAAAATGAATGCTGAGATTGATTCAGTTGATAACATGTTGGAAGATGGAAGATGAAAACTCTAACGAGTACTTTTTATCTCTGATATTCGTATTATTATATTTGCTTTATTCTTATTTAGTTATATTCACAAACAAAACCCTTCAGTTTCTATAAGTAATCAAAACAGTTTGACAACCCATATCTCCCTGTGGAACGAATCTGTTCTTATAACTATACTCTTATATATAATTGTGAAGTGAAGGAACTTAAATTATTTTTGCGTCGGCTGACGACCGACCAAATTTTGGCGCCGCTGCCGGGGAGCCATAGCGGATTGTTACTTTGTTTTTGATTTCTTATTTTTAGTTTTTAATTTTGTTTTTGAGAATCTTGTTTCAGGTACTTGATATCCGGCTCCCAAAAGTTGGGATTACCAAAGGTGCGGAATTTCAATTCGCAGAGGAACGGTACTACAAGAGCCTCAAAATTCACAACAAGAAGAGATGGTCGGCGGAACGAACAACCACAACACTGGTAACCAGGGAAACCAAGGGAACCAGGGAAATGATGGCGCTCCACCATCTCCACCTCCCAAGAGGACACTCAAAGATCTGGCATCTCCATCATTTGATCAACAAAAGTTGTGTGTCAACTTGGAAGATTCAATTGAGCTCAAATCTCAGTTGATTCATTGGTTACCGAAGTTCAAAGGGCTTCCAGGAGACGATCTAAATCGTCATTTGCTACTGTTTCAACATAGGTTGACAAGTTTGAAGCCAACTGGAACTGATCAAGGAAGAGCTTTACTGACAGCTTTTCCGTTCTCTTTGATTGATTCTGCAGAAGAATGGTTTTATAGTCTTCCACCTAGAAGTATCACAACTTGGAACGAGATGCAGAGAGCATTTTTAGAGAAGTACTTTCCCGCCTCTAAAGCAGCAACTATTCGTAAAGCAATTAGTGGGATTGAACAAATTACTGGTGAGACTCTTTACGACTACTGGGAACGGTACAAGAAGTTGTTAGCAAGGTGCCCACATCATCAAATCTCTGAGAAACTCATAGTGCAGTATTTTTACGATGGTTTACTCCAATCCGAGAGAAATCTTATTAATGCATCTAGTGGTGGTGCTTTGACAAACAAAACCATTGATGAAGCGACAAAATTGATCGAGAATATGGCTGCAAACACGCAGCAATTCAATACAAGAGGTATTTCAATGAATCGAAAGGTTAATGAGGTTACTTCTTCACCGCACTTAGAACATAGGATTGGTAATATGGAGACGATGATGCAACAAATGGCCGCAATACTCATTCCCTCTTATGAGGAAGAAGCTGAACAAGTGAATGCAATATTCCCAAATCAGCAAAGGCAACGGTATGATCCTTATTCCAGTACTTATAATCCATGGTGGAGAGATAATCCCAATTTTAGTTATGCAAACAAGCAAGCTGCAGCTCAAGGACCGATTTTTAATCGCCCTAGTGGTTTTCAACAATAACCACAACCAGCGCAGAACTCAGAATCATCAGAGATGCTTGCCATAATAAAGAATCTAACCACAATGGTGAAAAAGAATCAGCAAACGACTAATAGTGCAATCAAGGAGTTCCAGACACAAATGAGCACCATGGCAGGTAGATTGAACCTTTTGGAGACACAGAATAGTGGGAAACTCCCTTCTCAACCTATTAATCCTAGAGAAACCGTTAATGTTGTGACATTGAGAAGTGGTACACGAACTGTGCAACCAGAAGATGCTGAGAAAAGCAAAGACCCCAAGGGGCCGGTTTTGGAGAAAGAGATTACTGACTCTTCCCAAACCGATGAGGTACCTAAAACAAACTCTAAACCTCTTGTTTCAACTTATGTTCCTCCTTTACAGCTTCCTGGCAGGTTTGCTAACAAAAATGTGGAACAAGACAAAGAAATTTTAGATGTACTCAAAAATATTCATGTGAATATCCCGCTGATAAATGCAATTAGGCAGGTACCTAGGTACGCAAGAGTTTTGAAAGACCTATGCACCAAGAAGAAACGATTAACCGGTAATGAGGTGATGAGTGTGGGGGAAAACGTTTCTGCTATCCTCCAAAAGAAACTTCCACCTAAATGCAAGGATCCAGGTAGTTTCGATATACCTGTTGTGATTGGTAATAAAAGGTTTGGAAAATCTATGCTTGATTTAGGAGCATCAGTTAATGTTATACCCGCATCTATTTATGAGTCTTTCAATTGGGTCCTTTGAAAGAAACCCGTATTGTTCTTGAACTAGCTGATTGTTCCAATGTTTACCCTAGAGGTATTATTGAAGATGTGATTGTGCAGGTGAATCAACTCGTATTTCCATCTGATTTCATTGTATTGTAAATGGATAGCGGGTCGGATGCATCTATACCGTTGTTATTGGGGAGGCCTTTCATGAAAACGGCCAAAACCGTTATTGACGTTGACAAAAGAACTCTCACTATGGAATTTGATGATGAAAAGATTCGCTTCAATATTTTTGGAGCAATGCGGTATCCTAGCGATGTTCATTCGGATGTTCATGCTAATGTCGTAGACGCAGGCTAAGGAGTAGCCAAAGAGTCCACAGTCGAGCTAACGACATTAAACTAAGCGCTTAATGGGAGGCAACCCATAGGTTTTGTATCTTAAACCATTTTATTTATTTATTTTATTGTTTTCATATCATATTTTCATCCCCATGTTTAATTTCATTGAGTCCGGAATCTATTTTAGAAGAAAATTATGACGAATACCTTTTTGTCAGAAAAATTCAGACTGCACGTAGTTCAGTACAGAGACAATAACTGTCAAACCGTTTATCGAAACACTATGCCTTTTTGACACTTTGTATAAAATACGTAGATAAACAACTTTTGTGAAATGAAGTTTTTCCAAATTCCTTACCAATTTGTACAGTTTTTGAGTTTCATCTGCTGCTAAGTCAGAATTCAGAATTTTCAGTTTTGCACATTTAGGACAATGTGAAATTTAAGTTTAGGGGAGTATTTTGCATATAGAGTTTTTAGATTTTTGTCTAGTTTTTTCAAAATTTTGTATTTATTTGCATAAAACCTCCAACTTTTAGATATTTTAGAGTCACTAGCATACTTCTAGGTATGTTTACATTGAGATTCTGACCGACATAACTGAACTTGGAAGTGTTAGGGAACTACATTCGGATTTCTTACGAATTGGAGTGTTAAATAATGGATTTAATCATGCCGGTGATGCAAATGAGGTGCAGGGAGAAATGCATTATTATAGTTGCTTATCAATAATTAGTGGAGACTACCCATTTTCATATCAATCGAGGCACCAGACCAGATTTTTTTCTATAAATGACTAAAGAGCTTTCTTTTGAGTGTGTGTCACTGTACGTTAATTCCGGGTAGAATGGTGAGCTACCCAACCTCCCACCAATAGAAGCACTAATTTTGATCTCTTGAGTGCTAACTTTGTCAATCATGAGGGTGACGTCTATAGACGAAAACCACCTTATTGTAGTTTGATTTGCAATTAGCACCACTCTCTGTCTCGCCAACAACAGGTCCATAGAAACACATCATCATCATCAACAAGGGAGCGACATCAAAATCTACAAGGAAAGTTGAAGACGTTTGAGTTTTACAAGCAACAATACAAGGAAGATCTCAATTTCATATCCAAGTAAAGCAACATACAATGGGCATATTTTTATATACATGTTTAAGACTTACACATAAGGAGCGGAAGTCTATATTCAAGTTGAAGACTTATGTACAAGAGCGAAGAAAATCTAAAGATGAGAATTATATTGAAGTTTATGATACGAAGATAATACAAGTTGTGAAGAATCAAGCGGTAAAGTACTATTCCCATGGCTATAAAAATTTTATTATTTATTTTATATCCAGTTTGTAGTTATTTCTCTTGTCAAAAAAAAAAAAAGTAAAAGATAAGAAAAGAAAAAAAAACAAGAGAAATTCTTTTTATTATTTTGGTTTTTATTTCTTTTTGTATTCATTTAATAAAGCCATGGGGAAGAAGAAAAATCTATGAAGAAGTTTCAAACAACAAGGAATTGAAGAGAAAGGGTTATAAATTGTCGATATTCTACGAAGTTCAAGAGTTTATCATCAACAGTTGAAGACCGAAGACAAAGACCAAGAAGATAAAGAAGACGAGTTGAAGACTACGTTTCTATTGGATGTTGTGAGAGTGGTGTTGTCATCATTGCAATCAGATGTGAAGGTGGTAAGTACTCCCATCCTCTATTTTTCATAATAATGGTTGATTTCCTTTCTTAGAGATCATCAGAAATATTCTTGTTTTCCACGATTTTGTGGAGTCTCCAGAAATAATTCGGAAGGTTTCCTTCCCACCATTCAACGTGTGTAGGATTCTCTCTTCATTCCTACCTACACACATGTGACACCCATAAAAAAAGGCGTCTTATTGAGTGCAATTATCATAAAATCCTTTTAAGTGAGGCAGAAGTCAAGGCGAAATGCTTATTGATCGCTCTCAAACACGCATTGTCTCATTATGGTGTGGTTATTTCTCACTCAAGATTTAAGAATGAATATGTTCTTTGGTATTTCTAACTTATTATTACTAGCATGCAGAAACTCTATGTCCTCATAGCTCTTTGGATGTTTGGGAAGCTGGAACGCTTTGAAGTTGGAGTAGGTTTTGTGGGTATACCTCTCGTAAGCCCTCACGAGACTATAACTCGTCCACTAGGGACACCTAGGGGTTTAAAGGCTTGTTGCATATGCTAAATGCAACCGTGTCCTCGGCGATAGGGATTTGTTGTACTTTATTTTATTTTTGTAGTTTGCTCGAGGACTAGCAAAAGGCAAGTGTGAGAGAATTTGATAGGTGCAATATTTGCACTAGTTAAGTACTCAAATGATTTGCTTTCTTGATAGTTTTGTATCATTATGCTTTGATTTTGTTTGCTTTTGAGTTTCTTAGGCGTTTGAGATCAAAGGAAGTGGAACTAGCTTAAATCCGAGATTTCTTTGCATCACGTTGAAGAGGACGAAAAGACGAAGCCAATGGCGAAAGAATGAGGTCATTCCGACCTCGTATGAAGAAGTTACAAGCAGTTAAAGCGAGTTAAAGTGGCGTGAGGCGTCAACCCACAGAATTTATAACGGCACTCCTGTTTTTACTCGGGGCAGCCACTGCAGTTTTAAAGAGAGCTAAGCTGTCAGTCTTTCAAGACTGACAGGTGAAAGCTACCACCATCTTCATATTTTCCATACGAACAGCTCAGGGAGTTGTTGTTTTCAGTTCATGTCCACCGTTCTTGCTGCTTCCACGTCCATGGATCGAACAGGGATTTTGGGTTGCTGGTATTGATAGCCGTTTGGTGTGATCCGTTAATACATGGAGAATGGTATTGTTCGAGTTTGAATGATGTCTGCGAGTATGATGGGGTTGGCTGCTGAAGCTGTTGGCACGGCATCGATGATGGCAGTGGAGGTTTGGTGTTGTTTCCATCGGTGAAGTTGAGCTCAAGATTTCATGGTGATTCCCGGTGATGAAGAATGGCAGAGTTATTGGCAGTGATCGATGGAGGTGGTTGGCAGGGTTTGTGCTATTTGTTGGAGCTGCAGATGATGTCAGCAATGGATAATAATAAAAGAGCTCGATTTGGTGATGAAATTCGATAGAGGAAGGTGAAGCCGTATGGTTGTTGAAGATGATAATGGCTGCTGCCATTGGAAGTTGAATAATGCTGATGCCGCAGAGAAGGAGTTTGTTGTTGGATTATAATAACCACAGAAATCAGTGAGAGTGTGATCGAGGAGCAGTAATGGAGTTGAGCTCGAGAAAGATGGTGTTGTGATATTCTGGGATGGTGGATATTCAAGGAATAAGTCAGGGACGATACAATTGGCTGCATCTTTCAACGACAACGAGATTACAAAGATGGAGGAGGCTTTGTGTGGTGCTTGCGTTTGTTAGGAGTTGACTGTGATGAAAGCTCGAGAATGCAGGGATATTGGCTACGTATCTGCTGTTGTTAATGATCGATGGAACGAATGCTGTGAACTTGTGCTGATGTTGTGGTAGGTATAGCAGTGAATAGAGAAGGAGCTGTGTTGCTACTTGCGTCTGTGACGGAGCTATGGACAGTTCTCAATAGTAGCAGGAGGTGAAGAGTTTGGCAGTTCGATGAAACAGAAAATGATGGAGAAGGTGCAGTCGAGAATGGTGCTCTGTACTTGATTTCGACTGAGAATGAATGGAGTTATGCAGTGCTGACTTTTGGCATCAATTGAGAGTAAGAACGAGAAAGAAGGAAAGAGTTTGGAATGAGTTTAACAAACTCAGAAGAAAAGAAAACTCACGGACAGAGTAATATCCGTGGAATGGCTGGGTCGAGATACAAAATCCAGGGACTCTGGAAACTCACGGAGGTTGATCTGTCCGTGATTCTGACGGGAGAATCTAAAAATCAAGGGACTTTAATATTTCACGGAGATGTGATCATCCGCGGGAAGCTGGAAATAATCGGGAGTTTGCGCTGTCGTTTACACAGAACTGACAGGCCAAACCAGATTCGTGGGCTGGGCTTTTGGATGAATGGACGCAGTCCATTGGCTGAGAGGAGCAGTTTTGGGGACACGGTTATTAGGCAGAATTGGTGATTTTTCAGCGAAGCTATCATTCATCTTTTATCATTCGTTTTTACGTACAAAAAAGGAGAAAGAGGAAGGAGCTTTGGAGTGGGAGATTTCTTTATAACCTAGGGTTTGCTTTTAATTTCTTCTTTAATACCCAGAGTATACATGATAAGGGCAAAAGAAGGTAAGGGAATACCCAGCGAAATTTCGGAAGATGGAGAAGGACCTGTGAAAACAATAAAAGAACCAACACCAATGGGAGAATCCAAGTCCAGTTACATTGTCGCGGAACCAACAAAAGAAGTAAACGTGGGGACTACAAAAGAACCTCTAATATTGAGAATTGGAACCAAGATGGATGTAGAAGAAGAAGAAGGAACTATTAATCTTTTGCGAGAATATAAAGACGTTTTCGCAGGGAGCATGGATGAGATACCAGGAATAGATCCATCAATTTCATGTCACAAGTTGGAGATTAACAAGAATGTGAGACCATTTAAACAAATAATAAGAAAAATCGCAACAGCTTACCATTCCCAAATAGAAGAAGAATTACAGAAAATGCTTGATGCAGGAATCATAAGAGAAGCTAAATACCCAGAATGGATAACGAATATGGTCATTGTCCCAAAGAAAAACAAAGGAATAAGGATTTGCATAGATTTCACCGATTTAAACAAAGTTTGTCCTAAAGATAGTTTTCCATTACCAGATATTCCTCAAATGGTGGAATCCGCAGCGGAAAATGATAGAGTATCGCCTTTAGATGGGTACAAAGGATATAACCAAATTCCTCTTGCTGAAGAAGATCAAGAACATACTGCTTTCTTCGCCCCTAGAGGTTTATATTGTTACACGAAAATGCCATTTGGTTTGCGAAATGCCGGAGCGACATATCAAAGAATGGTAGAGAAGGTGTTCGCGAAATGGATACACAAAACATTAGAAGTATACGTGGATGGCATGTTAGTAAAGAGTAAAGAAGCCAAAGACCATGTACAGAACCTGAGGGAGATTTTTGAACAAATGCGGCAATATAACATTAAACTGAATCCTGAGAAGTGTACTATTGGAGTTGCATCGGGAAAATTTTTAGGTTACATTGTATCAAAGGAAGGAATACAGGTTGATCCAGAAAAAGTGCAAGCAATTCGTGACATGCCAACACTAGCAATAATAAAAGATGTACAGAAGATGAATGGACTTTTAGCTTCGCTGGGAGATTCATTTCGCGATCATCAGACAAATGCAAATATTTTTTCGATATATTCAAGAAGGGGGCGAAATTCAAATGGACTGATGAATGCGAAAAAGATTTTCAAGGGATCAAAGAACGTCTTATGAATACAACTATTTTACAAAAGGCAGAATCAGGAGAAGAATTATTGATCTATCTTGCGACGACGTCGCATGCATTAAGTGTTGTGTTATTGCGAATAGACGCAGGAGTGGAGAAGCCCATTTATTACATTAGCAAAACTTTTAATACTGCCGAGAAGAATTACTCAAAGATTGAGAAGCTAATCTTAGCATTAGTTTATGCATCATTTAAGCTCCGCATATATTTTCAAGCACACAAGATAAAGGTATTAACAAAAGTACCAATTGAATCAGTGATGAAGAATTCTAAAAGATCAGGAAGAGTGGAGAGATTGAATGCACAAGTAGGCCACTTTGACATTAAATATGAAATTTTGTCTTCACAAAAATCACAAGTTGTTGCAGATTTCTTGGCAGAATTTCCTTTAGAAGAAGATGAAGCAGTAGAAGAAATGATGGATATAGAAGAAGAACACGGAGATCCAAAAGATTTATTAACAGAATCAAATAGATGGGAGATATTGGCAGATGGATCATCAAATGGAGAAGGCAATGGAGTTGGAATTGTTTTAATTTCGCCAGAAGGAATGAAGATGGCTTTTTCATTCAGATTGGAATTCGCATCCACTAATAATGAAACGAATATGAAGCTGTGATACATGCCTTAAAATTCGCAATAGAAATGAAACTAGAAAATGCCAGGATCACTAGTGATTCGCAGCTAGTTATTCGCCAAATAAAGGGAGAGTATACTACAAATGAACCATCCTTGAAGAAATACAAGAAGCTCGTTGAAGAATTGTCAGCGAAAATCCCAAAAATAAAATGGAGGCACATTTCAAGGAAGGATAACAGACTCGCAGACGCTTTTGCTTTTCTCAAGCATGATGACAGATCCAACTGCGAGATGCATAAAAATACAAACACTTCTGTCACCATCAATCAATAAAGAAGAAGAAGTGGACGTGATGATAATAGACGGTGAAGAAGAAGAACAAACGAACAATATCGCAGATTGGAGAACAGAACTTCATGCATATTTGGCGAAAGGAGAAACACCAAAAATAGATTGGAAACACACAAGTTAAAAATCCGCGCAACGAATTATGAATTAAGAGATGGGCTGCTATACCGAAAATCCTTTAATGGACCATCACTCAGATGTTTGACACGAGAGGAAGGAGAAAAAGTGCTAAAAATGTTACATAGTGGGGATGCTGGCAATCATAGGGGAAGATCTTTGGCACATAGAGCAAAAATGCAAGGCTATTACTGGCCATACATGCACGAAGATGCAAAACAAATATCAAGACGTTGCGAAGATTGTCAGCGACATGGAAAGAAAATACATGCACCTGGAGCACCATTGTCATCTTCAACCAGTGTGTGGCCTTTTGGAAAGTGGGTTAGATATTGTGGGGCCATTTTTACCAGGTTCTGGACAAAGAAGATACTTAATAGTCGCAACAGATTATTTCACAAAATGGACAGAAGTGAAGGCAGTACAACATATTCGCGACAAAGATATCTTTACATTCATATTCGAAAATATCATTTGCAGATTCGGAATTCCTGCGCAGTTGGTATCTGATAATGGGAAACAGTTTGAAGGACAGAACATAGAAATGTTACTTAATGCATTTAAGATAAAATGTGGAAAGTCTACTCCTTTGTATCCACAAGCTAATGGGCAGGTAGAAGCAACAAACAAAACAATTGCAGATATATTAAAGAAGAAATTGGAAGGACATCACAGAGCATGGTGCGAACAAGTACATAATGCAGTATGGGCTTATAATACAACTAGAAGAGAAGCTACTGGAATGTCACCTTTTTTTTACATACGGAGTTGAAGCGGTGTTACCAACAGAAGTTGTTATTCCGACAACAAAGAGAGAAGCTTGGGAGAAAAATCTTAGTGCGGGTTTGATCTTAAACAAACTTGATGAATTAGAAGAAAAAGAGAAAGCTTTACAACATATGGAGAATTATCAGCGAAGATTAGCCCGAGAATATAATAAACGTGTCAAAGTACGCGAATTCCAACCAGGAGATTTAGTTCTGCGAGAGACACCAATATATCAGCGAGAAAATGGTGGAAAATTAGCGAAAAAATGGGATGGACCTTACATCATTAAGGAGATAGTTGGAACAGGAGCTTATAGATTAATGGATCCAGAAGGTAGAGATGTTGGTCATAGACTTGACAGACCATGGAACAGGTTGTACTTAAAAATATTATCCGTAAGAAGCTTTGAGAAGTTATGGATTCTGAAAGAATAATTGCAATTATTCATATCAAAACAAGATCATGGTGCGAAACTTTCGCAGAGATAATCATAGAACAATGACATAAAAGAAAGGGGCGAACCTTTATGGCGTACACCCTAGTTCGCGAATAAAATTTCGCAAGAGGCAAATGTAAGACCTAAAGTACGTCATATAAGGGGGTACCTGTTGCATGGCTCAGGGAAAGGCTACACCGCCACCGGAACCTGAGTCATGGAGATTTGGGGTCAATAAAGCCCATCCGGGAGAGGCACCTTGGATTCTCAGCTTAAGCATATGACTTAGGTTGGGCGACTAAGGTAATAAGGACTCTCCCAAGGAGTGCAGAATCTGATCAAGGCGCCGAGGTACACGGTTGAGTCAAGAGTGCCAGGGGCGTTTGAAGCGTACCTTGCCATTCTTGACAAGTCTTGGCTTATACTGCACTCGGCCGAAGAAAACCCCACTTAGGGTGCAGTCTCGTAACCATAAGCCCTATAGGTAAAAGGGATAAGAGGCTGCGAAAACAACTGGTTGTTGTTAAGACTGGATGGGAGGAGCTAACCTTGTATGGTAGAAGTACGCCTCCTTGAAGGGGCAACCAGGGGGAGATAAGGGCGGCACCCTCCATTAGGGAGCTGATAAGTGTCTTAAGACGCAAATGTCATGAGGCTTTTTATCGCAAGGGTATTAAGGCTTGTCATATTTGTGCAACAATCCTGAAGAGGCAATAATACAAAAGAAAAAGATAAGACGAGATCAATGGGTTTTCGCATGAAAGTGCGAAGACGTCCTGCGATTTCGTCGCAAGACGGCAATGTCATGGGGTTTATTTTCGCAAGAATATTTAGGCCTGTCATATTGTCGCAACATTCCTGAAGAGGCCATAATACAAAAAAAAGTTAAGGCAAGATCAATGGGTTTTTGCATGAAAGTGCAAGACGTCCTGCGATTTTGTCGCAATGACAAGAGGTGGCATAATAAGACCTTTAATTAGGAAGGCAAAATAAGACCACATATTTATAAGTATTCATAACAGATTATTTTTCGCAAGAAAGATAATGAGAGGCAAGTATGGGAATCAATAAACAAGAGGCATTATCTTTCTCACCAGCAAAATACTAAAAGGAAAATTGATTCCAAAGTTGGTTGAAGAATTATTCGCAAAAAGTAATAAAGATGACAATTCAAGAATATAGAACTAGATAAGAAGCTCATGCTTCAGTATTAATTCCAGTAGAAGGAGATAATAGACGTTCTTCGCCAATGTTCTCATTATCGCCAGCCTCTCCTTCATTTTCGATTCTGATCTTCGCCTTGATTAGCACCTTGATTATCGCCAGCAATTACTTCTTCAGAAGAGATTTCTTTTTTCATTTTGAACACCAGCAGTTGCTTCCTTAGAAGGAATTTCTTCTCCATCTTCCAAAAATATCCTCTGCACCACTTTCATAATCATAATCACTATCAGCAGGACGAGGAACTTCATCATCATCTACTTCCAAGGTTCGATTGATGTAGGAGGAAGAGATTTAGACAATAAAATATCATTTACAAGGACTTCATCCGGAGATGAACTTGACGAAGAAGTGCTCTCTGATGATTCCTATCTTGAATATCCTTAAAATAAGCAAGATAATCAAGTCTTCTTTCTCTCGCTCGCGAGAACCAGTAAGGACAGAGACAGTAATGCATTTTCTTTGCGAATTTTGGCATATTTAGCCTCCAAAACAGAAATGGAGGAATGAAGATTTTCTCAGACTCTGCGAAAGGTAGAATACAAAATTTCAATAAGATGAAGAACTCAAAAAGATATGACAAAGAAAAAAGTTAAGGCAGTCAAACTATTATGACTACCTTCCTTTTGCGAAATAAGGTGTTGAATCAAGGACAGACAACTATTCTCCCAACGGTCCATTGCGTCATCAAATTTATCTCCAACTAAACCTTTAAGTCGAGACTGAAGATTTTTCTCTTTAGAAATAAGAAAGGCATTTTTCTTCGCAAGAGAAGAATAAGATTCTTCTAATTTGGAATATTGTTCTTTAAGTTGATTCTTCACTTAAAGCTATTCTACCTTGAATGAGTGTATCTCTTTCAGCGATAGATGACTCTGTTACTTCTTTAAGTTCATTTCTCAAAGAGCGAAGAGATTGTTCTTGGTCATCACATACTTTCTGAAGAATGCTAAGTTGTTGCGAAGATATCGCCATCTTGTTTAAACAAGTTCGCTTCTCTTGAGATAAGGTTTTATTCTCATCTGATAAAGTTTCCATCCCTAAATTAGCTTTAGTTAAAGAATAAGAAGGCGAGATATTTCATTACTTAATAAATCTTGCCTCTGAACTAATTGGGTATTTTCATTGGTAAGATTATTTATATGATCAAGAAATGAATAGAGGTTATCTAATTGGTTATATTGATCCATCAAAATTCTTTATCAACACGGGCTTCTTCAACAGCAGATTCAAATTGATATCTCTCCATTATTCGTTTCTGGTTTAAGGCTTAACATGCGAAAGAGGGATTTCAAGGATAATTAAATATGGGAAGGATAAAATCATTAGAAAGGAAAATTGAAGACACAATAAGAAATCATACCTCTCAATTCATCATTCTTCTTGCGAAGATTGTCACGATCCAGCAAAACATTCTGAAGCTTTTGATTTTCGAGACGAAGAGCATTACACTCTTTTTCCAAAGCTGTTTGCGAAGCAGCTCTGTCAGAACCGAAATACTTACTCAGAATTTCGCAAATACCAGACTTGACAGGATCAATGGAGACTTCTTGCCATCATCCAGGACTTCAGACAAAACTTTGAAAGCAATATCTATTCCTTCCACAGTTTCTTTCGAAAAGGGAAGAGGCTCAGGTAGAGAACTGGCAATGATAGAAGGTTGAGAAACATTATCAATAGGAGAGAAGAAGTTTCATTCACAGAAGGATCAATAATGGGGGTTTCAATCATTGAAAGGTCAGTTGAAGAAATGAAGTCTGAGGCAGCTTTTTCGCGAATTGGAGATATGGTTTAACTTGCGAAGATGTCGCAGGAGATTTAGAAGAGATAAGTAAGTGGAATGAACAGAGGTTTCAACAGTTTTAAGGTGGCGAGATTTCTTGAGAGGTTTTGACATCCTTATCACCCTGCGAATTACAATCCAGATAAGAAACAGAGGCAACAATATTGTTATTAGAAAAGAATAATGTTTCTTACTACCTTCTGATTCGCAGACTTTCTTTTATGTACAACAATCTTATGCTGCGGTTTGGGAATATTAGGGTTCTGAACCGTAAATTTAGTGTTGGAGGCGCTTTTGCTGAAATAACAACAGTATGGGAATCACATAAACAACATCAAATAAGGCAGTAAGCAATCAATTTCAGCAAAACCCATAAGGAAGAAAAAGAAAACTAACCTTGATGAATCCATGGAAAACACTAGCAGGAAGATTATTTCGAAGAAAATTACGAATGATGAAGATCTACAGAGGGAACAATATGAAGATGAAGAAGAACTTAAAAAGATTGAAAGAAGAAGAAAGAAGAAAAGTTGCAATAATGGAATTTGCAGAAGAACGATGAAGTTGCAGAGAAAATAAAAAGAGAGAAAAAGAGAATGAGAAAGAATATATATAGAGGAAATTTTTTTCGAGAAGATAAACACGATTAATGCGGAAAGATATAAGCGGTTAAAAGCAGCAGTTACAAAACGTGTCAAGAAACGATGGAAAAAGGATACGTGTGATAAATGCAGAATATGAAATGATGGATAACTGCGGCATTTCTCACATCATTCTCCACTTTGCAGAAAATATATGAGAATAGGCAAGATGTAGGATCATAATCTCGCAACGATAATGTCTCAGCGAAATTATCAGCAACACAACAGCGTCGCAGAACAATTTCAGAAATGATATGATAAACGACGTCAGCTAAAATCATGAGAAAGATGTGATAGTCCTGCGAAAATTAGAGAGTTTTCGAGATTAACATTTGTAAGGTTGCGAGAATGTCGCAGACCATATCCGAAAATAAAGGACAGATTAGCTGTCATCCACTATGTATTTCCCTATAAATAGTCGTTCAGTTGTAAAGGAAGGGGAGGATCTTTTTCTGAGTGAGAAGCAAGTAAATAGGAGAGAGAAAACCTAGAGCACTGGTTATTCTTGATTCCTTTATCTTTTCTTGTAAGATTGTTCAAAGATTTATCAATAAAATTAAGATTGTTCATCTAAAATGAGTTGAATGTTAATGAAATCTTGTGAGGGGTGTAGTGTAGGATTTCCTGCAACTACAGGCTCATTCCAATCCAATACAATGCTAGCGGCTCATTCCAAGACAATACAACGCTAGCGGCTCATTTCAAGCCAATCCGACACCAGCGGATCCATTCCAAGCCAAGCAACGCCAGTGGCTCACTTTACGCGAAGCTCTGCAAGCGGCTCCACTCTGAGCCAAATTTGCGCAAAGCCACCAACACAAGAATCACAAATTCTCCTTACCTCTCGAAAAGGTTAGACGGATTTTCCTGACCATCTTTTCATGACTTGCCATTTCGATTTTGTCCCTGTCTGTCACCATCTTATGCTTACCTCGCAACAATGCCCCTGTTCCGAGCTAAGCAGGAGACTTAATGTTGATGGTGGTTTTTAGCTTAGGGTTAAAATCGTAAAACCTTAGTCAAACAGTGACGTCACACTTGAGTAATAATGTCGTCACTAGCACATTTTTTGAACCATTCAACATGTCTGCGTAAAATTACCGGGGTACCTTTTTTATATATATGCCATGCTCCATGACAGAGCCCTCGGTACTGATTGGCATCATCTCTTCACATGCCAGCTGCGCATGCTAGCCAAACCTTCCAACCACGCGTGTCATATATTTTAAACTAGGTTTTCGACACGCTAAACCCTAATAGACACATCTCCGCGCCAAAGGCATGCCAACCATGCCACCCGCACCACCGTGCCAATGGCATGCCATGCCAGCTACATCTCCGTGCCAAAGGCATGCCAACCATGCCAGTCGCACCACCGTGCCAATGGCATACCATGCCAGCCACATCTCCGCGCCAAAGGCATGCCAACAATACAAGTAGCACCACCATGCCAGCCACATCTCTGCGCCAAAGGCATGCCAACCATGCCAGCCTCACCACCGTGCCAATGGCATGCCATGCCAGCCACATATCCACGCCAAAGGCATGCCAACCATGCCAGCCGCACCACCGTGCCAATGGCATGCCATGCCAGCACATCTCCGCGCCAAAGTCATGCCATGCCAACCACATCTCCGTGCAAATGGCATGCCATGCCAGCCACATCACCGCGCCAAAGGCATACCAACCATGCCAGCCGCACCATCGTGCCAATGGCATGCCATGCCATCCACATCTCCGCGCCAAAGGCATGCCAACCATGCCAGCCGCACCACTGTACCAATGGCATGCCATGACAACCACATCTCCGCGCCAAAGGCATGCCGACCATGCCAGCCGCACCATCATGCCAATGACATGCCATGCCAGCCACACCTCCGCGCCAAAGGCATGCCGACCATGCCAGGCGCACCATCGTGCCAATAGCATGCCATGCCAGCACACCTCCGCACCAAAACCATGTTGGCCATGGCTCCATGCCGCTGGCTTCCAAACAAAGGGTTGCAACAATTAACTGCCGCCCTTCCTTCTGAGATGTAAATCTCAGCCGTACAAGTTCGCCACCAAACACGTGGCAACTTTTGGCCCAATGCCAAGCCTAATTTTGGCCGCGCCTAGACTATGCCAAAACCCTAATTTTGGCCGCGCCTAAAACTATGCCAAAATCCTAGCTTGGCCGCGCCTAAGCCATGCCTCCATGCCGTTGGATGCCAAACGAAGGGTTGCAAAAATCAACGGCCACCCTTCCTTCTGAGATGCAAATCTCAGCCGTACAAGTTCGCCACCAAACACGTGGCAACTTTTGTCCCAATGCCAAGCCCTAATTTTGGCCGTGCCTAAAACTATGCCAAAATCCTAGCTTGGTTGCGCCTAAGCCATGCCGGCCATGCCGCTGGCTGCCAAATGAAGGGTTGCAACAATCAACGGCCACCCTTCCTTCTGAGATGCAAATCTCATCCGTGCAAGTTCACCACCAATCGCGTGGCAACTTTTGGCCCAATACCAAGCCCTAATTTTGGCCACGCCTAGACTATGCCAAAACCCTGGCTTTGGCCCCACCTAAAACTATGCCAAAATCCTAGCTTGGCGGCGCCTAAGCCATGCCAAAGCCATGTCGGCCATGCCTCCATGTCGTTGGCTGCCAAACAAAGGGTTGCAACAATCAACGGCCACCCTTCCTTCTGAGATGCAAATCTCAGCCTTACAAGTTCGCCACCAAACGCGTGGCAACTTTTGGCCCAATGCCAAGCCCTAATTTTGGCCGCGCCTAAACTATGCCAAAACCCTAATTTTGGCCGCGCCTAAAACTATGCCAAAATCTTAGCTTGGCCGCGCCTAAACCACGCCAAAGCCATGTCGGTCGTGCCTCCATGCCGCTGGCTGCCAAACGAAGGGTTGTAACAATCAACGACCACCCTTCCTTCTGAGATGCAAATCTCAGCCATACAAGTTCGCCACCAAACGCGTGGCAACTTCTGGCCCAATGCCAAACCTTAATTGTGGTCGCGCCTAAAACATGCCAAAGCCATGCCGGCCATGCCTCCATGTCGTTGGCTGCCAAAACGGAAGGTTGCAACAATCAACGGCTACCTTTCCTCTCAAGATGCAAAATCTCGACCGTTGAAGGTCACCACCGAGCCGGCAAGCCTTCCAAGCTCAACTTGCCAAAAAATAGCAACATGCTACGCAAAACACTCGAGACATCAAAACATGTCACAAACTGGGGGATGCTCATCAGGGTATTGGTCTGGAGGTTTACAGCGTGCGGCGTACACTACGCCCGTTACAAGAAAGTGTCATAAGAGTGAGGCGGTTAGTAAACACAAGAAATAATGGTGAAACGTTTTCTTCATTATGGAACATCAATTCCAGACGTTACCCATTACCGATTTCTTCCATTTACTCAACCGTTTTCAATTCTTACGAGACCAGGGTGCGTTTCTTTGCGACTTGTATAAATAGGTCTCACCTATTTCCGCCAAAAAACAAGTTTTGGTCAGGAGCATACAATACTCAGAAATCACTTGTTAGCTTTCCAATCTGCTAGCGTTTCACTTTCTGATACAAGTCGTCAAACAACCACTCTTCCAGAATCAACTATTCTGGTCTCAACACTCTCTTCGCTTCCCTCCCTAAGACCAACCCTTCTCCTTCACTTTATGATCGAAGCAAGTCTGGAACGGCCATTTCTTGGTTTAAGCCGGATTTGTACAGATTGATCTCTCGAATCAAAGTACTCCCTTGCAGTAAATTGTTTAGGGTTTAGACTCGTTTCTCACCCACACACACGAAATTACCAAAATCAGCAGAAACCGTTTTCACCCTCAAACAGCAGTACATTTTTTAGGGTTTAGACTCGTTTCTCACCCACACACACACGAAATTACCGAAATCAGCAGAAACCGTTTTCACCCTCAAACAGTAAGATATAATCTAAGATCAACTCGAGATTTATCTCGGATAGGTAAGATATAAAAACTAATCACAAAGCTCTTGGTCTCATTCTTTATGATTCCACAATAACTTCTTCTACTACCATATAGTTAAGTTATTGTGAGGTGATTGATATTTCTAGATTGTTCTTCGGGAATATAAGACCAGATTATCAATTGGTTCTTGTTCACCTTGATTTATCAAAAGACGGAACAAAATAGGTACTTCCGTAGGAGACAGATTTACCTATCAGAATAGACTTTTTTTGTCAGTGACAGATTTGTTTATAAGTTTTCGACTTTGGTTCGTAGCAGCTCTTAGTTGTGGGTGAGATCAGCTAAGGGAATCAAGTGCGTCGAGTCCTGCTAGAATTCAGAGGCGTATGGAACCCGATTGTACCTTGATCAGTGTGAGATTGGTTAGGGATCAACTACATTCCAGTCCGAAGTTAACTTGTAGTAGACTAGAGTCTGTAGCGGCTTAATACAGTGTTGTGTTCAAATTTGGACTAGGTCCCGGGGTTTTTCTGCATTTGCGGTTTCCTCGTTAACAAAACTTATGGTGTTTGTGTTATTTCTTTTCCGCATTATATTTGTTTATATAATTGAAATATCACAGGTTGTGAGCAGTCCAATCAATTGGTAAATCCAACCTTTGGTTGTTGAAATAAATTGATTGACACTTGGGTATTGGTCTTTGGTACCGTCCAAGTTATTTCTCATATCAATCGGGCTCATAGATTTCTATATGTTTGATTGCAGATTGTATTGAGAAATTTAGATATAACTCTTTGGTATATTTGTTGATTGAGCTCGCTTTATGAGTTGGTGCTCTCGGAATTATATTAGAGTTAGTCCATACAGATTACCGAAATATTAGGTGTGGTTGTTGTACCCCCGCTTTTTCAATTGGTATCAGAGTAGGCAAACACGTTAAGACCCCATAAGTTTTTGTTTGTAGCAATCTGACTCTATATATAGACAGAAGTGTTATCTCTATAAACGTACCACCTGTCTTCGATGTCCTGAATTACTTATGGTACGTGCCTTTCTCCAAGCCCGTGATTTTTAATCATGGGTTCGTGTTGTTAATGGCTATAATCCTCCAATGGTTACAGTAAACGGTGTAACTACTCCAAAGGATATCGGTGAGTATGAACCTGACGAGATTCTTGCTGCAAAGAAAAATACTGATGGTTTAAAGGATATTATCCATGCCATTACCCCAGATCTTCAGCACCATGTAACTACATGCAATAAGTCTAAAGATTCTTAGGATATCTTAGAAACCGTATTTGAAGGGAATACCTCTGAAAAAGAAGCTAGGCTTCAAAACTTAAATTCTGAATGGGAAAACCTTCGTATGGCTGATGAAGATTCATTTGATGAGTTTAATCACAAAGTGTCTGAAATTGTTAATGAATCTTTTGCATTGGGTAAGACTATTCCTGAAAAGGACATTATGATGAAAATTCTCAGATCTCTGCTAGCTAGATACGAATCTAAGAAACATGCCATCGTCGAAGGAAATAACCTTGAAACACTTTCCAGAAACTCTCTTGTTGGAAAGATGAAATTACTTGATCTTGATCAGAATACAGTCAGAACATCTGCGTTCAATGTTGTGACCAATACAAGCGAATCTTCTAACTTGTCTTTGACTGATGAATGTTTTCCTAATCATGTTGATCTCCACAGATCATTGATTACACAGAAGATCCAGGATATTGTGAAGAGAGGAAAAAGACATGAGAAACGATTCTTTCTCTCTGATGCTTCAGATGATTCAATACAAGAAGAAAAATCAAGTCAGATACTCTGATGTTTGCACAGAAAATTATGCTCTCTCAGCAGAAACTTCCATTAACTCAAATTCTGATTCAGAATATGAGTCTGACACTGAGACTTTGAAATTCTTGGATACAAATGAAGAAACTCATCAAGAAAATCTTAAATTGAAGAGTTTGTCGGAGAAACTTGAACCATCACTTTAGGTGAAAAATCTTGAGATTGGTTGTCTTAATGATGAATTCACCAGAACCCTATCTCTAAAAGAGAAAGTGATTCAAACTCTTAAGTGTGACCTACAAAGGTTGTCTGGAATCTCTGACAAGATCTCAACGATGTTATTTGGTCAGAAGTATTTTGGGAACTCATATGGTTTAGGGTTCAGAAGCAAGACTGTGAGCACTAACAATTCCTTTGTTCCAGCCAGTTTTGGAAATGTGGATATAGGAGATTGTGATAAACAGGAGGCCAATCATCAAAACAAAAGTTCTTTTATGAATTGTTTGTTTTGTGAAAATTAGAATCATGTTCAATGTAAGTGTTGGAAATTCAAGAGGAACAACAAAATATTTTCCAAACTTCACGGTGACATGCAAAGAATGAATCCGGCTTTGGGTAACCAACAAGGAATCCCTGAAGACAAGAAGAAGTCTAAAAGAACCAGAGTCAGACGAGGTAAGAAGTACCTGTTTATCGAATAAACCTTGAGATGTCATCATGTGACACAAAAAATGAGCACTCTGCTCACTCCATCACTACCTAATTGTAGTGATGCGAGAATCCTCATTATTAACTTGAGAATGTGAGGATTGCATCAAGGTTTCTCAAGTCTTCAGGATTGCATCAGCAAAAGAAATGATTTAAAACCTCAAATCATTTTATCTTTGGAAAAGATAGCTCACTATGAACAAATGTTATCTCTGAAAAAGAACACCTTGTGTGAACTGAAAAGAGAACTTAGTGAGTTAACTGGTATCTCTGAAGATCTGGAGGAATTGAATGATCCCATAATCAATGGGTTTTTCAATAATGAGAAGGAATTCTCAGTAGATGCACTGAGAAAACTCTACAATGTCTAGGAAACTTCTTATGAGAATTTATTCTTGTGTTTAAGAAGGATAACTAGGGTTTGGAATAACAAATATTATGATCACACGTAGCTTTTTCCAACGATCTTCATCTTGCAATGTTTCATATTTATTTCTATAAATTATAAGTTATTTGAAAGATGATTTTGCAATATTAATCTTTATTGGTTTTATATATTGCAAAAATATTTCACGGGATATGTGTGTTTACGTCCGTGAACTATGATTATCTCATATATGTCAAAAGTTAAGTCCATTATGTCGTTATGCAAATATTGATAAAAGTTATATTGAACTTTTGAATATTCTGCAGTATTGATCTTTCCCTGATCCACTTCTATGTGAAAGTACTGTATGTGTCCGTAAGTTTTCTTATGTTGAGCGTTTCCGACTAAATTAATCTATAGGGTCTTCTTGTGATTAAATTTATTCGAGTTTTCTGGATACAAATTCATATTTCATGTAATTTGTTAATGTCCAAAGAAATCCTTATTTTCTTGTTAAAAGTAAGGTCGCTCTTGTTGTTTTTTCGGGAATGACAATTTATGGGCGAGAGTTCTTAATTGAACTTGTGCTTAATTGCCAAATCTTTGTGGGGAGTGCGGCAATGGAATATTGTAGAAGTTATCTTGTATCTTTATAAACTCCTTGATGAGTGCATTTAGTTTCGACTATATGATTGCATCTAAACAAAGTTGGCATGTTCTTTTTTATTCATGAATAATCTCTTTGAGAATTTCATTATGATCCCGCAATTTTCGTACCTTTGCCAATTTATATTGATAAAAGAGGGAGAATTAATTGGTAGTTCACACTACATACATATAGTTTACAGATCATCATGTAAGGGAGAGTGGTTTTCATTCTGAGATGGAAATATTGACTAAGGGGGAGTGATACATATCACCGAAGTATTATTGTCAACGTTGTGATACAATTGGACTTTGATGTTGTGTAATAATACTATGACACTATATAACAATGATTGAGAACTTATGTTTTCTTATTGTATGGCTACGGATCTTCAACAACAATGATGCTGAGTTGAACACGTTCAGAATCACTGGAGTACTTGGAGTGGCGAAGAATTCAAGGAATGTTGAAGAACCAAGTAAATCAAGCATGATGGATGAGAAGCTACAAAGTTTATTTACTTTGTAATCATGTATTGATGGTTTTGTCACTAAAATTGACAAAGGGGGAGATTATTAGAGCATTGATCGATCGAACTCGCAAGCGTTGCTATCTCAAGCTTGTTTTTCAAGTTTAGGTGATCAAAACTATAAGTCTTGATTTCGAGTCTACTTATAGATATGTCTCATATTAGGATAGAATATGTAGTTGAGCTTTAGACTTCATAGCGTTCATCAACTAAAGACGAAGATCTACTGAGGAGAGCTTGGATGAACTTCATCAACAAAAGACATATCTATAACTCAGAAGTCTATTATATTTTATCTCCTAAAGAGACTAAGTCGTATAGCTATATAGACTTTATATATTATACACATTTGATATTTCGAGTTGAGTTTAACTCGGTTATATATTTCTCGAAATATGTGTTGGAAGATTTTTGTTTTTGTTACGTACATCATATTCTTGAGGAGTTTAGTTGGAAACAATTTATTTGTTGGAAACTAAATAAAAAATCAAAACAATTTATTTTTCCACGGCAGAGGCGCCAAAATTTGATGCACGTCGTTTACACAACAAATTAATAACTTTCTTTCCATACTATTAACTGGTAATATAATGGTAAGGAGTTCGTTCTCACGAAGAGTAGTGAGTTTTAGTTGTTATTGATAAGTGCATAATTCATATGATTTTAGTGTCCACTCCATACTTGTTTTAGCTATTATTCTTGCATATTTTCGTATTGTTACTCTTGTTTTCTCTTATTTGCCTCTAATAGGTGAATCATCCAAAAAGGAGATAAAAATTGCTGAAAAGATCTATGAAGAGAAGTGTTCCAAGTATCCAAGTGCCCAAGTCCAAGAGAAGTGGAAGAAGTGCGACGAAAAGGAGCAAAACGCTCAAAATCAAGAGAAGGGCCACATACCAATATTAACTCATTAAAATTAAGAATTTATCATCACCATCTTGAATATAACTTAAAAATAAAAAGAATTAAAAAAGAATGAGGTCATTCCGAGTTCGGACGAAGAAGTTGTGGCCAAAACGAGTTTTTATTGAATACCGAAGACAATAAGGTACGCATACCCATGTTCCGAAAATTTCTGCTGGAATTTGAGGTACGCGTACTTAGCAAGTAGGAAAACGTGTATAAACACCTTGGAAGGCCTAAGGGCACGTTTGGGGTCGTTATTTCGTGTTTTCGGGTCGGGTTCTTGAACCGAACTAAATACGTGAAGACCAAGCAATGTAAACCTATAGAAAGGTATTAGGTTATGTAAAATGATATCACATCATTAGGCCAAGAAATTGTAAGTCTTGGAGAGGAGAAACAACACACAGAGCGATTACCAATCGTAACGTTATCTCTTTACTTTTCTCATATGTATATCATGGATGTTTCTACATCCATGAGTAGCTAAACACCTATTGATTGAGGATGAATTCTAAGTTGTAAACAAGATTTGAGTTATTATATTAATCTACTTTGAAGTTCTTCATGTGATTATCGATTGTTTATACTATTTGAATATTTATGATTGATTGATAGATTGTTTAGGTGGCCAACTAAATTGATTTGTTGATTCAATATATTGCTAGTATTAAGTTAGGAGATAAGTAATCGTCGAATAACTTGTACACAAGTAGAGAACACAAAACCTTGCAGAGGGATTCTGTGGAGTGATTGTGTGTATAAACAACACTAAAAAGTGGACCTTGATCTAAGAGTCTAACTAGTAGGATCAATATATAAATTCACAAAATATAAAGCATTCGATTGGATTACACCTTGAGTGATCTACTACTTGGTGGTTCGTTGAATAAAATCTGGTAGGCTAGAACTTCCGTATCCAGTGATATAAGGAATTTAGGGGATATCACTGGTCTAGCTGTTATTCCACGGTTGGTGATAATCTATGATTAATGACGAGTAGGAAACTATAATAACTCATTGACGGTTTATTAACGAAGAAGGATTCCTCGATCATATCTCTCTCTATTGATTACAATATAAATTTATTTGCTTTGATTATTTATTTTGTTCACAATCTAAAAACAAAACCCCCCTTTGTGACACTTCGACAACTAAAACTCACTGTTCTTCGTAGGAACGATCCTTACTTCCATTATATTACCAGTTAATTGTGTGGAATTAAGATTATTAATTTGCTCAGCCTACGACACCCATCATTTATAAGTAACTGAAATGCGGGTTTTTAGATTTTAATCAAAGTAATTAATAAACGAAAATAATAAAACTTTGTTGTAAACAATGAGAAGAAAGATGACTAGGGAATTCTTCGCTGTCACTGAACTGAAACTTAATTAAATACAGATTTATTTCTTGTTGAACTTATATTGTTACCAACCGTAGAATAGCAATAAGATTTGCTATCCCCCGGATTCCAGTTGTCACCGGATACGGAATCGCTCGACTACCAGTTTCTATCCAACTAACCCACCAAGAATAATCTCTCAAGGTGTAAATTATTCGAATGCTTTACACTTTGTGAATCAGGTTGATCCTAGCATCAGATGCATAGGCTCGGCCTGCTTGCTAGTGTTATCTTTATACACAATTGCTTAACAGAATCCATCTGTAAGCTCTTGCGATTTACTACTTGTGTAAAGAGATGATGTGACAATTACATGTATCACACAACCCTAAACTAGTAAAAGAAATATTGATTGGTTAATTTAATTGATCACTTTAAATAACCCCTCAATATTCTTAAACATTGAAAATAATAAATATAATCAATAAATAAATAAAACTTGAAATAAACTTGGGTTAAGAAATTAAGATTTCATTATCAGGACTTTGAAATCATCCCTAATCAATAAGAAGTTTAACTATACATAGCTAAAAAGTAGTAATAATTAAATAAAGAAGAAAGAAAAAAATTGAAACTAAAAATATAAGCTCACAGGAAAACCCAGAGCAAAAACTTTATTTCTATTTCTCTGTTTGTCTTCTAGCTATAAAGGAAAATAACAAAAGAAGAAGTGTTTTTCTCCCTCTCACTCGACCCCTATTTATATCCTGGCTTGATTGGGGTATACCAAATGAGACAAAATAAGGTCAATTTGAAGTAAAACACAAAGCCCCTTAACCACATATCTACAAAATGGCTAATCTATCCTTGATTAATTAACACTAATAAATGTGATTAGGGTAATTAATTTAGTTAATAATTAGTTGATTAAAATTTTGAAATTATGTTTTATTTTAGATTGAACTCATGGATGTGGGTAGATTTTTGAGATTTTTTTTTTTTAGAATTCTACTTGTAACGAAAATGAAGTCGTAGTACCCACGAAACACTTATAAATATGGGATTGTAGAGATGCTGGGTGATTTTATACTCAAAATCATAGAAGGAATCAACATTTTCAGTTCTGAAAATACGAAAAGTCGGCAAGGTCGACAAAAAAATACGCTGCCGACTATGAAAAGTCGGCAAGGTAGACAAAACAATACCCTGCCGACTATAGGGTTTTTGACATACAGAGAAAGGTGTTACAAATACATGACTAGTCGGCAAGGTATTAATTTCATAACCTTCCGACTAAACTATAGTCGGCAAGGTATAGTGATGAATATCTTGCTGATCCTGTAAATGTTAATTTCAGAGATGAAAAGTCGGCACATTACTCAACCTAGGAAGATACCGACTAATACTAGTCGGAAAGATCGACAAAACAATACCTTGTCGGCTAATACAACTCGGCAAGTTCGGCAAAAAGAAACCATGCCGACTTCTGATAAAGTTTGGATCATACAGGATTTGAGATTGGGTACAAAATCATACCCAATCTCAAAGCCTGTATAATCCAATTTTTTTTATTTTTTTATTGTTTTTCGATTTGATTTCATTGTTAGAGTTTTGGAAAAAGATTTTGAAATTTTTTTCGATAGATTTTGGTCGGCATGGTTTTGTTTTGGGGGTAATTTGGTCTTTTAACACTTTTTAGACACCCCTTAGCACACTAGTTTGGATGGGAATAAAAAGGGTATACCCAATTAATCTGGTTATACGGCAATCAAGCCAGGATTTATATCCTTAGCATATCCCAGCCGATCCACAAAAATCGTACGAGATAAAGATGTGAAGTCGGTTGACTTATCAAAACTTCTGATTTGGTGTGTGAGAGTTACTCTAATAAGGTGCAGGCCTGGCTTCCAATTGGCTATCACTTCAGCAAGATCTGTGTGTCGTCAACTTCACCGTTGATCTGTTTAGCTTCGTTGCTCTGCAGTATACAAAATCATCACTAATCTTCAAAACGTCTCAAAGTTCTCCACCACGTGGTCTATCTGCTCCCTCTTCTGACTTGTACGAGTTTATCACAACAGAAGTGGGTCCCTTTATGCCGTCATCTAACAACTCTTTCCTTGACTTGTTATCTTGTTCGTGCAATCAGTAGCAGCAGCCATTCTCGAGCCCAGCCAACGTTAATGGAAGCAACAGCCATTCCTTCTTCCATATTTTTCCTCGAGTTCTTCTCTCGTCTTCAATTCCCCTGTGAGTTCCACTGCCAAGCTCGAGTACTCCCCATCGATCACCAAAAGCAACCTTGCTCAATCATGATCATCACTGCTACCTCCATCCCCTCGTCGTTCTCTTGATCAAAACTCCACCCGAAGCCAACTCGATCCCTCTATCTCTGCCATCATCACAATCTCATCATTTCTTCTAACAGACCTTCTCCATCAATGGCCGATAATGGCAGCATTTCATCATTATTGTCTCGCCTGATTTCTCCCCAAACTCGAGCACCACTGATTTATGAAAATCAGTCACTTACCCAAGCTTTGTCTCACCTTCAGAAACCTAATGACGTTCTTAGAAGCTCGAATATCTCTTCTTCAAAATCCACCATTATCTTGATCATCATGATCATTAAGTTCTGACTGCCATTGCATGTGTCCTATTTACGAATAGAGAAGAGGAAGTGCCCTGAGATAATAAGTGGGTGCCCTTAACATCATTTGAATCTGGCAGCTCCCCAGTGGATAAAACTCGACTCCCTTTAGCACTTCCTTTGAAAATGTCTGCCCCTTAACATGAGGGTGTCCCTTAGCGATCTTCATTCAACTGTCAGTCCTGGAAGACTGACAATTAGTTCCAGCTTCATTCTTGTTTCGCCCATAACTACTTCATTCTTCTTTCGTCATTGCCTTCGTCTTCTCATCCTCTTCAAAATGACAAGTAGAAATCTTATACTTGAATGATATCCACTTGTAGCTAGCTTCTTTTATTGCACAATTAAGTGTTATTTTATTTCTTTTGGATGATTCATCTATAAAACACAAATAAGAGAAAACAAGCGTAATATACAATAATTTTCAAGAAAATCAACAAATACTAGCATGGAATTGACACCAAATATATGTGAAATATGCACTTATCAAAACATCTTACATGATTTGTGTGAGACAATCATTTGATGTAGACTCGGAAAGTTTCATACTGATCATTCAATCACTTGAAAATTACATATAAGCTAATAGTTTGTGTGAGACAGCTATTGTCGTCTTCTAAGGATGTTTCAATGATTGAAATGGGAGTTTAGAACAAATTAACCTTTGTCTAGATACAACAAAGTATGCATATCAGTATGCAAACTGTTGTGGTATGATTCAGGTACGGAAACCTTGTTTGCATACTAGTATGCAAACAGTTTTAACTTTTAAATTCCGGGAACCAAGTATGCATACTAGTATGCGAACGGTTTTACCTGAGTTAAGGTCCGGGATGACAGTATGCATACCGGTATGCGAACTGCTAGACAAGACCAAAGTCCGGAACTAAAGTTTGCGTACCCGTTTGCAAACTTAGTGGTTAATGTTCTGAAGTCGTTTAAGTATGTTTTCATACTCAAGAACATATATATTTATGAATTAAGGAATGCAATCTTTGCAAAAGGTGGCTTAATGTTCATGAATTGATTCTCATGAATCAACCCGATTGTGATTCAGTTGGTTAATATATATTTCTTTGAAATAATGAACAATTGAACAACTTTATTTGAAACACATTTAGATTCATTTGATTATCTTTCATGTTTGATTAATCATCATAGTTGATTTTTGAAGTGTTGGATGAATGTGGTTAAAACAAAAGTGGTCATATGGCTAACTTCGGTTAACTTTAATTGAGCCAACCCAATATAAACGTTTAGGTACAGTTACCCATATCTAAATGAAAGTATATTTCATTTTTGTGTAACAAGCTAAGACCATCTAACAATGGAGAGATATTGCTTTGGTTTTAAGCAGACTTAGCTTGAATCTTAAATCAGGTCTTCATCTAACGGTGAATATTGAATGCTTTGTTACTAAGCTATCTTAGCTTTGATTGAAAGCAAACCCTGATTTGAAAGACTATATAACGGAGAACTCTAGAAACTGGAAAACCTAATCACGACACTTTCATGTGTCCTAGTTGCGACTAGAGTCGATTCTCCTTTAACCTAGGTTTTTCCAAAACCATTATAGGTTAACGACTTGAAGACTTAATTTGGGATTCGTGAAGCCAGACCCAACTATTTTCTCTGTAGTTGCGTGATCTAATCTTACTTGTTCTATCGTATTAAGTACTATCTTCTCTAAGATTAACTCGAGATATATCTCCGATAGGTAAGATATACAAAGTAATCAGAAAGCTATTCGTCTCTTTATTTGTGATTCCACATAAATTCTTCGGGAATATAAGACCGGATTATCAATTGGTTCCTGTGCACCTTGATTTATCAAAAGACGGAATAAAAACTTCATAGGTACTTTTGTGGGAGACAGATTTGTTTATAAGTCTTCGACTTTGGTTCGTAGAAACTCTTAGTTGTGGGTGAGATCAGCTAAGGGAATCAAGTGCATAGAGTCCTCCTGGGATTCAGAGGCGTAAGGAACGCGACTGTACCTTGATCAGTGTGAGATTGGTTAGCGGTCAACTACATTTCAGTCCGAAGTTAACTTGTAGTAGGCTAGAGTATGTATCGGATTAATACAGTATGGTGTTCAAATCTTGACTAGGTCCCGGGGTTTTTCTGCATTTGCGGTTTCCTCGTTAACAAAACTTCTGGTGTCTGTGTTATTTCTTTTTCGCATTATATTTGTTTATATAATTGAAATATCACAGGTTGTGTGTATTTCAATCAATTGGTTAATCCAACCTTTGGTTGTTGATATAAATTTATTGACACTTGGGCATTAGTCTTTGGTCCCGTCCAAGTTATTTCTCATATCAATCGGGCTCACAGATTTCTATATGTTCGATTGCAGATTGTATTGAGAAATTGAGATATAAATCTTTGGTATATTTCTTGATTAAGCTCGCTTTATAAGTTGGTGTTCTCGAAATTATATTAGATTTAGTCGATACAGATTTCCGAACGAAATATTGGGTGTGGTCGTTGTTCCCCCGCTTTTTCACAAAATTTCCTACAATTGTCATGATAGATTCCCGTTGAACTATGTCCACTTTGGGGTCTTAATTAAAAACATGAATTATCTTCCCTAATAGTGTCATGGTGTTCAGGGTTCCAATTGGTCGGACTATTGCTTTGTAGATTATTTTTTTATTGTCTCCAATATTTTGTCCATAACTTCTTCGTCTGATCTCTAAAAGACCTCATTCTTGTGCGTCGAATTCATCTTTTCGTATTATACAAAGTAGAGAAAAAAAATCATGTAATTGAACGAGTTATATTTGGTCATTCTCCATTGGTAAACATAAATTCGTTGCTCATTTTAGCACTTCGTAGTTCCTTTTTGAATGATTCACCTAATATGACACATAAGAGACAAAATAAGAGTAATAACAAGTAATATGCAAGAATTGTAGCGGTAACAGATATGTTTTTTTAATTGATATTGACAATGGTAAAGATTTCTTATTGCAGTATAATTTTAGATTTTTCCAATTTTGACTCCTCAAACCTCAAATCAAATGTAATTTGGATGCTTTTAGGGTGTATTTTATGATATAATTATATTAGTTTTTTTTTTTATCTAAACATAATAAAATTGTAGGATCAGAATATCGCAACGATAATTTCTCACCGAAATTATCAACAACATAACACAACAGCGTCGCAGAACAATTTCAAAAATGATACGATAAACGACGTCAGCTAGGATCACAAGAAAGATGTGATAATCCTGCGAAAATTAGAGAGCTTGCGAAATTAATATTTGTAAGGTTGCGAGCATGTCGCAGACCATACCCGAAAATAAAGGACAGATTAGTTGTCATCCACTATGTATTTCCCTATAAATAGTCGTTCAAGTTGTAAAGAATAAGAGAGATCTTTTTGAGTAAGAAACAAGTAAATAGGAGAGAGAAAGTCTAGACCAGAGGTCATTCTTGATTCCTTTATCTTTTCTTGTAAGAACATTCAAAGATTGATCAATAAAATTAAGAGTGTAAATCTAAAAATGAGTTGAGTAATAATGAAATCATATGAGGGGTGTAGTGTAGGATTTCCTGCAACTACATAATAGCGCTAGAAACAGGGAGGGATTGAAGATTATTCTAGAAAAAGCTGAAGATTAATATTGATATTTGTGAAGATTTAGAGTGATTGATCAAGAATTTTACATAATTTCTTGCAATATTGTTAACATTGAAGAAATGGCTAGAAGAAGAAATACATCCGAACAACCGACTACTGTTAGAAGAAGTAAGAGAATTGTTGGGAGAGAAAGAAGTGAAATGGGAGAATCTACTAGAATGAGAAGTAATATAGAAAATCAAATTCAACCACCAATTCAACAAACACTAGTACAAGGGAGGAATACAAATTATGATAGGATGAGTATACACACTTGGCAATCAAATTCGGCAGAAGAAGTAGAAGAAGAGCAACAAAACAGAAACCATAGACAGGTAGAGAGAAATCAAGAAGCAGGTGAAGGAATAATTCATGGAGATGAGGAAATTGGAGCGTTAGAAACGTTGAGACGAAGAATACATGAAGAAAGAAGAGCTGAGGCAGAAGAACGTGCAAATCTAACAAGGCAAAATCACGAATTAGGGATGGAGAATATAAGACTACAAAATAGAAGATCGAGAAGCATTACAAAATCATATTCAAGATAGACTAGAAGAGAAATGAGGCGAAACTCACCCACAATCAATGCTGGAAACAATATTCAAGAAGAAATATCAAATCTTAATGAAGAATATCGCAAAAATAGAGAAAGAGCTGATGATCGTTACGTTCCACAAAATGAAACTTTTGATGATGGGCAAAATGGTGGAAATCAAGAGAACGGACAACGTCAGGGACGAAATGACCAAGATGTCGAAGGAAATCGAGAGGAAGGAAGAAGAATTTTACATGAAAGAGAAACTCAAAGAAATCAACAGACGATTGAAGAAGAAATTGAAAGACATTATGCTGAACAAGCACGTTTAATCTGCGAACGTGAAAGATTGAGAGCTTCAGGAGATAATTCGCCAGAACAATCACGACAATCGAGAAAGAAGGCGTACATAAAACCGGAATAATGGTAATCTCAATGAAGAGTATGATAGAGTACAGAGGATGGATGAAAGACAACGAATGGAATTGATAAGAAATGAACAAAATCATGGAGGGGAAAATGAAAGACATCATCATATGAGAATTCAAGATAGAGCTGAGGAAGAGAATCGCAGAAGAAGAGCAATTAGGGTGGAAATAGTAATTTTGGAGTGGAAATAGTAATTTTTCTGGATTCCTACGACACATTTCTGGGACGCTTCCGGTGCATTTCTGGGGTGCTTTAGTAATTTTCTCTGGGTGTAAAACACTGCTTTTTGAGCTCATTTCGCCGCAAGGGCTTATTTCTCTAAAAACATCTACAAAAACACAAAATAACACAATAAGTACTTAATCGAGTCTAACAATACAGAATATTGAGAACAAAATAGACACATAAATGCGTCTATCAAATACCCCCAAACTTATTATTTGCTAGTCCTCGAGCAAAACTAAAAAATAAAACCGAGTTAATCTCGGGTGGGTTTAACAAAGGTGTACCCACAAAAACCATGACTTCTAATTGGTCACAAGTATCCAAAGATCTATGAGGACATACATATTCTCAAACTATCTCCAAGTAACTAGAATGCCAGAGAAATTAAAGGTGTCAGCTCTAAAGCGGACTGAAGAAAAGGGGAGACACATCCGCACGACTGCTAGATAAAGAGATATCCGCTACACAACTAGATAAACATTGTAAGATGCGTTCGCTGCTTTACTGCTGGATAAGATTAGGAGAGAGATAAAGATGAGAGGGACATATGCTACACAGCTGGAGTAATTACGTGTGATGAGTTAAACCAGTGCTAGAAAGATCTTGTGCCAGATTGAAAGCAGACTAACAAAGCAACCAAAATGCATCTTTCTTCGACTCTCTCACAGTGCTCAGTAGAAATAACGTCTTCTTCGGTCTTCAACTGTTGATGATAAACTCTCGAACCTCATATAACCTTGACAATTAACTCTTCTCTTCGATTTCTTGCTTGACTTATAAATTTCTTCTTCCCTATGGCCTTATTGAACAAAAAGAACGTAATGATGTTTTTTTTTTTTTATTTCATTATTTCATTTTTTCATTTTTTCATTTTTTTTTTTCATATTTTTTTTTACAAGACAAAAATTTACATGGCCATGAGAGAAGGACTTTAGAACTTGGATCTTCACAACTTGTGATGTCGTGGTATCATGAACTTCAACAACTTATATCATTTGCTCTTGTAACTTCTTGTAACTAAGTCTTCAACTTTGATTTTTGAATTATTCTTTTCTATTGTTGCTTCTAAACCTTAAACGTCTTCAACTTTTTCATAAATTTTGATGTCACTCCGCTTGTTGATGATGATAAGTTTCTACTGAGAGAGAGTCGTAATCCAGTAACTAAGACTACATTGTGAGGTTGCTCTGTCTTTCTGGCATTTCCTTCTGACCTACTTGCCTTTCCATCATGGATGGTTAGGTCCATCACGGTTACCCTCTAAAAGGAACAAGTTCTCTCCTGAATTTCAAGGATCTCAATGTCTTTTTCTCTAATGTCTCAATAGGTTGTTATCTCTAGCATTCCAATTTCTATCTTTTCGGTGAGAAACAGTATGTAAACTTAGCTAACCGGGTACTATGTGACGCTAGAAGTTTCAAAGATGCGATTAAAATGTTTCTCCCATACCCCCAAACTTAAATCTAACATTGTCCTCAATGTTCTAAAGATAAAATTAAAAGCATGAACAAGGAGAAACTGTTACCACTTGAAGCAAAAGAGATAAGGAAAGATATTACCGTGTCGCAAGAATATTGGGTTACCTCCCAAGAAGTGCTAAGTTTAAAGTCTTCAGCCAGACTTAGGAAAGGATTAGTCAACTCGAACCATAAAGTAACAGTCGAAATAATTGTGGGTCTTTAAAACCAAAAAGAGCTGACAAAAGGAAACTGCAGTGAACCAACGAAATGAACAACACTAGCATGCCCTTACCTAGTTTCCTGATAACTATCGCTAATTGTGGTTCAGGTTCAGGTTCTATGAAAGGGTCTAAATAGAATATTTTCATTGGCTGCGTTTCTTCATAGGTTGGATCCAAATTATTAGGTCCTAGAGTCTGGAAAAACTCAAATAAGAACTTAGAATCACAAAATAATAATAACCTAAATAACTGAGGATCCTCTAAGTCAATCAGGTTTGACTTACATAATTGACCACAATGAGAGTAGTGGTCATTCTTAAGCAAATGTGTCGATTCTAATTTCCTAAGGCATTTAGGTTTAGTCTCACAACTTAATATTTGACACATTTGAAATCTATATGTTCCCACATTTGGAAGAAAACTATTTGGTGGGAAAACAAAGTCAATCTGGGGATCATAGCCTGCGCAAACCAGAGGATGGGTTTCTAACGACTGAACTTCTTCCTGGACATCATTAGGTTCGGGAAAACGAGTATGAAGGTAATCTTGTAAAATTGTAGAGGCAGAGATATCAAGTCCTAAGTTAAGGGACTTTCTGAGAGTTAAATCACATGGAGAATGATAATCACCCCCAAACTTAGAGTTTTCTGTGTCTCTAGAAAGACTAGTCACAACTTCCCTAATTTCTAGGTCATCAGATTCCTGGAAATGGTCAATTGATTCTTCTAAGTCAGGTTCATACTCACTCATCTCTACGAGTTCATCTTCTTTGTCTAAGACTATTGTTTTTAAGTCGCTAGACTCTAAAACAGTATTTTCGAAATGAACCCGTTCCTCTAAACCACTATCGGCTTCGTAATCAAAAGGAAAAACTACATCGTCTAAAACAGTGGTATCCCTAATCAAATCCTCGTCCTTTTGAATAGGTGAATAATCATAAAAATTATTTGGATTTGAACTAGAAATAATATAATCATTATACAGCTCAATTGGATTACTAGACTCCTGATCACTACGCCTACATATTTCGGATTCTTCATTATTGCTATCCTCATCATCATAGTACGAAAATGATTGAACCTTATCTAAATAAGTAGTGTTACCAATTCTAACCTCGGCATCTTGATTATGCAAATAACTATCCTCATTTTCAAGGGTACTATTGGAAACACTATATTGGAAATTAAGACTATCTTGAGCAGTTCTGTTCTGGGCCTCTAATAAAAGCTTTTGAATCGACTCACATGAATTCCTTATGGTATCGTGTATAGAAGGTTCACTCATGGGTGCATTTTGTTTATTCATTTCTAACACAAACCTATTTGTATTCTCAGTTAATTGTTTGAGAGACTCTTCTAGAGGAAGAACAGGTCAGAAGGATCATAATATGGACTAGTTTTCAATAGTTTGATTGTATCCTCTAGAGACGAAGAACTAGTACTATAATCTTCTTGCTCGTAAGACTGATGCATGTGTGGATAGTAATTGGGCTCACCATGGTATGACCCATATCCTTCCAAAGGATGGCGTTCCCAACCACTATTCCCAACATGGTCATAAAAAGGATGATGTCCATATTCAAATTCAGGTCGATACTCATTGTATTGGCTTCTATCATACCAGTTCGACATTCTTAATTGCAAGGGAATTCTACACAACCACAAACAAGGCCGACTCGACTCCACCAAAACAAACCTAAAGATTTCTAGCAAACAAAAATCATGATGGCTCCACTTAGATTGTTTCTAGACCAACTTCTATCTTTCGAAAGGGAATTCGTTGCAATTTGAGCAAACCTCTCTGGAATCAATCCGAGTCAAAGTAAGTTGAACTGAGGCAAGGGAAGCTCAGTGGAGCTTTGATACCCAAGGCCTCACCGCTATCACAAGGCGGCGCAGTCACGCATTCAACTCAAAGAAACCATCATGAACTTTGGAGTGTGCTTAAAGGGAAACCAATATTTTTCGAAAAATTTTCCTAACAAGCTCGATACCCTATAGGTCTATTTCTAATCAGATTTTAAAGCTTGGGTTCGCGTTAGGTTTTGTTTTCCTAAAACGGGCAAGAAGGGAACGGTGATGAAATCCGAACCCTTATCTTGTTTAGGCCAGGCCTTGCCCTTTACTAGGAAAATAAAGACAGTCCGGTTCGTCCTCAAACAATTATCACCTTAAGGCAGACAGTAACCCGCTTGCAGGAGATTCGCGAGTGTTTCGATGGACTTACCTCCCGTACCAGACGGGCGAAGAACCGTTGAAGTCGACTCGGGCCACGACTCCTATGTCATGTACGAACCCGAGGGGCCGAGACGATATAGTAATCGTCGTCCTTCCCTACACACAGTTTATATAATTTTTTTTTTAATAATAATACCCTTCCGTAGGGTTAAAAAAATAAAGTCCAATTGTTTAAAGTCCAAAGTCCAAAATAAATAAAAAAAATTACAGTTTTCCTCACACACTCTAAAAAAATTAAAAATTAAATCCTAAAATTGTCCTTTTTTCTTCTCTTTTCGCTTTTCGCTTTAAGCTTTTTCCTCTCCAAGTCCTTAGTGCTCCACTTCGAACCTGTAAATCAAAGAAAAAAAGACAAAGTAAAAAGGAACAAATAATAAAAAAAATAAACCTAGAAAAATAAAAATAAATCTATATACAAATCCGCGTCGGCGGCGCCATTTTGTTATAGTTTTGAAAGTGGTAGTAAAAGTTCGTTGCTCGGACTTGTAAAGATTTAAAAATAAAAATATATACAAAAAATATTAACACTGGTGCGAGAAACTGGGGCTTAGGATTCGGCCAAATTCATTTCTTAAATGGTTCAGAAATTAATTCTAGGCAATTATAATTCAAAACAAAATGAATATTAACTCTATTCTTTGCCAAAGTAGATTTTATAAAATATTACTTGTATTTCTTAAGCATGGCATATCAAAAATCCCTAGGACTAAGCATAAACCATCAAATTAAATCACAAATAATTAATTAAAATCTTAATTCGATTAAAATTGGTGCAAAAAGTAAATAAAGAATTAAATAAAATTACCACATGGATGAATTAAGGCTTCCTCCGTCGCCCCAGTGTTGGGGTTTAGCTCCTCATATTAATCATAATCTCAATATACATGTATAAAGCTCAAAAGTTGATTAAAGGGAGTAAAACAATTGAGCAGAAAAATTGCAACAGAAATAACTGTTGCAAAGGCGATGTTCAACTGTTACAAGAAGAACGATACAAATGTTATGCTGTTGCAAGACCCAAACTACGACCCACTACCATGCGTCGTAAACACTGTTGGAGAACGACTGTCTATGCAAGTCTTTTCTTCGTGTTCTTGGCCTTCATCAATGGCAGCAGCAGCAGAAACTCAACTCGTGATTTCTGCTTCCTGCGCTCTCCTCTCTTCTCCCAACTCTCGACAGCCCCTCTACTCGACCCAAATAACCTTTATATACTCACATGCATCATCAAATCCCCCGCAATAACTCGTGAAAATCCTTCTTTACTCGGAATATATTTTTTCTTATTTCGGAGAATAATTTCCAAAAATAACTTCTTCACGCTCCAAATCTCTTCCAACACGCTCCAAATCATGTTGTAATCACCCAGAGTGTTGCTGGAGCCATCAAACTCGATCGAAACACGTCTATAACTCTCCAAAACTCGTGTTTTTCTCCTCCCTGTACGTGTGTCTCTGTTTTGAGTTCGTGGCTTCCCTAGCCAATTCTAGCCAAATTCGATCGGACCCGACACCCAAAATATCTTCCTTAGGCTTAATCACATCTTCCTGCCAAGTCTCAGCCATTTAATCTCCCCATAACACGTTAAAAAAATTCGATCAAACTTCTGCCAGTTCTCATGCATGTTTTCCCGCCAAAATTCAGTTTTTGAAATGAAGAAGATGGTGTCCCCCTATCCAAACTGGGGGTGCGAATAGCAATTAGGGTGGAAATAGTAATTTTGGGGTGGAAATAGTAATTTTTCTGGATTCCTCCGGCACATTTCTGGGACGCTTCCGGTGCATTTCTGGGGTGCTTTAGTAATTTTCTCTGGGTGTAAAACACTGCTTTTTGAGCCCATTTCGCCGCAAGGGCTTATTTCTCTAAACACATCTACAAAAACACAAAATAACACAATAAGTACTTAATCGAGTCTAACAATACAGAATATTGAGAACAAAATAGACACATAAATGCGTCTATCATTCATACATATTGATTGTCTTCGATACATTGCATGCATCGAGTATACACGATATTTCATGAATATCAATTTCTTAAATAACTTAGTTATTTAACCTAATAGCATCATGTTCTATTTCCTGCGGGTCCCACGACTCGACCCACTCACTCGAGACATCAAACATGTCACAAACTGGGGGATACTTACTGGGTTATTGGTCTGGCGGTTTACAGCGTGCGGCGTGCAACACGCCCATTTACAAGAACGTGTCAGGAGGCATGAACGGTTAAGATGATGAGGGAAGTGGGCTAAGACGTGATCGTGCAATCACCCACACGACCCCACTACTCCATCACTCAACTTCCTCCACTTCCTACGAGATGAGGGTTTGCACTCAATGACTTGTATAAATAGGTCCTTCAACTATTTCCAAACAACACAAAAAAACCAAGTGTTGTCATCCGTATCCAGAAAACATTCAGAGTTGATTGCTTACATTATTGCAAGCCGGTTCATCATTCTGATACAAGTCATAAACAACCAACACCTTCACAATCTCAAAACCTTCTTCGCTTCCCTCCCTAAGACCAACCCCATCTCCTTCACTTTGTGACCGAAGCAAGTCTAGAACGGCCATTTCTTGGTTTAGGCCAGAATTGTATAGATTGATCTCTCGAATAAGAAAGCACTCCCGTGCAGTGCATTTGTTTAGGTTTTAGATTCATTTCTCATCCACACACACCCAAAATTTCCAAAACCAGCAGAAATAGTTTTCACCCATAAACAGATAGTAAGTGTAGTTGAGCTTTAGACTCCACGACGTTCATCGAATGAAGACGAAGAACTACTCAAGGGAACTTGTGGAACTTCATCAACAAAGAGGTATGTGGAGACTTGAACTTATCTATCACTTAAAAGTCTATTTATTATATCTCATATTTTGAAACAAAAGTCGTATTGCTATATAAATTTCTATTATACATGTGACTACTCGTTTTCCCGTAGCCTACGTGATGTATACAGCTCCAAGGATCTGATACTAAGGAGTATCGATACCTCTGTTGAACTGATTAAGCTAAGTAATAAATGGTATCTAAGATCGCAATAATAACAAAGAACATAAGTATAATGTAAAAGATTCTAAGTTATCATGAGACACAAGATATAACGTGGTTCGACATTTTTCTACGTCCACGGGGTAATGAGTGATTGAATTGTATTAAGTATGTGGTGGTTACAAAGATCTTAAATGCTTCCCAAAGTAATAGAGAGAACCCAAGTTGAAGTAACTACTTAAGTTCTAAACATTAAAGAGGTATAAGCTTAAGACTAGATCTTCTCTCCTAGATCTTGAATGCCTTTAGTTTTTTGGTGAGGCTTGGTATTTATAGCCCCTTCTGCTCCTGGTATATCTTTGCTGCCTCTGGGTCCATCGTCTGCTGATATACCTTCCGTGGAGATATTCCCCTGCTGCTAACTGTTCTTCTTCTTCCTTCGATTCTCTGTGTATTTCGGCTTCATTGCGTTTGTACAAGTAAGTGATACTCATTTTTGTTCTTGGTTTCTTCATGCTTGACCCCGTTGTCTCGTTTTTGGATTATGAGATGTACTGATGTTACTTATTATGCTTCCATGTGAGAATTATCATTCTCTTTCACTTTTCTTCGTTGTATGAGAAGTTGGGTTTTGCTCCATTTCGATTTTTGATGATGTTTTGGCATGATGGTTTCTCGTCTGCAATTTTGATCATGTGATCAAAGATTTTGCTTTTGCATCATGACATGTTCAAATGGGTTTTCTTGGTTGGTTTATTAAAACCCATACCCAAAATTTCCATTTTCTGCCCCTTATTTGCTTCTTGGATGTACTGTAATTTTCTTGCCGCCATTGTTGATGATGAAGTTCTTCCTGCTGGTGTCAGGCATAATGAGGCTTCCAAAGAAACCTAAGCGTAAAGGGCCGAGGGTGTCTTCGTCGACTGATCCTCCTCCGCGGATGGATCATCCTGATGCTACGCCGTCCCCTCCTCCTGAGAATGCGGAGGTACCTGTGGATGATGAGACAACTGCTGAGGGGGATACGGAGCCTGTGGATGAGGATCTTGTTGCTGAGGATTTTCCGCCTCCTCCTCCTCACTATGAGCTTCAAAGGCTCCATCTTCGTGACAAGGATAGCTATACTCATATGACCATTGCTGAGATTTCCAAGTCCTTTCGCCTCCATAAGTTTGAGATTTCCTTTGTCAATGGCCCTGATGTCCTCACTGAGTATCTCATTCGAGATTTTTCTTACGATGAGAACAACCTTTTGATTAGCGTTGGTTAGCTGGTCGCAGGTATGCTTCTTCCTCTTTATAGTAGAAAGGATTCCTTCTATTATGATGTCCTATCCACTAGGCATGACCCGGTGGATAAGACTCAAGTTTGAGGGATCTATCAATATACTGGTAATTACTAGCGTGCCCTTTGTGAGTGCTGGTACCGTAGTAGGGCAAGACCACCTTGGAGTCCTACGATCCCTTTGCTGAGGGGAGATCTAAGCGAGAAGACTATACTCCTGCCAACTTCAATGCCACCTATGCTGATGCTATTCAAAAGACTAACCTTCTTCCCTGGAGCGTTGGTCCTCGTAGCATTCATGTTACTGCTAGGCAGATTCGGGAGGGTAACAGTCTTCGTTTGCTGGAGAAAATTGACAAGACCGGTTTGACTACAATCTCATACTCTGTTAGGCTATCTTTGCCAAAGTCTCACCGTATTCGTCTTGATCATGATGAACGTTGGCTCGTACTCCTCTTCGTGTGGTTGGTCCTTGGGCTTATGGTTTTACCACTACGGACCCTTCGATTCCTCGCTCAGCTCGTTCCTTGCCTGAGAAGTATGATGGTTATCAGCCTTGGGTTTTCAATCTTGCTGCTTCTCACGAGGTACATTCGGTGTAATGCCTTTGTACTCCTTAGATAGCTTCGTCTGCTATGGTATATTTGCTAATTTTATTGTCTTTGTTTCGATGGATTCCAGTCTACCCCTGCTTCTTCTGCTGGGACTGCTCAAGGCTCTGCTGCTAATTCTGTGGCCACCAGGACTAGGAAGAGGAAGGCTTCGTATGGTACACCTGCGGAGGTAAGGATCATACCTTTGTGTTTATATATTCCTTAGTACCTTGCCCCTGATTCTTAGCTGACGCATGTGTTTCTTTGCAGTCTTCTCAGAGGAAGTGAAAGCTGAAGACCGTGATTGATCTTGATGCCTTGGATGATGAGCCTAAGGCCGTTATTGAGGGACCTATTGACGAAGATATGGAAGATATCAAGGATACCGGCTTTAGTCCCCACTTGGATGATATTGAAGAAGATTTTTCCAAGGATAACCCTAGCCCAGTCCGAGCTGCTTTTGTTGAGGGTGAAAACCTTCTTGTTGGTGCTGCTCCTCAGTTGGTTGAACCCGTTAGTGTTCATGCTCCTGCACCTACTTTGTCTTTGAAGATGCCTTCGTTTTCTGCTCCCAGCAAGGCTTTGCCTATTGTTTCTTCTACTGCTAGAGCTGCTGTTGTTACTTCGAAGAGTTTGCCCTCGTCTCCTGCCTTTTCTCTTCAATCTAGTGGTTCATTTGCTAAGACTGTTCCACCTTCGGCGAAGGCTGGTAGTTCAGATTCTCAGCAGAAGAAGAAGGTTGTGATTTCACTAGATAGCTGATCCTTCGACGCCCCCCCTGCTTCACTAGGGAGTGCTCAGTCCGTTTCTACTGCCCCCACCAGCAAAGTTGTTGGGCCTCCTCCTTCGTCACCAGATTGGTCCGTACTGGGTAATCTTCCTTTTGTTGGTGATATGGATTTGGGTGGCTCCCAGGTTAATCCTTCTGTTCCTAGCTCTTTTACTATCCCATCCCTTCTTCGTGGTGAGGGCTCAGCTGTCGTACCCCTTGCTCGTGTTCAAGAGAACGAGGGTGCAGTTGCTGAGTCTAGCCGAGGTCGGTTGCCGGAGAGCTTGAGATTAGGTAGCTCCGATGATGCTATTCTTGAGGCCATCCTGCGGGACTCCAAGGGTCCCTTTGTTGTTGGAGTTGACCATCATCATCTTGGCAGTTCTTTTGAGATAGCTTCGCAGCTGGATGTCTTGTCTGCTCAGTACCGCGCCGCCAAAGACCTGTTCTTTGACCCAGATTGTCTTCGGTCCATCCAAAGCTTTGGTGAGATCCGCCGGGGTAATATTCAGGAGATGGAATCTTTTATGGATACCTACGCCAGCTTTCTCCCTCGTCTCTCAGCATTCTTCGTAAGTGATTCTTACTTTGCCGTCGTTCTTCTTAATTTTTACTCCTTTGCCTGTTCTTATACCGCCTTGTTTGCATCTTTGCAAGCAAATCGATGTTGGTTATACCTTCTTTAAAGTATATAGGTCTAAGTGTACTCATCTGAGTGCCATTTTGGAACGTGTTCGCCAAGATTATGCCCTTGCTACTTCTCAACAGCCTTCGTCCAATGATGCTAACTCTGCTGCCAGGATATCTTCGCTGGAGGACGACCTGAGGAAGACGCAGAGGTCTCTGGAGGCCTGCTTATTGGCTCTTGAAAGATCTAATAATGCTTCTAAGGTTGCTGAGGAGGGTCGCAAAGCTGCTGATACTGCCTTGGCCTCCGAGTCCTCCAAATCCATAGGTTAGTTTCTTCTTCTCATTAGCTTGTTGCTTTATTTTGTAGCTGCGTAGCTCTGAGATAACCTTCGTACGCCAACCGGTAGTTTTAGTGAACTTATATATCTCCGAGATCAAGTGGCTAAGCTAACCTACGACGTTTGGTATTACCAAAAGAAGTCTGATAGGTTGATGAATGTAACAGTTCATATTGAGGCCCAACTTTCCCTTGAGTCTTCCCATAATGCCGATTTAGTGAAACAAATTGATGCGCTTCTTAAGGAGTGTAACGAAGCCCTTAAGTGGAAGGAGGGTCTCATTTTAAAGCAAAAGGAGGATATTTCCTTAGTGGAGAAGCGCCTCTCAGCCAAAGAAGTTATTCGTAAGAAATATCACGCTGATTTTGAAGATGCTTGCGCTTCTTTAGCCAAGGTCACAGCAGAGTGTAATGTATTAACTGCTGAGGTCTGCTCCCTTAAGAACAAGCTTGTCGATGCCGGTTCCGTGCCCTCTTCTATGTCTCATGCATCCTTAGTAAAAATATTTGAAGAGTTAGAGAATGTGTACCAGGCCTTATCTTCTGAGAATGCGTCACTCCGTATAGACATTGACGATCTTCGGACGGAAAGGGATACCCTTGTGGATGATCTTGATACGGCTGAGGTGGACCTTGCTGAGGCTCAACATAGTTTAGAAGAGTCCCATAGCCACGCCGGAGGTAGCTTAGGATGACTATTCTCTCTGTAGAATTCTTTGTATCTTTGATTGCTTTGCATGGTTTCTGATATCCTTTGTATCCGTAGGTCTCCACGAGCGGTTGGTGGGTGCAAACGCTAAGATCAGCAATCTTGAAGGTCAGATATCCCAGCTGGAAATATCCCGTCAGTTTGATGCTGCGGCTAAGTTTAAGGATGAGGCTCTTCAGCAAGCTAATGATCAACTCAGCGCTCAGCTTATGGAGCTTCGTCAAAAGTCGGCTTCTGATCTGTCAGCTCAGGCTTCTGAGGTGGAGGCGCGGCTTAAGCGTTCTGCCATCGATTATATCAACAATGCTTTTGCGGAGGCTGAGCTCCAAGCTGAGGGTGTCACCTTTCCTCGTCTTCCTTATCCTTGATTGTGTTATGTTGACTTTGTTTTCAACCGAACTCCTTTGTTGTATTATGCCCCCAGCTGAGGGGACTTTTCTGTCTCCTTTCTTTGAAACAATGCTCCGTTATTGATAACTTTTGGACCTACGTCACCTGCAACTTCTGAGGTGTGCTAGTCTCATTTTAGTAACTCTGTTATGGTACCTTTGAATTTATATATATGTAGACGTATTGTGTCTAATTATTTTCACATTGGAGTTATTACAAGGTGCTAAGGTATTTTTCTATTTTTAACCTTTGGTGGAACATTCATCGTCCTACGTTAGTATCCTTTGGCCAGAAGGTACCGTGGTGGCGAGGGTTCCTACGTGGGCAATAATTTTCCTGTAACCCTACGTGTTCAGCATGATTGCCACTTTACTTCGACAAGGTATCTCTCTTTATGGGATATATTGCTTATTATTTGCCTTTTGGAGGGATTCATTAGCCCTTAGGATCCGAGATTGACATATGCGCAGTTATGTCGTGCCTTTCCTCATCGTCAATTCTGACGGAGGGTGTCTATTCTAACCCACTTTGCTTTTAATCAACATACACTTTTTCTTAGCAAAAAGTTTCTTTCATTGATTAGATAGGTATGTAATACCTTTGATCAGGGATAGAACATGGTGGGCTACTGCCCCTTCCCTTCTTCTCCTGAGTGATAACCATTCTCTTACGGATAATACTTCTTTAGGTACATTGCGTTCCAAGGGTGTTGCAATACTTCCCCTTTGAGGTTCCTTAGGTAGTATGAACCTTTCCCGGCAATGTCATGTATGATGTAGAGTTCGTCCCATGTTGGAGCTAGCTTTCCCCATTCTTTCTTTCTTTCTTTGGTATGGTGTTATTTGTCGTAGCACGTATTCTTCAACCACAAAGTTTCTAGGGATTACCCGTTTGTTGTATTCACGAGATAGTCTTCGCTGATAATTCACCATTCTTTGCAAAGCTACTTCCCGCCTTTCTTCAAGGTCGTCGAGCTTTTCCAGCATGAGGTCCGTTGTTAGATTCTTTTCCCACGCTTCTGTCTTTGTTGTTGGCAGTATTACCTCCGTGGGGATGACTGCTTCGGCTCCGTAGGTTAGTAAGAATGGAGATTATCCCGTGGATGCCCTCCTCGTAGTGCGATAGGCCCAAAGGACATTGTGTAGTTGTTCGCACCATCTCTTCTTGTATGCCCCCAACTTCTTCTTTAAGTTCGTCGCTATTATTTTGTTTGTGGCCTCCGCTTGTCCATTGCTCTTAGGGTATATCGGAGTGGATTTGTTTTTCTGAAGGCATTAAAGAGCATATCTCTGTTCTTTCCATCCAATTATTTGCCGTTGTCGGAGACTATGTATGCTGGTATTCCAAACCTACAGATGATTTGCTCGAACAAGAATTTGAAGACATCCATGTCCCTTATTCTTTCCAAAGCCCTTGCTTCCACCCATTTGGTGAAGTAATCCGTAGCTACAATAAGATATCTTCTTTTCGATGATCCCTCTATCATAGGTTCAACGATATCAACGCCCCATTTGGCGAATGGCCAAGGGCTGATGACCGAGTGAAGCTCCGTTGCTGGTGCCTTGATTTTCCTGGCATAGCACTGGCATCTTTCACAACGCCTTGCTACGTTCTTTGCATCTTCGTCCATGCTCAGCCAATAGTACCCTTGCATTTTATCTTTGATTGCTAATGACCTTCTTCCGCTATGATTGCCATCTTCTCTGCTATGTATATCACGCAATATTTGTTTACCTTCGGTTTGTGAGAGGCATCGCATCAAAGGTCCAAGAAATGACCTTCTATACAATATTCCGTCTCGCAGGTTGTACATTGCTGCCTTCGACGTGAGTTTTCGTGCCTCCTTGACATCTGCTGGTAAGGTACCTTTTTCAAGGTATTGGTGAATTGGAATTCTCCAATCATCTTCAGCTTCATCTTTATTGCTTTCCTCTGACGTGGGCTGGTCTATGTTAGACTCCTCGGCTTCGTTGTCGGGCTCTTCCATTCTTTCATCTTTTTTTTTTTTTTTTTTTTTTTCTGCTTCCCTCATAGCCCTGGTTTGGACTGCTAAGGTACCTTCGGTGGCGGAGGTTAATCCGTCTATCGAAGGTTCATAGATTCTCCCAATTTGGATTGAGGTAGTATTTTTGTCCTTCAGCATCGATGATATAAATGCTAAGGCATCTGCATGTTTGTTGTCTTTTCGGTAGACGTGCCTAAACACGATATTGTTGATCTTTGCCGCATGCTCCGGTGCTAGCTTTAGGTATGGAGATAGTATTGGATCCAAATTTTGATACTTGAGTTCTATTTGTCTAATGACCAGCTGCGAGTCACTAGTTAAACGGACATCTGACAATCCCAGCTCTTGTGCCAAGCGTAGGCCATGTATAACTGCCTCATACTATGTGATGTTGTTGGTGTATTGCTTGAATTCCAACCTGAATACGTAGATGAGTCGGTCTCAATAGAGGTCGTTATCACGATCCCTATGCCTGATCCCTCTCCATTGGAGGAGCCATCTACGAATATTTCCCACCTTCGTGCGTTATGTGGTTCCAAGAGGTCCTTTGGTTCCGGTTTTTCTTCCTCCATTCCTGGGATGTCGTCTATCCCTGCTTCGTCGTTCAGAGGTAGGTCTGCCAAGATTTGTGACTTCTCCGCTTTCCTGGTTTCGAAGATTATATAGAACTGTTTGATCATGGCATTCCATTTTTCCACTCTTCCGATCTTCTCCGTGTTGTCGAGGATTTGACTTATCCGAGCTTTTGTGAAAACTCTGATGGTGTGCGCGTCGAAATATATCCTTAGATTCTTTGTTTCTACTACCAAGGCATATATCAGTTGCTCCACCTTCGTGTAATTGCGCTCTGCCGGACTGAGTGTCTTGCTCACGTAGTATATGGGCTTTTCTCCTTGCCCTTGGTCTCTTACCAATACTGCGCTTACAACGTAGCTTGTTGCTGCTAGGTATAGGGTGAGTATCTCACCTGGCTCCGGTTTTTGCAGGATGGGTAATGATGCTAAGTATTCCTTGATTTTGCGAAGAGCTTGCTCACACTCCTCGGTCCACGTAAACCTGCTTCCTTTCCCTAGTGTATCGAAGAATGCTTTGCACTTATCTGACGACCTGGATATGAATCTTCCCATGGAAGCTAAAATTCCATTTAGCTTTTGCACTCCTTTTAGCATTTGTGGGGACGGCGTCTCCATTATTGCTCTGACCCTTTTAGGATCTACTTCGATTCCTCGTTTGGTGACCAAGTAACCTAAGAATTTTCCTGAGGTAACTCCGAACGTGCATTTGTCCAGGTTTACCTTCATGTGAAATTTTCTCATAGCTTCAAACATCTCCCTTAGGTCTGAGTGATGGTTTTTTTCCTCTTTGATTTTGACCAGCATGTCGTCTACGTAGACCTCCAGTATCTTGCCTATCCATGGCTTGAAGATTTTGTCTACTAATCGTTGGTATGTTGCCCCCACATTCTTTAGTCCAAAAGACATCCTTGTGTAGCAATACAAGCCTCGTGGGGTAATGAACGCAGTATGCTCCTGATCTTCTTCTGCAAGGGTTATTTGGTTGTAGCCTAAGTATCCATCCATGAAGGATAATCTTTGATGACCATCTGTTGCATTGACCAGTTGGTCAATGTTTGGTAGAGGGTAACTGTCTTTGGGGCACGCCTTGTTAAGATTGTTGAAATCGATGCAAATGCGTACGCCTCCGTTCTTTTTTGGAACAATGACCATATTGGATATCCATGTGGGATATTTGACTTCTCATATAAATCCTGCTTTAAGTAAATTTTGCAATTCCTTTTCTACCCCTTCATGGTAGATGTCCGCCACCTTTCGTATGCGTTGTTTGAACGGTGGTATCTCTGGTTTGAGCCGAAGGTGGTGTGAGACCAAGTTCGGATCAATTCGTGGCATGTCCTCCATTGACCATGCAAAGACATCTGCGTATTCCTTTAGTAACCTTTGTAGCTGCACTTCCTCTTCTTCTTCAAGCAACGTTCCGATGCTTAACATCTTTGGTTCTGCCTCCGTTCCGATGTTGATTTTCTTTGTTGGTTCAACTGGTGAGCAGATTTAAGGAGTTCTTTTATGTAATTGTCATTTGGTGGAGACGTCTGCACCTGGAGTGGTGGAGGTGCTTGGTTCTGATGCTGAGACATCCTTGCGTGCGGAGGCATCCTTGTGTGCTGAGGGTACCACGTTCTGTACTTCTTTAGTATTTGCTTTGCGCCTTTTTATTTCATACTGTTGAGCAACAGCTCTTTCTTCGTTGAGTCGGATTTCCGCTAAATTGCATAGCCTTGCGTCTTGCTGGTCACCTTTGATTTCCATTTCACCCATAGGTGTAGGGAAGCGCAGGTACTGGTGATATGTCGAAGTTGTTCCTCGTAATCTATGGACCCATAGCCTGCCCATGATTACATTGTAGGGCGAAGGTGCTTCTACCACGCAGAAGCGTGTGCTGGTTACTAAGGGTCCTGCATGTACCTGCAAGACAATTTCTCCCTTTGGTCTGGAGACTGCTCCGTTAAACCCATATATTGTGCAGGTGGAGGAATCCATCTGCTCTGCTGTCAATACCATACATAGGTACACTTCGTAAAATAGTACGTTTAACGAACTGCCTCCGTCGACTAGGACCTTTGTAACGTTCCATCCATGTATTGGGAGGGTGATTACTAGGGGATCATTGTGCATTTCCACTTCCTGGTTGACGTCTTTTGTTGAGAAGGTTAATGGCGTAGCCATCCATTCCTCCCAAGTTCCAGTAGGTGGTCCACTTAGCTTGAATACTTCGTGGGATTCGATCTTCTTTCTGTTTCGAGCTAACTTGAGGATATCTTCGAGCATTTCTTCTTGACCTCCGTTGGAAAAGGTGATCATGTTGATGTATTTTCCGTCCTGAGGTAGTTCAACCCTTTTCTTTGGGATGTGCTCAGTCTCCGTTAGCTGCAGTTGTACGTACTCCATGAATTTACCTTCGTCAATGAATCTTTGAATCACATTGCGTAGGTGGTATCATGTATCAGTGGTGTGCCCGTAGTATTGGTGGTATGCACAGTACTCCTTAGATTCCTTCATTCTGTCAGGCTGCTTCCCTTTAGTATTAGGGTAGGGAAAGCCTGGCTTTGCTCCTTCCTTGCTTAAGATGTGAGAGAAAGTTGTGTTCAGCTTCGTGTACACTTTGTCTACAAATTATTCTCTTCCTTTGCCTCTTTTTCCATATCCGTACTTGGATCGCTTGTATCGAGAGCTGGCTCTGCCCCCTGCTTCATTGTGTCGCTTAGGTATCTCCGGAATTGGTTCCAGAGAGTTGGTCCTTTGCGGAGCTGCTACTGCCTTTGTTTGTGCCCTGGGGTTGTCCTTCTGGATTTCTTCAAGTCTGATGTATCGGTCTTGGACAACCCTGATCTCTCCTTCTGAATCTAGGGCTTTGTTGTGGAGATCCACGAAGATGGCTGAGGTTCTGTCAAGTCCGTACTTATAGCAGTTTGTGCTAATTTCTGGATTGACTTTCCCAATTGCTTGGCACGTCTTTTTCCATCTGTCTGTGTACTACATCAGTGTTTCAAGGGGTCCAATAGCTAAAGAAAATAGCCTATCTAACCCAGCCTTTGTTGATTTTTTATACATGTACGTCTCCAAGAACACCGTGGACAATTGCTCGAAGGAGTCAATTGAGTTTGCTGGTAAGTTGTCATACCATGCTAGTGCTGATACTGTTAAGCTTGATGGAAAGTATATGCAAAGTAATACCTCGTTTGTATCCCAATGGGCAAGAACACGAGTGTAATACCGTAGGTGTGCTGCGGGATCGGAGGTACCGTTGTATGTTTGGAACGTAGGTACCGGACATTTCGGAGGGATGGATTCCCTCAAAATGCGAAAGGATAGCGGAGACGTGGTTTCTTCATGTAGTACCTCTTCCAATCTTTCTCCTGCGTGGCCAGTTTTTAGGCCTTGGATCTCTTTTCGCATTTTCTCCGTTTGCTCCATGACCATGTTCACGTTGTGAGTTTCTTTAGAAAATGTTTCGTCGTAGTAGCTTTGGTAGGGCTTGTATGTTGAATCCGTCTCGTCTGGATCGTGATGTGCTTTCCTTGCTCCTCTAGGTTGGTTCGCCTTTGGTGGGTTGATATCCACCCTTTGTCTTCCTGAGATAGCTCCGCTGTCACGCCTCCGTTGTGGGGGGTGAGTTTGGGAACCTTGGATCTATATGTCTAACATACCTTTGAGGTTCTGGTTCTCCTGGGCCATGTTGTGCATGGAATCTTCGGTTTCTTTGTTACGGAGTAACAAAGATGCTATTTGTGCCACCATTTGGTCTTCATTGTGGGCTCCACCTCCCTGAGGAGTGCTGTCGTCTGGATCTTCGGAGTTTTCTACTCTTTCTTCTACAATTAGCGCGTCTGGATCTATCTGTATTGGGGTTAGGTTTCCCAACCCTCATCCCCTAGGGGCTAAGGTTGTGGGTAACCATGCGTTGGCCGCAGGTGGCTTTGTCGTAGTTGCATGCTCTGGTAACGGCATGTCGTAGATTGGTTGAGCTCCCGATGTTTGCCCCATCCCTTCAGCAGGAATAGGTGATTTGTTAGGAACTGTTTTCTTGCTATCTCGATTTGGCCATCCTCCGTTTCATTTCTTTGGTTTGCTTGAGATGGCTTTTGAGATCTCCCTCTTGTGATAGCTGGTCGTGAGCTTGTTGGTACATCAGTCGATTTCTGCATCCCTTCGGCTCTTAGTATCCTGCGGTAACAGAAAAGGCGAAGAAGTTCTGCTACTTGGGTACCTTCGTTAAAAGTAGCAATTAATGCTCTGACACAGAAGACTGCTAAGCAGCTTTTTCAGAAAAGGACTGAAAGAAAGCTTTTGAAAGACGGGTATTAAATGTTTATGACACCCTTGGAAAAACAAACTTAAAACTTCGAAAACCAATAAAATGGGGTGTCAGATCTTGCGAAAAACAAGGCTATTAAATGCTTAGGAAGATCTTTTATCCTTGAAATCTTACCTAGATTCCTCTGTCAGTCAAAGGTTCTCAGATCTGAAATATAAAGTGTTGTTTTAGTATAAAACAAATATTTTGGCTTTTTATGATTGTGTTTTTTTTGAAAGTTTTTCTTGTGGATCTGTTATGTGACACGGTTTTAGAGTCTATGAACTCCAAAAACATACACAAGGAATGGATGAATGGATCACTATAGAGTGAGATTCACCGCTGAAACACAGATCCCTTCGTTTCAGAAGATGTATAAGCAAAATATAAAACTGTGTCTAAACTCAGGTGCGTGAGCAAAACACGGTAGGCGCCAAACTGTGACTACTCGTTTTCCCGTAGCCTACGTGATGTATACAGCTCCAAGGATCCAATACTAAGGAGTATCGATACCTCTGTTGAACTGATTAAGCTAAGTAATAAATGGTATCTAAGATCGCAATAATAACAAAGAATATAAGTATAATGTAAAAGATTCTAAGTTATCATGAGACACAAGATATAACGTGGTTCGACATTTGTCTACGTCCACGGGGTAATGAGTGATTGAATTGTATTAAGTATGTGGTGGTTACAAAGATCTTAAATGCTTCCCAAAGTAATAGAGAGAACTCAAGTTGAAGTAACTACTTAAGTTATAAACATTAAAGAGGTATAAGCTTAAGACTAGATCTTCTCTCCTAGATCTTGAATGCCTTTAGTTTGTTGGTGAGGCTTGGTATTTATAGCCCCTTCTGCTCCTGGTATATCTTTTCTGCCTCTGGGTCCATCGTCTGCTGATATACCTTCCGTACCAGTGGTACCTTCGTCTACCGCGTGCTTTTCCAATTGTATTTTGCCACCTCATCTGACCCACGTTCCTTCGGGAATTGCCCAGCCTCAGTACGCGTTGTACCTTCGTTCACCGCCTGCTTTCGCCAATCGGGTTCTGAAACGCTTCCTCTCTCCACGTGCTTTGACTCATGTATGTAGATAAGAATCAGAGCATTTAATGTTGATTGGATGCGTCATCTACCTCTGTCCCCTTGCCAGCTGACCCTATGTATTCCTTTATCTTTACCGCTCACGTCCTTTCTCTTGGGATGAGGTAAAGTAGATCTGCGGAGGTATCCCTCGCTACTCAGGATCCTCTGTCTAGCGAAGGCTATACAGTTTTGGACACGTATGAGACCACTAAGATCGTGACACATGCTCTGCAAAATATTGGTATTCAAAATACATATTTCCTATTTCGAGTCGAGTTTATCTTGTTTATCTATTTCTCGAAATATGTGTTGTTAAGATTTCGCTTTGGCCAAGTTCATCTTTACTTGTGACGAAAGTCATGTTGATTATTTCAATAACTTTAAAATCGCTTTGATGAAAATAGTTTGTGAAAAAATAACTACTTTAACATCCTCTAGGAAAGTTTCAATGATTGAAATGAGAGTTTAGAACAAGTAACCATGTTTGGATATAAACATAGTGTGTTCTAACATTTGTGTAAAAGTCCAAAACCGGGAACCTAAGTATGTGTGCCCGTACGCGTACTGGCGGTTGTTGGAAATCCGGGTGAGTATGCGTACCCGTACGCATACTAGCGGAAGTTTCACGTCCGTGAATTTCTGCTGGAGTTTGGAGTTAAAAACAAACTCAATCCGGTCAGTTAAGTATGCGTACCCGTTTGCATACTTAAGAAGGTTACTTTCTAAAATCGGTTTGTTCATGAACTAAAACATTTATATAATAAGGAATGCAATCTTTGCAAATCGTGGCTATAATGTTCATGAATTTATTCGAGTGAATGAAAATCGTTTTTGCTTCGATTGTGTCTTGTATACTTCTATGAGATCCAAGCAATTGAACAACTCTCTAACTAGTTCATTTGAGTCATTTGAACTAGTTATGGTGAAGATGAATAATTTTGATATGAGAGTGCTCATATGGCTAACCATTGGTTAACTATTGTTGAGCCAACTAGGTGTACACGTTTAGGTACGGTTACTCAAACCTAAATGAAGGTCCATTTCATTTGTGTATAACAAGCTAAGTTCGATCTAATGGTTGAAAGATATTAGCTTGAATCTAATCAGGTTTTCATCTGACGGTGAATATTGAATGCTTTGTTACCAAGGTAACTTAGATTGCAAACCCTGATTTGAAATCTATATAAAGGATAACTCTAGCAACTAGAAACCTAACTCCCACACCTCATGTGTGATACTAGTTGCATAAGATAGAGTTGGTTCTCCTTTAACCTTAGATTTTTCACGAAACCCTGTAGGTTAATAACTTGAAGACTTCATTGGGATTGTGAAGCCAGACCCAACTATTTTCTCTGTAGTTGCGTGATCTGATCTTGCTGTTTTCTATCGCATTTGAGTAGAATCGTAAGATTGGCTTGAGATTTATATCTCCGATAGGCAAGATAGAAAAGTAGTCACAAACACATTCGTCTCACGTTTGTGATTTCACAATATCTTGTTTCATTAATCGATTAAGATTATTGTGAGGTGATTGATAATACTAGGCTTTTCTTAGGGAGTATAAGTCCGAGTTATCAAATGGTTCATGTTCACCTTGATTTATGAAAAGACGAAAAAAAAACTCGGAGGTATATCTGTGGGAGACAAATTTATCTATTCAATAGACTTTTTTGTGTGATACAAATTTGTTTATCAAGTCTTCGACTTTGGGTCGTAGCAACTCTTAGTTGTGGGTGAGATCATCTACGGGAATCAAGTGCGTAGTATCCTACTGGGATTAGAGACGTGAGGAACGCGACTGTACCTTGAATCAGTGTGAGATTGATTAGGTTTCAACCAAGGTAGTTAATATCGCGTATCGATCTCGTATCGCCGGGTCCGATACATCTATGCAAAAGATAATATCGGTTTTTATCGGTGATACATCATTAAAAATAGAATTTCAAATATTTATAAAACCATAATAAAAATAATAAGAATCATACACATATCTCAAATTTCCAAAATACAAGGCGGTTTATTAGCCAGCGTTGTGATTGTTGTCCCATTATGGCGGTAAATCTATTTTATTATCCTTAATATTTATCTTTTATATATCCCTACCTTGCAATCGAAATATGATTCATCTTATATCCAACCATATAGTCATTCATTTTATATTAAAAATATATTAGGATTTTTTACCTTCTCCAATTGATATTATACTTGTCTGTAAAGACTAGATGCATGTTGATGAAATTTATTCACTGAAACCGATATTATCGGTGTACAAGTAAAACCGATATATCGGTCTGTACCGACTTGTACAATCGATAAAATCTTTCCGACTTTGTATCGTCGATATTTTCAATATCGTATAGGTATTTTCCGATATCCAATAAAAACCTGTAATATCGGCTTGTTCAACCGATATTGACTACCTTGGGTTCAACTACATTCCAGTCCGAAGTTAACTTGTAGTAGGCTAGTGTCTGTAGCGGCTTAATACAGTGTGGTGTTCAAATCTGGACTAGGTCCCGGGGTTTTTCTGCATTTGCAGTTTCCTCGTTAACAAAACTTCTGGTGTCTGTGTTATTTCTTTTCCGCATTATATTTTGTTATATAATTGAAATATCACAGGTTGTGCGTTGAATCGATCAATTGGTAAATCCAACCTTTGGTTGTTGATTGAAATTGATTGATCCTTGAACATTGGTCTTTGGTACTGTTCAAGTTATTTCTCTTATATTCAATCAGGTTCGCAAATTCTTATTTGTTTGATTGCGAATTGAATTGAGAGATTGAGATATAACTCTTTGATCTACATTTTTTTAAGATTGAGTCTGACTGTCTAGTTGATTCTCTTGAAAGTATATTAGAGTTAGTCCATACAGATTGCTAAGCGAATATTGGGTGAGGTTGTTAGACCCCCGTTTTTTCACTTAGCGTACATATTTGGGCTTGACTAGCGAATGTTCGTTGGCCTATGATGTTATCTGACACTCCTCTTTAAGAATATCCTAGAGTATTATTTATAACCTACTATAGTACTTTTATATATGTAATACCTGATCATTCAGGATTTATCTTCATGATCCTTATAAATAAAAACCCTTCAAATATGACATAACGAACCCTAATAAAGGATACACTTTTATCCCTTTATGTTTTCTCATACTTTCCCTGGCTTTGATGTATTGTACAAATAAAAACAACTACATTTTGGTGCCTACGATAGAGTTCGAGTGGCCTACACTCTTCAACAAAAAGTTACAAATAAATCTAAAAAAATTAAAAAAAAATGATTTGTGAGAAATTTATTTGAGATATTTTCTAGTTGGGTCACAAATATGTAATCTCGTTACGAGAAAATACAATTCGTAGTTCAATTATAGTACACTGAAAAAATGAGTGAAATTATAGTGTTTCCTTTCACAGTCGCCAAGATAGCCTCAACTGACTACCAACATAGGAAATTTGAGTATTTGATGTCTCATTTGAGAATGTTGATATCACCTCTTACTCGCTATGAGATCGAAACAAGAAGAAAACGAGATTAAAGAGCATTAATAAGACAAGTGTGAATCCCGATTGATGTTGAATAATCGATCCATCGGCAAGAGTCCGTTTGTTGAAGCTCGACGTTGTGCTCACTTGCATAGACACGACGTTTCGACTAATACAGACGCAATAACTCATCTTTTCGATAAAACTACCATGATTCGCATTCTCATAAATGGTATCTCGGGTATTCTCTGGGAACGACACCGGAACACATCTTTTCATCATTCTCCCATGATTAAAACAAAATACTTGATGGTCGCGGTCAACAATAACTTGTGGTCCGAGCCGTTTGAGCATGAAGATACATTGCCATTACTACCAACATCAAATTCATCCACTAAATAACCTCATCCCACTTATATCATTGATGTTTTTACCCTCATAGAAGAAATGAAGGAATCCAAGATCCCAAATAGCCCAAATTATGGTATTAAGTTCGTGCATATATGCCTAGAAATTTTGCAGTCATCCAGACGCAAAGGAACTCCGATAATACCAATAAGTTTAAAAGATTCTCAGGTTTAACTAAACTTATTAGTCATATTTTGTACTTGGAGTACCTAAAACTCTAATATTCAAGTGTCTTTAACACGTTTAGTTTTTCTCACTAATATATGTTAGTGCCTAAGTAGAAAAGTCTGCCCAAAAGATAAAACAAAGTTCTTAGAGGGTGATCGATAACTTTGATCACAAACTTGGGTGCTTAAATAGTTAAATACGTAACTGTTTGAGGGTGAAAACAGTTTCTGATGATTTTGCTAATTTCGTGTGTGTGGGTGAGAAACGAGTCTAAACCCTAAACAATGTACTGCAAGGGAGTACTTTGATTCGAGAGATCAATCTGTACAAATCCGACCTAAACCAAGAAATGGTCATTCCAGACTTGCTTCGGTCACAAAGTGAAGGAGAAATGTTGGTCTTAGGGAGGGAAGCGAAGAGAGTGTTGAGACCAGAATAGTTGATTCGGGAACAATAGTTGTTTGACGACTTGTATCAGAAAGTGGAAAGCTAACAGACGGGAAAGCTAACAAGTGATTTCTGAGTGTTGTATGCTCCTGACCCAAACTTGTGTTTGGTGGAAATAGGTGAGACCTATTTATACAAGTCGCAACGAAACGTACCATGGTCTCGTAAGAAGTGGAAACGGTTGAGTAAATGGAAGAAAATGGTAACGGGTAATGCCTAAAATTGATGTTTCCATAATGAAGGAAACGTTTCACCATTACTTCTTGTATTTACTAACCGCCTCACCCTTATGACACTTTCCTGTAACGGACATAGTGTACGCCGAACGCTGTAAACCGCCAGACCAATACCCTGATGAGCATCCCCCAGTTTGTGACATGTTTTGATGTCTCGAGTGTTTTTGTGGAAAACGTGTAGCATGTTGCTACGTGTGGCGTGGCCAAAGGATTTGGCGTTTGTAGCCAAGTTGGTGTCGTGACCAAATAATAGGAATCGTATCCAGGTTGGTGTCGTGACCAGAGAGTTAGCATCGCATCCAAGTTGGTGTTGTGACCAAGAGTTACGCAGCCAAGACATTGCCTTGAGTCGTTTGGTGCCAGGTTTGTATGGATGAGATCTGCATCTCAAGAGGAAGGGTAGCCGTAGATTGTTGCAACCCTTCGTTTGGCAACCAACGGCATGGTTGCAGCGCTTGCATGCTTTCGGCACGACCAAATTAGGGTTTTGGCGTTGTGGCCAAGAATTGGCGCCGAGGCCAAGAGATTGCCACAAATCGTTTGGTGGAAAGTTTGTATGGCTGAGATTCGTATCTCAGGAGGAAGGGTGGCCGTTGATTGTTGCAACCCTTCGTTTGCAGCCAGTGGCATGGTTTAGGCGCGGATGAGCTAGGATTTTGGCGTAGTTTAGGCGCGGCCAAAACTAGGGTTTTGGCATAGTTTAGGCGCGGCCAAAATTAGGGCTTGGCATTGGGCAAAAAGTTGCCACGCGATCGATAGCAAGCTTGTACGGTTGAGATTTGCATCTCAGGAGGAAGGGTGGTCGTTGATTGTTGCAACCCTTCGTTTGGCAGCCATCGACATGTGGTAGGGCCGGCATGGCTTTGGCATATTTTAGGCGCGGATAAAATTAGGGTTTTGGCAAAATCGTGATGTTGGCCTTGGGCCGGAAGTTGTCATGTGTTAGGTGGAGAACTTGGACGGCTGAGATTTGCATCTTAGATGGAAGGGTAGCCGTTGATTGTTGCAACCCTTCGTTTGGCAGTCGGCGGCATGTGGTAGGGCCGGCATAGCTTTGGCATATTTTAGGCGCGACCAAAATTAGGGTTTTTGCAAAACCGTGATTTTTGGCCTTGGGACGGAAGTTTCCATGCGTTAGGTGAAGAACTTGGACGGCTGAGATCTGCATCTCAGATGGAAGGGTAGCCGTTGATTGTTGTAACCCTTCGTTTGGCAGCCAGCGGCATGTGGTAGGGTCGGCATGGCTTTGGCATATTTTAGGCGCGGCCAAAAGTATGGTTTTGGCAAAACCGTGATGTTTGGCCTTGGACCGGAAGTTGACATGCGTTAGGTGGCAAACTTGGACGGCTGAGATCTGCATCTCAGATGGAAGGGTAGCCATTGATTGTTGCAACCCTTCATTTGGAAGCCAACGGCATGTGGTAGGGCCGGCATGGCATGTCTTTGGCATATTTTAGGCGCGACCAAAATTAGGGTTTTGGCAAAACCGTGATGTTTGGCCTTGGGCCGGAAGTTGTCATGCGTTAGGTGGCGAACTTGGGTGGCTGAGATCTGCATCTCAGATAGAAGGGTAGCCGTTGATTGTTTCTACCCTTCGTTTGGCAGCCAACGACATGTGGTAGGACCGGCATGGCTTTGGCATATTTTAGGCGCGGCCAAAATTAGGGTTTTGGCAAAACCGTGATGTTTGGCCTTGGTCCGGAAGTTGTCATGCGTTAGGTGGTGAACTTGGACGGCTGAGATCTGCATATCAGATGGAAGGGTAGTCGTTGATTGTTGCAACCCTTCGTTTGGCAGCCAACGGCATGTGGTAGGGCCGGCATGGCTTTGGCGCGGAGATGTGGCTGGCATGATATGCCATTGGCACTGTGGTGCGGATGGCATGGTTGGCATGCCTTGGCGCGGAGATGTGGTTGGCATGGTATGTCATTGGCACTGTGGTGCGGCTGGCATGGTATGCCATTGGCACTGTGGTGCGGCTGGCATGGTTGGCATGCCTTGGCGCGGAGATGTGGCTGGCATGGTATGCCATTGGCAATGTGGTGTGGCTGGCATGGTTGGCATGCCTTGGCGCGGAGATGTGGCTGGCATGGTATGCCATTGGCACTGTGGTGTGGCTGGCATGGTTGGCATACCTTGGCGCGGAGATGTTGCCAGTCAGTATTGAGGGTTATGTTGTGGAATATAGCGTATATAAAAAAAGGTACCCAGTAATTTTTACGTAGGCATGTTGAATGATTCAATAAATATGCTAGTGGTCGTAGTGACGTCATGTCAGATGTAAGGTTTTACGATTTTACCCCTAAGCTAAAAACCACCATCAACATTAAGTCCCCTGCTTAGCTCGGAACAGGAGCATTGTTGCGAGGTAAGCATAAGATGGTGAAAGGCAAGGACAAAATCGAAATGGCAAGTCATGAAAAGATGATCAGGAAGATCCGTTTAACCTTTTTCAGGAGTGTTCTGAGAATCCGTGATTCTTGCGTTGACGGCCTTGCGTAAATCCTGCCTGTGTTGTTGCTGGCTGGACCGTGAGAATGGCAGGGGCGGTTGCTGGTTGAGATGCAGAATATTGGCTTGGTATGGCGCTCGCTCGGCATGGCGTGGACTCTTGGCACGGTGCCAGCATGGCATGGTGCGGACTGTTGGGCACCGTGAGGCAAGGCATGGCGCGAACTGTTTGGGCACCGTGAGGCAAGGCATGGCGCGACTGTTGGGCACCGTGAGACTTGTTCTTGCGGACCCAATTGCCTTTTCCCATTCGTGGCTCAAATAGGGAATCCTTTACTTATTCAAATTCCAAAAGTGTCACGCCTATTAAAGGGGTTTCTCTCCCTTTTTATTTTGTACCCTTGTTATCACGTCCTTGTGCTAGCGGTAGAGTGGTAGCAATAAAGCGAGCAAGCATTCCAGGTATGTACTCCAGGGTTTCTCCTTCAATCTTTTTCTTTCTTTTTTTAATTGGCGCAAACCCTAGCCATAGGTATATCTTCTATGAACTTGTAGAAATATTTTAGCGTGAACACCGCAATACGTTAAACACCTCAATTATTATGCAATAGTAGGCCTGCACGTGCAGGTGACTACCACCAATTCCTTTCCCCTGAAAATCTAGCTTTGAGGGTTTCCTTTTTTCTTGATGTAGACGTGTGTATAATTTCCGCGGTGAAGCGTGCTTTCTTGGCCGGGCGCGTACTTTCCGATGCGAGGTACAATTTTGGCAAGGAGTGTGCTTTCCGTGGCTACGTAGGGTTTGCTAGTTTCCATTTCTTCGGTTATGTGTGTTATGACTTGTGGTTGAAAATAGTGTGGCTTGAAACCGAAATGAATTCTTCATTGCTAATAAAGTAATCTTCGTGCACCCTCCTTCTATTAGTAATTTTTTTTATATCCCTTTCTTTTGTTATAGTTGAAAGCGTAAGTAGCTTAAGAAGGTTTCGTTAGGATGTCACCTGAGAAAATCCCTGCCGCGGCTTCAAAAAATATTGGCAGCTCTAAGCCAAACATGGATGATGAGTTTTTCACAACGTTCGCCACAGCTAGGAGAAATCATCCTAAGTTCGTGCCCCTCCTCCTGACCGGTTCAGAGGGTGAATGAGACACCCAGTCGGTTCGACAAGGTTGTGTAATACGATTTTGCCTTCAGAGGCAAGAGTATCCTTCTTCTTCCAATGACTTCAGATTCTGTCAGAGTCCGTTGCGCTCTTTAGACAAGTGGATGCAATTCATGATAAGTCAGGACCGCGTAAAAGCAAATTTGATCAAAGCGCAAATCCTTGGCGCTGTCACAGCTTCTGCGGCGCTTCAAATCAGGAAAGATATCCCGAGCTTAGTTGCTTTCGTCTATCGATGGTGTCTAGACACTCACACAACCATATGCAGGTAGGGTGAAATGACTGTTTATTTGGAAAGCGTGGCTGTCTTGCTGAACCTTCCCATAACATGGATTCTTGATATCACCTTGTCTGAAGATGAAGAACAAATGCACGCTGCTCTCGTTGCGAAGTCAAAAGGTTTTTTCGGAAGAAAAACGAGACGAGGTGTTTCTACAGCTGGTGGGTGTCTCAATGGTTCCCAGATGAGTCGGAGCCAGATCAAAAGAATAGTACGTTTCATGTCGCGGTATTCTTGGTTCTTTGGTTATCCAAGGAAATTTTTGACGACGGCTATGGTAAGAAGGAAATAAGACAGGGTCTCGTTAAGTTTTCCATCAGATTAGCGAAAGGTGTTGTTCTTCCCATTGACGGCTTGTTTCTCGGTTCTCTGTACACACATTTGGATCATCTGGTTGCGGACATGCGTGCTTCAAACAGCTACATGAAAGTGGACTCGTACGTCCATGTTGATTTTCTTCAAGCGTGGTTGTGGGAGCATTTCGAGAAGTGCGCTCCCAAACCGCTGGCTTTACTTCCCGAGTCTTGGGGTGGTTCTAGGATACTTCGCTGGGTGAACATGCGCCCAAGATCTGGCTCGAACCTGGTTGAGTTCCTTGACAACTCCTACACAATCAACTTTCGTCCATGGGCTCCGGTGCACGGATCTAATAAGTACATATTTTACATATATTTATTGTCAATTCCATGCTAGTAATTGCTTATATTCTTGCAAATTATTGTATATTACGCTTGTTTTCTCTTATTTATGTTTTATTAGGTGAATCATCCAAAAGAAGTGAATTGACACTTAATTGTGCAATAAAAGAAGCTATCTACAAATGGACGAAAATATGAAGCCAACGGCGAAAGGATGAAGTAATTCCGAGTTCGCATGAAGAAGATATGAGCAAAACAAGAACTCAGAAGACAAAAGGGCAAAATGGTCAATTTTCGGGCAACTACTATTAACACCTCATCAAGTGTTAAGGGGCATACGATCTGTTAAGGGGCAGTCAGCTCTCAAAGGAACTGCTAAACACAGTCACGTATTTTACAAGGGATAATCTTATTCAAAACAGAAAATCTCGCGTACAATTTTCTGCATGGATATCTGCTACACGAGCTGCTCATTTGCAGTGATGAGAAGGAGATTGATTGAACACGATAAAGAAAGAATAACGGGAAGGATGTGATGCTGCTGCCTGTTGTTGATTTAAAAGATGCTGATGATCATGACAGTCGAGCTGTGCATTGGCAATGATGGATAGAAGAGTTTGAGCAAAACAGGGATGAAGAAGGTTGGTATGGGTCGTTGCTGTTATGATTAATGGTGATGAACTCAGCTAAAGGTTAAACACGAGGGTTGCTGCTATTAATGGAAGTATGTTGATGTTCTCGGTGATGGCTGTGATGAAGATCAATGTATTTATCCGAGATGGTGCTGCCGTACATAACAAGAAGTAGTATTCGGTGATTGATGGAAGACGAGTAGGAGAGAAAACCTCAAGCCTGGCAGTGAATGTTTCTGCCATTATTGATGGAGAAGTACGATGATGCTTGTAACAATGGGTTTGAGTTTGTTTTCAGAGTTGAGCTAGGGGAAGTCGAAAACAGTCGATGGAGTTTAGATAAGGATTATATGCAGAAATAGGCCTGTTTTGGACCCTCACTTTCGTTTCTAGGCCTGTTTTTTTATTTATTTCAAAACTAGGCAAGTTAAACGGATTCCATCCACTTTTGTTATCTCGGTCAATTTATCACGTTGACTCGTCAATTTATCATCAATTACTCATGCAGCGATATCTCATGGATGTGGTAAGATTACTGAAATGTCCTTCACACGTGTGTGTCAGTCACATTAGATAAGATGTCCACGTGTCTCGATAAGATGTCTACGTATCTCTATCTGGAAGCCTAATCTAACTAACACGACATCTCGATGATTATTAAACGGCCATGATAGTACTTCATTGTTATTATCGACAGCGCGGGAATAAGAGAAGACAGAGAGAGAGATCGGTTCATTTAGTTTCTTCTTTTCTCTTATTCTTCAGAGAGGGTTCTTCAGAGAGGGTTTTTAGTAGAGAGATTAATCAGTGAAGATTCGAAGAACAAATTGAAGATTTCCTGCTGTTGAAGATGCCGAGACGGAAGAAGCGTTCTATAGAGAGGTAAGAAAAAACCCTAATCTGTTTTTAACGTTTCAGTGATGAACATATTATGGGTTTTGTTTGTAAGGTTGATTTATTAGGGTTTTTTTACATGGGTTTGTCGGTGTTTAGATTTCTAGGGTTTTCTCTGTTTATAGATTTTCTGTTGATTAATGTTCGAATTTGTTCAGCTGATAATTTTCCAGGGTTTCTTAATTTCAAAAATGGGTTTTGCTGATAATGATTAGCTGAAATTGATTTCTAGGGTTTTTTATGGTTTGTGTGATAATTGATTTCTAGGGTTTTCATGGTTCTAGAATTTGTCTGAGATGGGTTTTCCATAATTTTTCTGATGTATATTTTGTTGTTCTTAATTGTAGAAAGCAAGTGCTTCAAGAGGTTACAAATGAGGTTAAACAGGACATATTTTCAACCAGAGATATTAAGGTGAAGGATCTAATCAACACTGCTATGTGTTTTGAGTTTAAGGGTTTGTCCAGAGAAGATACAGGTATAAATCAGTTAAAGTATAGGATTAGTCTTATGTTGAGACTTACCAGTAGGGAGACATTGGACCTTCTATGGTATGTTGATCCATGTCTACCATCAAACATCATTAATGATGTAGAGTTTTGTTTTTTTCTGGGAAAATGCAATTGAAGATGAACGTGGTTGGATTACATAGTATTTGCAAGTGATGCCACTAGATGAGAATGGTGAGATAGATGTATCTCAGGTTACTGCAGATTCACAGCCTCCTCCACCACAGATGACACCCAAAAAGAATGTGACTCCAAAGAAGCCAGTCTCTAAGACTCCACCTAAACCAGTTGGTTCTAGTGGTTCATCACCCAAGACAGTAACAAAGAGATTTAGGGATGACAAGACATTAAGAAGAAGTCAAAGAATACCTATGATCAAGAAGAAGAATCCTACTAAAGTATACATTGATTTAGCTGATGATGAAGATGTTTCTGATGAAGATGTTTATATTCCATAGTTTACTCAACAAACACAAGCTAATGTAGATGAGAATAATCCTGTTTTGGAAGCTAGTGTAGCTGAACCTGAAGAATTGACTCAACACAGTAATGCTGGTGGAGCTGAACAAGTTAATGAGATACCTAGATTTGAGGAATATTTCAATCAAGACTTTTGGGTTCAAGCTACAACACAGGCAGAAGTGGTGGAATATTTGTTTGCAATTTCCCAAGAGTACAAGAAAAGTGATGAGTATGTCCTGCACTTGAAGAATGTAGAAGAAGATGAATATAATCCTGATGATGAGTATGTCTTGAACAATATATCAGACAAAGAAAATGAAGAGAAAGATATCAAGAATTACAATATGTTTCTACAAAAAGTTGATAATGGGTATCTTTCTGATAGTACTGCAAGTGAGACAAGTGATGATGGTGCAAGTGATGATAAGGATGCTACAAGTGATGGTGATGATGCTGAAAGTGATGGTGGTGATCCAAACTTTGGGGAGGTGGAGGTTGAGAATGACAAGGAAGGTAATTCATTGCTTCTGTCTTTTTTTAAACTTTGTTGGGTATGATTTTAGATTTGTTTAGTACTAATGCCCTTGTCTCTGTGGTTTTGTAGAGGACCATTATGGGGACTTGGTATCTGACAGAGAAGAAGAAGGTAAATTGTCATTTGTTTTATAGTCTTTTGTTTTTCTTATTTTTTGTTTGTTTGTTTGTTAATGTTTGTTTGAACTCTAACTGAATCATTTGTTTTTGGGAATTTGTATCAGAAATCAACAAGACTGATGGGCTTGAACTTATAGTATCAGAAAGCAACAAGACTGATGGGCCTAAATGTTCAAAGCCTCATGATAACACGTAGTTTGAAGAAGACCATGCACAACATTTTAAGGAGGAAGAAGCTTACGAGATGTTCCCTGAGGGAGTTACTTTTGAACAAGTGGATCCTTATAGCCTAGTGAATGGAAGCAAGTTTGTCAGTAAGAAAGCATTCAAGAAGCATTTGAGAGCTACTGTGTAAAGCATAAACATCAAGTTAAGTTTAGTGATTCAAACAACTATAAGATTAGGGTGAAGTGCATTCATAATCAGAAGACCAAGTGTCCTATGTCATTTATGAAAGAGTTATGAAGGATGAAGGAACTACATTTACTCTGAGAAGTTGGAATCTGAAGCACACATGCAATGGAAATATTAAAGGGGATAACAGATGTGCAAATCCAACATTTGTAGCTGATTGGTACATGGAAAGGTTGGAGACTCTTGGCAACAAAAACAACATCCCTGATCCTGAGTCATTGGCAAATGAGTTCAACAAAACAATGAAGGTGAACATTAAGTACCATACATCCTGAAGTGCAAGAAATATTGTGTTGCAGAATCATTATGGCAGCTATGAGGAGCAGTACAAGAAAATTCTTGCATTCTGTGAAATGGTGAAGGTAACATTGTTTTATTGTTTGTTTGTTAATGTTTGTCTTTAGTTAGAGCAACATGACTTAATATTACAAATTATATGGCATTAACATTACTTTTTTATAATTGCAGGAAAAAATGCCTAGCAGTGTAGCTAGTTTCTCATATGGAAGCACAGACAACACATTCTTGTCAATGACACTCTGCTTCAAGCCTGCTATAGAAGGATTCTTGGCTGGATGTAGGAAAATCATTGGACTGGATGCTTGCCATTTGTATGGGAAGTATTGCGGTGTGTTAATGGTTGAAACAGGTCTAGACGGTCAGAATGGTTTAGTTCCTCTTGGTATAATGGTGTGTAGGAATGAAACCGTTGAGAACTGGAAGAGATTTCTCAAAGACTTGAAAGCTATACTGGGTGAAGACTTGCATTTCACCATTATATCAGACAAGCATAAGGGGATTAGTGAAGCTTGTGACAAATACTTCTGCTTGGATGAGCACAGATTATGTTTCAGGTAATGTTATACTATTGTTAATCCATTTCCTTTTTTAATATTTCCTAATAATATCAGTTCAATGACTAACTATTACTTGGATACTTGGAAGACATTTGATGAAGAATTTCAAGAAGTATTTCAAGTCATACAGCTTACACACTCATTTCTGGAATGCTGCCAAATGTTACAAGAAGAGACACTATCAGGTATGCTCATTTCTCAAAACAATATAATGTAATTGCAAGTATTACAAACATGAGTTTGATACTATTTATGTTTGTTTTTAGCAACACATGGATAAATTATTTGCTGAGGATGATAAAGCTGCACTGTATCTCCTAGATCAAAAACCTGAATGCTGGTCTAGGTCTCATTTCTCAAAAAATAGCAAGTGTGAGCACATTAACAATAATTTCTCAGAATATTTCAACAACATGGCCAAGCCCTTCAAGGATAAGCCTATCATTACACTTGGACAAATGTATGCTAGCTTGGTGATGGGTCTTTTCTTCAAGAGGAGGAATGAATGTGAAAAGTGGCAGGATGGTCAGATAGTGCCAAAGGAAATGAAGCTGATTACAAAGATGCAAGACTTAACTCATCTGTTTGAGTTAACTGGAGCTATAAGGGGAAAGGTGTATGAGGTCAAGAGTGTTCATGATGTTGTGTTTGTTTTGGATCTTCCCAAAAAGACATGTAGTTGTTTGCAGTGGCAGCTGAGGGGATTTCCCTGTCAACATGATGTATGTGCTTTAACACCTTTGAGACCAAACTGGGATGAGTAAGTCACACTCTATTTTCATTCCAGAGTTTCATTCCTATGTTTTGATTTGTTATGTTCCCTTTATTTTTCCTTGCTCAATCTTGTAAACTGATAATTTTTGGATCTGCTTTTTTGATTTCATGTTGTAGCTACTGTGACCCTGTGTACAGTGTGAAATATTACAAAAAGACATATGCTCCAGAGATTGAACCACTATCAGCTGAAATTGACTGGATAAGAGCATTAGTTTTATTAAAAAAAATAAAGATATTGATTATTGTGCAATACAAATATTTAATAATAACAAAGATTCTTTTAGGGTTTCATACATGCTTTATATAGTACACAACCTTTAAGGGTTTCATATCTTAACCAATATCTTCTCTTTCTTTTTTTCTTTCTTTGTGTAGAATATATTGGTAGAGTTCATTAATCCTCCTGTTATCATAAGGAAAACTGGAAGGCTAAGGAAGAAGAGGATTCCTTCTTATGATGAAGCTGGAAGTGTGAAGAAAATGAGAAAGTGTAAGAAGTGTGGAGTTTATGGTCACTATGCAGTAACTTGTGGTGGTGGAGAGGTTGGAAAGAATCCAAAGGGAAAAAAGCCTAGAACCTGTGTTGATTGCTCAACATCATCTACTTATGTCCCTGAACCATCAAAAAGGAAGTACAACAGAAAGAAACCCGGTTGTTAGTGCTTCTGCAGGTGCATCTACTACTACTAAGGATGGAATAAAGAACAACAACAGTTCCAAAACATGTGTTGGTGAATCTTCTAAACAAGGTGATGCAAAATCAGGCCAAGGGAGTAAGAGAAAGGCTTCTTCTCAACCTGCTTTCAATCAGAATAACAAACATGTTGGATCTGTCAACAACAAAGTCACCTTCACAGTTGCAGATCCAAAGGGAAAGAGGAAGAAACCAAAGAAGTACATGAAAATCTGATTTTATGTTTGTGTTGGTCTCTTTTGTTTTTGTTTTGTGACTGGATCTGAACAATATGGTTGATTTTGTGTTTCAATTTGGTTATATTTGGTAAATGGATGAATGGATGCTTTTGTAAGACAATGCAAGTTCTGAAATTAAAATAAATTTATTATAAAATTGTTGTAGGCTACATTTTTAGATTTTTCTTAAATTCCTTTCATATTTAATACACTTTACCCTTCATTGTTTCTTTGCTTTCAATGACAAGAGCATCTGAAGCCCATCTGAATGCATCACACGATTTTTTCTTGCACACAAGGTATGCTATGTTGAAATTACGTTTATTTTTGCATATCTTCATATCTAATTGAGAGTTGCAGTTGTCGTTAAAGCATTTTTGAAACTTCAGTGGACAGTTTGTAACACTGTGATTTTCTTCTCCACAGGTAATACAACCATGAGCTGATGGAAGCTTGATTGGAAGTGTTGAAGAATGGGAAGAAGCTTGAGAAAACCACTCAAAATAGTTGCAGGTAGGATTCAAGCATTTCAAGAACAACTTTCCATTACTTACATCTGTTTTAGACCTCAACAAAGCTCTCACTCCATTACAAGGTACATGTTTGCACCTTGAATAAACCCATAGACATGCCTTTGTTTCATGATCTTCTTTCATTTCACACATTAAACACACTATCATACTACTTGAAGTACTTGCTTTATCACGATAACCAATTTTTTCATACCACCACCCATTTTTTCATGATCTTCTTTCATACCACCACCCATTTTTTCAGATCTGAAAATGAAGAGAAGCAGATTTATGTGGTTGTGGAGATGTTCATTTATGGAGAAGAAGATAAGAGTGCCTCGTAAGCAGTGCCACGTAAGCGGTGCCACATACGCATTATCTGGTGATGTATACAGAGTCAACACACATCTGGTTGGGTCACAATAACCAATTCAAAGGACTTTTAGGTCTTTTTAGTTACAACTAACGGTGCTAACTTTCCATCCATCACTTTTGGTCAAAACTTGCCTAGTTTTGCAATAAATAAAAAAACGGGTCTAGTTTTGCAAACCATAAAAAAAACAGGCCTATTTCTGTAAATTGCCCTTTAGATAATGAAGACAAGAGGAAGTGTTGCTGCCGTGTTTTACCAGCGGGATGGATGATTGATTAACGAGAAGAACAAGGAAGGTGCAGACTCTTGGCATTGGCTTTGCGGCTGATCGCGATGATGCTAGAGTGAGGAGAAATATGTGTCGAGTTCGAGTTTAGGTTGAGCTGGTGTTGGGTTCGATATCAGGTGAAGCAAGATGGCTTCTGCCATCGGTTTGGTGGTTAGTCAATGGCTGGGATTGCAAGCCTTTAGAGTCCTAGTTTGATTAGAACAGTGAGTCATAATCGGATAGAGTCTTCAAACGATAAAACAGGGAGTTTGTGGAGGTGCAGATGCTCGAAACTTGAGAGAGAAATCAGCTCGGAAACTGATATTGCTGTCGTTGATGGAATAGGTTGGATGGAGATGATTAAGCGGTGGTTTGGAGCTCAGATAAACTATGAATGATTTCTACGCGTTTGTGGAGATTGTTTAATCTTTGGAAGCTAAAACTTGACCGAGAATTCAGATTTTGGATGAGCATTAAGTCGGCAAAACAGTCACCAGGCTATCCCTTTGCCGTTGATTTTGATGATGAACGGTGAGGATTCAAGACAATTTTAGGGTTTGAGTCGGCTAAGGAATGTTTGTGATTATCAGATTCGAAATTTGAGGAATAAAAGCCTATAAATAGAGGCTCGAATCACCACAGAAAGTCATCTCCTCACCCCTAACTTTCACGTCCAGAAACTGTTCGATAAAATTCTTCAGAGAACAGCAGAAACATAAGGAGACGTATATGCACCAGTAGCAGAAGGGTAGTAGCAACAGAGGCGCAGTAGATAAAGATCCGCAACAGCGACAACAACATCTAAAACTCTTCTACAACAACACTTTGCTTTCTATAACTTCAACCATGTCTAGCTAATTCATTATTTGATTAGGGATGAATTCTAAGTTCTAAATATGATTTAAATTCTTATAAAAACCTATTTGGAGTTCTTCACATGATTTTTGTGTGTTTTTATTACAATATTGTTTAAGATTAATTCTAAAATTATTTGGGTGGCCAACTAAATCGTGTTACTAATTATTCTAATGCTAGTATTGAGTTAGGAGATAAGTAATCGTCAAATAACTCTTACACAAGTAGAAATCGTGAGACCTTGCAGAGGGATTATGTGGAGCGATCACGAGTAAAAACAACCCTAGAAAGTAGACCTTGATCTAAGAGTCTAACTACTAGGATCAACCTATAATTCACAAGGCCTAAAGTGTTCGATTGGGTTACACCTTGAGTGATCTACTACTTGGTGGTTCGTTGAATAGAATCTGGTAGTCGAGAACTTCCGTGTCTAGTGATTTAAGGAATTTTAGGGTTAACACTGATCTAGCTGTTATCCTACGGTTGATAATAATCTGTGATGAATGAAAAATAGATGAAAATATTAATTTAATGAATATTTAGTAACGAAGAAGGATTCCTTGATCATAATTTCTCTTTATTGTTTAAAACCAAATTTCTTTCTTATTTACTTTGTTTTTAAAACCTAAAAACAAAACCCCCCTTTTGTGACGCTTTCAACAACTAAAACTCCTTGCTCTTCGTGGAAACGAATCTTATTTACTGCTATATTATTCATTAGTAAAGTAGAAGATAAGTGAATTACTTTGTGCACCTACGACACACATCAGGCTCCATAGTTCAAATAGACACTTTTGTCTCTGTTCCGAATAAATTTTTGCTTTCTGAAAAGAATATGAGCATTGGCGAGGTTGTGTTCATGCGAAGTTGCACGCCTGGTTATGTACCGTCTTTCTTTCGAGGATCTTGTTAGGCAGTCCCTTACAACATTGACAGGGCGGCTCGACATATGGGATTTGACCAAGAGATACCTCTCTCTCGTCAGTCGGCCGTTCCAGAAAACTTGTTGCCAGCTGCTCTTGATGCTAGTGCTCTTGCGCCGGGTATAAGTCTTCCCTTCTTGCTCTCGGCACGAAATCGGACAACAACTTCCAAGTATAGCATATTCTGGCAGGACGAGTTCCTTGCCATTCATGGATTCGTGAATGACGTAGTGAAGACCTGTGGTAAGCCTTCTGCTGCAACTTTAACAAGACATTCATTGTTAAGGGATCCTTCCTCGCCCAAACAGAAATCTCTTAACACGGACACGGACAACCCCCCAAAGAAGGAGCGAAGGTCGAAAGATCGCGCGGGTGGTTTTCGACCAGATTCAACGACCCTTGTGACTTTCAGTTCTTCCAACGTTCGGGTATGTATTATTTTTCTTGCCCACCCAGTCGGATTGTACAGTTTTTTTTTTTGTTACTGAAAAATCTTTCCTTATTCCTTAACCAGGGCGTGAACGCCTTTGCCCAGCTTGCACGTAGTCAGAAAACGGCGGCTCTCGCAACAGAGGGTGGCAATGCTCAGCCTCAAAGAACGGAGGCTCTCGCGGAAGAGGGTGACAATGCCGAGCCTTCTTGCGGTGAATAAGAGCTCGAAAAGGAGGAAAGCTCGGAATCTAGTGATGATGAAAATAGCTCTTCCAACAGCAGCGCTGAGTCTTCTTCTAGTCAGTCTGAAAGTGAATCAGTGGGTCTTCCACGTATTCTTCTTCTTCCTTTCTCTTTTTTTTTCTAAACCACGATATCGCAGGGAGAACCCGCTCCCGAAGATGGCCCTGAGGCGGAAAACCGTGGAGATACTACTTTGTCTCCAACCGTTGCAGCTACGCCCGGCGGCCCGGAAATGGAGGTCGATCAAGATGAAGATGTTGTTGCGGCTCAAGTAGCGGAGAGTGCTCCAGCGACCGCTGGCGCCATTGTAATTAGGAATCCCTTGCCAGTTTCCGGTTCGGTTGCGGGTGTCGTTTTCACTCCTCCATACTTAGTTACTTATCCATATCATGTGTTGATCGACGGCTTCAGCGTGCCACCCAAATACGAGATGTTATATACCAAGATATAGGAAAGGTATGAACACATCGCCAAAACCAAAAAGGTTACTAGTCGGTTTGCGCTGGTCAAGCGTGTGGAGGAAGCTTTATCTTCGATTGAAGACATGTGCAAAGTGACTGGCCATACCGTTTCTGAGGACGTGGTCTCAAACTGGAAGTTCCATCGTGATATGTGCGTAGACCACGGGTCCAACATTCTCTGGTTTGTTGAAGGTTTCTCTGAGATCGAAAGGTTGCAGACCACGACGGCTGAAGGCCCTTCCGCGGATGAGGTCGCACAACAGGAGGCGGAAATCGAAAGGTTGTCCACTGAGCTGAAGCTGAAACGGGCGGCTCTCGAAAGCACGAAGGAGGCTTTCTCCAAGAAGAGCAAGCCATTACTAGATGGTTTTCCTTGAATGTCCTCATGTTTTCTGAACTTCTTTATTTAGGTTTTTTTTTTGAAAGGCGAACAGAGCGCCTAGTTTATGGTTTGGCTTTCTGGATTCTTGGGTTGATAGATAACTGTTACCTATGAGGGGTTTGGATTATTCTTTTGGAATGAATTATTTTTAGAATAATTTTGTTTTTGGTCATAACTATATGTGTCATAAATACCCCAAGAGTCATGGAGTTGTGAATGTTGTGTTGTTAGTAGAAAGTATGGGACGAAACATGGGGATAACATGGTTGTCGGTTTCTACTATCTATGTGAAAAATTCTAGGTAGTAGAACATGCAACTCGTCATACGAGACTTACTTTTTTTTTAGAGTCTCCCAACAAAATTTATCTTTCCGGATGTAAATCTGAGGTTTTGTGGGCGGCGGCGGCGTGACTGTGAAAAGTCCCCAATCACTTCCGAGTCCCCAGTCATTCCAGAGTCGTCTGATAACCGAGGCGGCGGCTAGTCTGCTTCCATTATCTCGATATCTGGGTTGAAAAGATGAAATTGGAAATCGGTATTGTGACCAATAGATTAATCTCCCACTGTGGTCGCCAATTGTTTGAGGGTGAAAACAGTTTCTGTTGGCTTTGGTAATTTCGTGTGTGTGGGTGAGAAACGAGTCTAAACCCTAAACAATGGTCGTTCCAGACTTGCTTCGATCACAAAGTGAAGGAGAAGGGTTAGTCTTAGGGAGGGAAGCGAAGAGAGTGTTGAGACCAGAATAGTTGATTCGGGAAGAGTAGTTGTTTGACGACTTGTATCAGAAAGTGGAAAGCTAACAGACGGGAAAGCTAACAAGTGATTTCCGAGTGTTGTATGCTCCTGACCCGAACCTGTGTTTGGTGGAAATAGGTGAGACCTATTTATACAAGTCGCAACGAAACGTACCATGGTCTCGTAAGAAGTGGAAACAGTTGAGTAAATGGAAGAAAATGGTAACGGGTAACACATGGAATTGATGTTTCCATAATGAAGGAAACGTTTCACCATTACTTCTTGTATTTACTAACCGCCTCACCCTTTATGACACTTTCTTGTAACGGGCATAGTGTGCGCCACACGCTGTAAACCGCCAGACCAATACCATGATGAGCATCCCCCAGTTTGTGGCATGTTTTGATGTCTCGAGTGTTTTCGTGGAAAATGTGTATCATGTTGCTACGTGTGGCGTGGGAAAAGGATTTTGCGTTTTTATCCAAGTTGGTGTCGTGACCAAAGAATAGACATCATATCCAGGTTGGTGTCGTGACCAGAGAGTTAGCATCGCAGCCAAGTTGGTGCCGTGACCAAGAGTTAGCATCGCAGCCAAGACATTGCCACGAGTCGTTTGGTGGCAGGTTTGTACGGATGAGATCTGCATCTCACGAGGAAGGGTAGCCGTAGATTGTTGCAACCCTTTGTTTAGCAACCTGCGGCATGGTTACAACGCTTGCATGCTCTTGGCACAGCCAAATTAGGGTTTTGGCGTCGTGGCCAAGAGATTGCCACAAATTGTTTAGTGGAAAGTTTGTATGGCTGAGATTCGTATCTCAGGAGGAAGGGGGCCGTTGATTGTTGCAACCCTTCGTTTGCATCCAGTGGCATGGTTTAGGGGCGGCCGAGCTAGAATTTTGGCGTAGTTTAGGTGCGGCCAAAACTAGGGTTTTGGCATAGTTTAGGCGCGGACAAAATTAGGGCTTGGCATTGGGAAAAAAGTTGCCACGCGTTCGGTAGCAAGCTTGTACGGTTGAGATTTGCATCTCAGGAGGAAGGGTGGTCGTTGATTGTTGCAACCCTTCGTTTGGAAGCCAACGACATGTGGTAGGGCCGGCATGCCTTTGACATATTTTAGGCGCGGCCAAAATTAGGGTTTTGGCAAAACCGTGATGTTTGGCCTTGGGCCGGAAGTTTCCATTCGTTAGGTGGCGAACTTGGAAGGCTTAGATCTGCATCTTAGATGGAAGGGTAGTCGTTGATTGTTGCAACCCTTCGTTTGGCAGCCAGCGGCATGCGATAGGGCCGGCATGGCTTTGGCATATTTTAGGCGCGACCAAAACTAGGGTTTTGGAAAAACCGTGATGTTTGGCATTGGGCCGGAAGTTTCCATGCGTTAGGTGGCGAACTTGGACGGCTGAGATCTGCATCTCAGATGGAAGGGTAGCCGTTGATTGTTGCAACCCTTCGTTTGGCAGCCAACGGCATGTGGTAGGGCCGGCATGGCTTTGGCATATTTTGGGCGCGACCAAAATTAGGGTTTTTGCAAAACCGTGATGTTTGGCCTTGGGCCGGAAGTTTCCATACGTTAGGTTGCGAACTTGGACGGCTGAGATCTGCATCTCAGATGGAAGGGTAGCCATTGATTGTTCCAACCCATCGTTTGGCAGTCAGCGGCATGTGGTAGGGCCGGCATGGCTTTGGCATATTTTAGGCGCGGCCAAAATTAGGGTTTTGGCAAAACCGTGATGTTTGGCCTTGGGCCGGAAGTTGCCATGCGTTAGGTGGCGAACTTGGACGGCTGAGATTTGCATCTTGGATGGAAGGGTAGTTGTTGATTGTTGCAACCTTTTGTTTGGCAGCCAATGGCATGTGGTAGGGCCGACATGTCTTTGGCATATTTTAGGCGCGGCCGAAATTAGGGTTTTGGCAAAACCGTGATGTTTGGCCTTGGGCCGGAATTTGCCATGCGCTAGGTGAAGAACTTGGACGGCTGAGATCTGCATATCAGAGGGAAGGGTAGCCGTTGATTTTTGCAACCCTTCGTTTGGCAGCCAGCGTCATGTGGTAGGGCTGGCATGGCTTTGGCATATTTTAGGCTCGACCAAAATTAGGGTTTTTGCAAAACCGTGATGTTTGGCCTTGGGCCGGAAGTTGCCATACGTTAAGTGGCGAACTTCGACGGCTGAGATCTGCATCTCAGATGAAAGGGTAGCCGTTGATTGTTACAACCCTTCGTTTGGCAGCCAGCGGCATGTGGTAGGGCCGTCATGGCTTTGGCATATTTTAGGCGCGGCCAAAGTTAGGGTTTTGGCAAAATCGTGATGTTTGGCCTTGGGCCGGAAGGTGCCATGCGTTAGGTGGCGAACTTGGACGGCTGAGATCTGCATCTCAGATGGAAGGGTAGTCGTTGATTGTTGCAAACCTTCGTTTGGCATCCAGCGGCATGTGGTAGGGCCGACATGGCTTTGGCATATTTCAGGCGCGACCAAAATTAGGGTTTTGGCAAAACCGTGATGTTTGGCCTTGGGCCGGAAGTTTCCATGCGTTAGGTGGCGAACTTGGACGGCTGAGATTTGCATCTTAGATGGAAGGGTAGTTGTTGATTGTTGCAACCCTTTGTTTGGCAGCCAATGGCATGTGGTAGGGCCGACATGTCTTTGGCATATTTTAGGAGCGACCAAAATTAGGGTTTTGGCAAAACCGTGATGTTTGGCCTTGGGCCGGAAGTTGCCATGCGTTAGGTGAAGAACTTGGACGGCTGAGATCTGCATATCAGAGGGAAGGGTAGCCGTTGATTGTTGCAACCCTTCGTTTGGCAGCCAGCGTCATGTGGTAGGGCCGGCATGGCTTTGGCATATGTTAGGCTCGACCAAAATTAGGGTTTTTTCAAAACTGTGATGTTTGGCCTTGGGCCGGAAGTTTCCATACGTTAGGTGGCGAACTTCGACGGCTGAGATATGCATCTCAGATGAAAGGGTAGCCGTTGATTGTTACAACCCTTCGTTTGGTAGGGCCGGCATGTGGTAGGGCCGGCATGGCTTTGGCATATTTTAGGCGCGGCCAAAATTAGGGTTTTGGCAAAATCGTGATGTTTGGCCTTGGGCCGGAAGGTGCCATGCATCAGGTGGCGAACTTGGAAGGCTGAGATCTGCATCTCAGATGGAAGGGTAGTCGTTGATTGTTGCAACCCTTCGTTTGGAATCCAGCGGCATGTGGTAGGGCCGACATGGCTTTGGCATATTTTAGGCGCGACCAAAATTAGGGTTTTGGCAAAACCGTGATGTTTGGCCTTGGGCCGGAATTTTCCATGCGTTAGGTGGCGATCTTGGACGGCCGAGATCTGCATCTTAGATGGAAGGTAGTTTTTGATTGTTGCAACCCTTTGTTTGGCAGCCAGCGGCATGTGGTAGGGCCGGCATGGATTTAGCATATTTTAGGCGCGACCAAAACTAGGGTTTTGGCATAACGGTGATGTTTCGCCTTGGGCCGGAAGTTTCCATGCGTTAGGTGGCGAACTTGGACGACTGAGGTCTGCATCTCATATGGAAGGGTAGTCGTTGATTGTTGCAACCCTTCGTTTGGCAGTCAGCGGCATGTGGTAGGGCCGGCATGGCTTTGGCATATTTTAGGCGCGACCAAAATTAGGGTTTTTGCAAAACCGTGATGTTTGGCCTTGGGCCGGAAGTTGCCATACGTTAGGTAGCGAACTTAGACGACTGAGATATGCATCTCAGATGGAAGGGTAGCCGTTGATTGTTTCAACCCTTTGTTTGGAAGCCAGCGGCATGTGGTAGGGCCGGCATAGCTTTGGCATATTTTAGGCACAGCCAAATTTAGGGTTTTGGAAAAACCGTGATGTTTGGCCTTGGGACGGAAGATGCCATGCATTAGGTGGCGAACTTGGACGGCTGAGATTTGCATCTTATATAGAAGGGTAGCTGTTGATTGTTGCAACCCTTAGTTTGGAAGCCAACGACATGTGGTAGGGCCGACATGTCTTTGGCATATTTTAGGCGCGGCCAAAATTAAGGTTTTGGCAAAACCGTGATGTTTGGCCTTGGGCCGGAAGTTGCCATGCGTTAGGTGAAGAACTTGGACGGCTGAGATATGCATCTCACATGGAAGGGTAGCCGTTGACTGTTGCAACCCTTCGTTTGGCAGCCATCGACATGTGGTAGGGCCGGCATGGCTTTAGCATATTTTAGACGCGACCAAAATTAGGGTTTTGGCAAAACCGTGATGTTTGGCCTTGGGACGGAATTTTCCATGCGTTAGGTGGCGAACTTGGACGGCTGAGATCTGCATCTCAGATGGAAGGGTAGCCGTTGATTGTTGCAACCCTTCGTTTGGCAGCCAGCGGCATGTGGTAGGTCCGACATGGCTTTGGCGTGGAGATGTGGCTGGCATGATATGCCATTGGCACTTTGGTGCGGCTGGCATGGTTGGCATGCCTTGGCGCGGAAATGTGGTTGGCATGGTATGCCATTGGCACTGTGGTGCGGCTGACATGGTTGGCATGCCTTGGCGCGAAGATGTGGCTGGCATGGTATGCCATTGGCACTGTGGTGCGACTGGCATGGTTGGCATGCCTTGGCGCGGAGATGCGGCTGGCGTGGTATGCCATTGGCAATGTGGTGAGGCTGGCATGGTTGGCATGCCTTGGCGCAAAGATGTGGCTGGCATGGTATGCTATTGGCACTGTGGTGCGGCTGGCATGGCTGGCATGCCTTGGCGCGGAGATGTTGCCAGTCAGTATTGAGTGTTCTGTCGTGGAATATAGAGTATATAAAAAAAGGTACCCCAGTAATTTTTACGTAGGAATGTTGAATGATTCAATAAATATGCTAGTGGTCGTAGTGACGTCATGTCAGATGTAAGGTTTTATGATTTTAACCCTAAGCTAAAAACCACCATCAACAGTAACAAGAGAATGCCATGTTTTTCAATAAACATAAATTTCGTTTTCTTTTGCTCCCATTATTCTTAACTGGGATAATATTTTTTCTTTCTAAATGACACATTCTAAGTATAAGAAGTTGATGAGATTTTGAGCTTCATATAATGTTGTGATTTTCTAAGCCTCTCTAGGTGGCAACCCGTAAGAAAGATAAATAACAGTGGGTGGGTTCCGACTGCTCTGACATTGAATTGGTATCCTTATCTCATATTATGTTGTGTGTTTTCAGGACTTAATTCTACACCACATATGGTTGAAAGTCCAAAAGACCGTTTGTGCTAATATAGGTGGATTGTATCTGACTACTCTGGCAAGAGATATTGTATCCTCATATTAAAATAATGAAGATCATTTGTTGGTTTCGATGACCCTCAAAACTCGATTGTAAAACCGTTAACTCCAGTGATGACAATCACTTCAGGATTCCAATAAGTATGGAAATGAGAGTTTTCTTCGAAAATACTCGCATGTAAAGTATCATGGAAAAAATCGTTGAATCGTCACTTTTAAAAAATAAATATTTAACCAAATTGATCAATCAACGAACATATGTGATAGACACATTTTTGTGTCTAATTTGTCCTCAATGTCTGTATTGTTGGAACTCTATTTTTGTACTAATATTGTGTTTTTATGTTTGTTTAGGTGTTTTTGGAGAAAATACCCTTGTATGGAAAGAGTTGCTCAAAAAGTGATGATTTACACCCCAGGATAAAGTATTAAAGGCACCCCAGAAATGCACCGGAAACGTCCCAGAAATATCCCGGAGGAACCCAGAAAAATTACTATTTCCACCCAAGAATTACTATTTCAGCCCAAATTGCTAAAGGGACACCCGTACAGGATTAAGGGGAGGTCATCTTCTTTATTTGAAAAATCAAAATTGGCGGGAAAAGCTTCCTTTCAACTGGCAGAATTTTCGATCCAATTTTGAAGGTGTTTTAGGGTGATTAAATGGCTGAAACTTGGTGAGATTGTTCCTAGGATATATATAAACCTATTGCAAGCGTTCTGGTCGATCGAATTTGGCTAGAATCGGCTAAATAAGTCATCAGAGAACAGGGCAGTCACGGGTTTGAGAGGATTTTTGAGGGATTCAGACGTGTTATGATGATGCATGGAGGACTCTAGCACACTTTTGGACCTTTTAGAAGACAATTAAGGTGATTTTTCAGCTGCAGACGCGTGATCAAACAAAACAGGGAAGAAGATATTTTTAGAATATTTTTCTTTAAACCGAATAATGAAGGATTATATGGAGTTATTGCGAGGGATTAAATGCTGTTGTTGGGTATAAATTAACTCCTTGGGTCGAGTAGAAGGGCGGTCGAGAGTTGGGAGGAGAGGAGAGAAGGCTGCAGAGGGAGAATCACCATTTTTCTCTGCTGCTGCTGCTGCCATTGATGAAGAGGAAGAACATGAAGAACGGACTAGCAGAAGCAGTCGTTTATCAACAGTGAAACGACTCGCAAGCGCGGGTCGCAGCACAGTCTAAACAGTAGCAGCACTTGTCATTTATCTTCATTCTGAGACGCTTTTTGTGCGTCGCAGATTGCAGTTTACACCATTTTCTCTTCTTCTCATCATTTGTAAATCATTTTTGAGCCATAATAAATTATTTTGAGAGCATTTATACTATGATGAGCTAATTCCCTCGTAACCAAGGCAATGGAGGAAGCTATTCACGCAACATAAATGGGTAACTATTTCATTTAATTATATAATTCACCTGATCGCTGCTTTTGCGGAGTTTTAAATTGTTTGAATGATTGTCTTAATTATTTTTTATTCAGTTTGATAGGTTATGCTTGGTTTAATCTCTTGATAATCTATGCTTAAGGTTTACAAATAATGTTTGAGAATTTGTATGATTGTTAGTGAATTAAAGATAAAAGAGGACTTAAGAATTGAATAGAGTTTTGAAATATTTATCATAATTTTGCGTAGTAGTGGAGTCTAGTGTCTTGGTTACCTCTCGCCCAAATTGTTAATATTTTGTATAATTATTTATTAAGTCTAAAAAATTATCCTTCACAAGTCTGAGAGTTTGAACCTCATTACTACAACAATATGCTTGGTAAAAATCGAATCAGTATGAAAATGATGGTTTCTCGAGTATCGGGAAGTCGGAGCTTGCCAAGCAGGTCGTACCCGACCTCTAAAGAGCAAAAGAATTTCGTTCCGTCACTTTTGTCGTCTTTACAAAAATACATATCGCTATCAGCATGCGCGAACAACCTTGCAAATCCAATCATTATGAAGGAATAAATATCGGTCATCCACATACCGCGTTCCATCTCATTCGGGTATATGGTTCCGCCTATCCACATGAAACATTACTTGACATTATAATAAAATAATCATAGCTTACCTTCTTGCCAAATCATCTATTTTACGAAATCAAAAAAATTGAACCATACCATTCACGCATCCCATTGGAATCCTGAAGGGCCCGCAAATGCTATAATCCCATTTTTGTGCCTTTTACCGATACCGTAAATACGGGGTGAATGATTTTCATTACTCTAGGATTGTAGTCCAACATTGGGTGTACATTGGATACCTTCACTAATATGTGAAACCCACGACGTTGTATATAACCGACCAAATGGTGTTAGAGTATTGCTCGGTTGAACCCACAAGTTTTGCTATCTCAAGCTTGTTGTCAACGTTAGATGATCAAAACTATATTTTGAGTTCTAGTCTAATAAGTATCACCCTTAAAGACTGAAGATCGACGAAGACATTTTGTATTAGGTATGTGAAGACTGAACCATTCTATTTTACTCACTATCTTACCAATATATCTTTTTGAGACGATGTCGTATGACTTCTAGTAGATTTACAACGAAGAAGTTTCGAGTCAAGTTTGTATTGTTAAAAATATCGAATATGACTCTAAGAAAAGATGTTCAACAATCCTTAACAATATTAGTCCTAAACAATTTATTGTGTGAATTAATTTGTGGATCAATTGAAAATTGCTTAAGCAAATGATTTCATCATGCGGGAATGTTTCAAACATCATGAGAGAGAAATATTTAACTTTCTGATTTTTTTACTCATGGTAGGTTGGAAAACTAGCTCGCAAACCATAATATATGAGTTTCAGAAATACATGAGGGTTGGTGAACCAGTTCAAAAACCGCATGTTCAGTTAGGGACTGTTCACGAACCGTTGTGATATGTAATTTGAAAGTTGGCATTAAAGGCTAGCAGTTGACGAACCCGGTTCGTGAACCGTGATCAACTGAGTTCGGTAGTCTTGTAGGGTTCACGAACTGTTACACCCTGACTCGTGAACAAGCCTAACAGTTTATGAACCGTTGTACCAACTGTCCCAGTTTAAGATTTTAGTATATGCTCAAGGACTTATTTTTTCCAAATATGTTTAGCATTACTAGAACGCTATCAAACACTTTTAAGACTTCGTTGATTACTTAAAACTTATGTATGTGCATCATGATCAAATTGTTTTAGTTCTTTGGCATACTTGACAAACCGAATAATCATTATACACAGTTCAAGAATCAGTTCCTTTCGTATATCTATTGTATTTTCAAGACCTAAAGTGTTTGATTGGTTCTCAAGTTGTCTTAGTTTGAATTATAAGCAATCCTTGGTCCTTGAAAATCTATAAACAGAGATTCTCTTTCAACTGGGAAATTCAGTCCCTGACACTTTGTGTCCAAGTTGATTCTACAATCGTCCTCTATAGACCTAAGTTTCCTCTGAGAAACATAATTAGGTCTACGACTAAAAGACTTCGCGTTAGGGATTTGTGAAGCCAGGCCCGACTATATTTACCTTAATAATTCGTGTATCCTGATCTTGCTTTTCTGTTAACGAGGTTTTCATAATCTCTTTAAGGCAAGATAGATAGTAATCACAAAGTTCTATTCGTCTCAGATTTTGTGATTTCTCAAGATAAATATTTAAAAACTGATCTTGATTGATCTTTTGAATATTGTTCTTGAGAGGTGGTTGAAAATCTAGGATGCTCTTCGAGAGTCGCAAGTTCCGAATTTGTGAGGTTTGCTAGCTCTGTCTATTGGACCGAAGGAGTGGGTGACAGGAAAGGAAACACTTTTGAGCGGCTGAAAATCTGCGTCTCAAGCATTTTTTTAGCATTATTTATTTTAAATTCTAAAAAACGGGCCCCACATCAATTTTGTTAATAAAAAATGGGTTGTGAGTTATAACCCCAAAGACGTCACTATTCATAAAAAAAAACCATCAAAACAAAAGTAACACAAAAACCTCAAAGAACAAAAACCCATCAAAACAAAAACCCCAGCAACCAACACCACATCCACCAACAAATACTAGCATTACCATTACCATAAAAAGCACCACCACCAAGCAACACCACCACTAACCAGAAACAGTACCACCAAAAATTTGGTTTCATCATAAACTTATTGTTTCATCATTAAAATCTTTGGTTTCATGATAAAAATAGGCAAAAATAAGTTGAAACCAAATTTAGTTTCACCGTAGAATTTGATGAAATCAATTTTGTTTGAGGTTTTTGTATCAATTTTAAAAAATTTGGTGTTTGTATCAATTTTGTTTAATATGGAGTTTTAATGGATCTGAATATTTGAACAAAGTTTCTGTACTCCAAATTTGGTCACCTTGGTGTTTTACTACTACTAGTTCTGAATAAAAAACCTTTAAATATATCCAAAACAGCTAAAAATAAGCCGCCCAAAATGATTTTCTTTTTGAGAAAATTAGGCGCAGCCCCCCCAAAAAATAATATTCTCACTGTGAGGCCCACAATTAATTTATAGTTCAGTGACACCAATAATTATATGAATTTTTGAAAAACGTCTGCATATCGGGTTATGCATCAGGGGTATAATTGGCAACGCAACTTGGATATAACATATCTAAAAAACCGCGCCTTGGAATTTTACAAATTTTATATCGTTGGAAATCTTTTTAAGAGAGCTACACAACGAGTACAAACAACAATATCAAATTTTTGTTTTTCACGAAAAAGTCGGAGGCGATTATTCTTTTAAGCAAAATTTTCTAAAATTTGGTACATAACCATTATGCAGGCACCAAAAACGATGCATAACACATTATGCAGACACAACAAAAAATGCATAAAACATTATGCAAACATATTTTGGTTCATGCGTCTATTAATTTATGCATAACATGTTATGCATATATTTTCTTAGATGCATAAAAGATTATGCATCAATTTTTTTAATTCAGCGCTTACAAAAATATGGTTGCATAATGCTTTATGCATCCATTTTCTCGACTGCATAACATGTTATGCAGATATTATTATAGGTGCATAACGTGTTATGCAACTTTTTTTTTGTTGGTCTCAATACTAACAAAAAGTAGGTGCATAACGTGTTATGCAACCATTTTCCGGACTGCATAACAAGTCATGCAAAAAAAAAAAGACCGCATAACTTGTCATCCACCTACAATAGTAGCTGCATAACGTGTTATGTAACCATTTTCGGGACTGCATAACAAGTTATGCAACAAATTTTGTAGATGCATAACACCTGCAGCATAACCAACTCACACCAAGCTCAACATCTCAGATTCAAGCTTCATAAATCCTTGGCAGTGACATCAGTTCCCTGTACAACAACAACACCTCTTGCAATCCATTCATACAACAACCAGCCTATGCACAACACCATCATGGCCCATCTTGTTGTTCTTTCCATCGTTGAACTGCGAAACCATCACCAACACCTTGATGAACAGCTGCAACTCTTTCACATGACCCCAATCTGACTACAACAACATATACAATTCCTCCAGGTGCAAACTTTTCAATTCCATATCCAAGCCATAGCACACAAGCATCCATTTCCATTTTCTTGTTTCTGACACTCAATCACCACAGAACAATGAACATCAAAGCCCTTTACGGCAGAAACTTAGCTTGCTCATTTGTTTGTTGTCTCCATTGCAAATCTCGGACCACACAGATTCCTCCTACAACAACATTTCATCTCGGATTCAACCTCCATCACCTCCAATCTCCCAGATTTAATCTCCAGCAAACCCCTCTTCTTGGTGTTCTTGACTGCATCAATTGTCCATCATGTGTTGCTCTTCAACTCGACCATCTAACCAAATCTGGTATCTTCTCGCTATAAATCTCGCTGGTAACATGATAACAACAGCATAATCAGCTTCTCCAAACCCTAATATCAATCTTCTTCAATTTCATCACTGTAATCATCAAACCCTAATTCGTCACCAACAACAGCAAAAAACAGTTTCATTGATGTAAACCTGAACCTGGGACAAACCCATATTTCTATTGACTGCTCTGCTCTCATGGCCTTAATTTGCAACATGGAGATCGAAAACTCGAATCATTTGTTCTAATTGATGTAATTGCAGAAGAACCTCAATAAATCGGGAATTCAGTGATTTAAAAGCTCAAAAAATGAACAACCTATCGCCAACATCATCACTTTCCTGTCAAGCACAAAAAAACAACCTTGGTCGTCTTCTATTGTCGCTGCTAATGGCAGCAAACTCATTGTCCATCTCTGGTCACCATCCTCAATCCCCTCTCTCATTAATTCCATAAGGTATCAATATATCGTCGTTGCCAATAGCAGCAAACTCATTGTCCATCGCTGGTCACTATCCTCAATCTCATCTCTTGTTAATGGTAGAAGGTATCAATATATCGACAGAATTGATATCCAACGACGACACATGTCTTCTAGCACCTTCAACAACCCACCGACAGTCACCATCATCATGATCTTTCTCCATCAATTTTTAGATATGCTATTTAGTTCGCCATGAGAGAAAATATCTTTTCTGATTTTCTTCTTCTATTCCTTCTTCTGATTAGTTTCTTATTCCTTCCCTGCTTTGGATTCGAGAGACACAAAAAGAGATACAGAGAAGAGGAGATTGAACTGTTAAAAAACGGAAACAAAATTCTAAAAATTATGGGTTTAGGAATAATTTTGACCGAAGAAATGGGTGCACGCCTGAACTATTTTGTCGGTGGGTTTCACAGTGTCCAAAATCTGGAAAATGGGTGTGGCTGTAGTTTTCACTTTCGTCCTTTTTATAGTACAAAAAAACACTCTTTCAACAGATCTCTCACTGAACTTGGTAGTGAACAAATACAAAACACATTCATTCCATAGCCCTTGCTCTTTGGTGAATTAGAATTACGTATCTTGTACCGAAAAACCGCCTTGTAAAGGCATTCCATCCCCAAACCGCTGTTTTGGTGATGGTAATATTAAGACGTGCTTAAGCGTCTTTAGCCAAACAACATAAGCTCAACCGCGATGCATCTTAGCACTTTAGAGCATCTCCAAGAGAAGGTGCAAAAAATCCTATGTGGATTTTTTATTTAGTCCTTTAATTTATGGGGTATACACGTACAGTAAATATAGGATCTCAAATCTAAAAAACCATCTCTAACAGTGAAAATTTCAATCATTAGAATTAAAAGAAAATTAATTAAAAACATGACCTTAAATCTAAAAAACCATCTCCAACAGTGAGAATTTCAACCCTTAGAATTAAAAGAAAATTAGTTAAAAACATGATCTCAAATCTAAAAAACCATCTCCAACAGTGAGATTTTCAACCCTTAGAATTAAAAGAATATTAGTTAAAAACATGACGTGGAGGTGCAACCGGAGATGTAAATAACACTTTCTTGAATACCTTCATATTTAGTAATTGGTCCCTCCCAACTTATAAGACCTTACTGTTGGAAATTGATTTATGTCAAACGGGGGTCTAAAATCCTACGTGTCACTTAAAATAAATAAATCCACCCCCCTCTGTTGGAGATGCTCTTAGACATTTCTCTCAAACTTCTCTTGTACACGTCTTCTCCCCATTGCCCCAAG